>NC_083285.1:14642047-14953980 GCF_963506605.1 Zootoca vivipara
CACACAATCCATTACCTGAAGATTTTTAGAGATTGAATCGGTGACATTCTGTTCCCAAGGCTTGTATTCTTTTTCTGAGCTATGGCCTCTCTGAATAACAAAAATTAGCCCTGAAGTGCTGTGTTTCAGACAGGAGAAACCAATATTTCCAGCACAACACTTACTGCCCTCATTACTTTATGAAGGTAGCATGGTCATGTTCCCTGGGGAGGCAATTATCTTATTGGGGGCGACGTTCCCCAGCCTCCTCCTTTATGGGTGGGATGTGGACCAGGCAAAAAAACTTGCATCATCTGGCAAATTATATCTGAGCGGGTAGAAAGACTCATGCAGCCTGTTCGTTCCTAATAGGTGGAGAGGGAGAAACAAAACTCCTGAGAGAGACATCACTGCTTACTTGACTAAGCAAAGTAGGTAAGAGCCTTGCCTACAAAGAAGGAATATCACAGAGGACCAACAGAATAAGGACAGTGCTTGAATGCACCACGGCCAGTTTGAACGTCACTGTCATGGTCTAGGGGTCAGTAACAGAGCACATGACATTGTGGCAGGTCTGGTCCCTGATGCTTGCCGTCAAAAGAATCAAGTAGCAGGTGGCAGAAAAGATTCTTGCTTGAAACACATCTGGCAGGGGCGACAACTATAGGGGGCTCTGGGTGTCTGAGGACCCGCAAAAAATTTGTCGTGGGTGATCAGCACCCACACTGCAGGTTCCCTGACGCAACTTGGGTGCCTTGCACCGGGAATCACGTCTGGGACCTCGCGAGACTTCAGAGATGCTTTCCGAGGTCTCACAAGGTCTCGGGACCTGACCTCCGGTGCCGAGGGGCACACACTGGGCACCCATCACCTGGGGCCCAAGTCGGCTCCCCTACATCTGGTGAGAGATAGCTGTCAGTAGAGCATGAGACTCACAATCTCAGGGTTGTGGGTTCAAGCCCCACATTGGGCAAAGGATCCCTGCACTGCTGTGATCAGTGGTTCCCAACCTTTTTGGCCATGCCCCACCTAAGCATCTCTAAAATCCTGATGCCCCACCCCTGTGACATTTAATTCTTATTATTCAAAGAGTGAAGTCCTATTCATGTGGAGGAAGCCTAAAAGGCCATTCACTGTTAATAACTCATTCTCAAATTGCCCCCCCCCCAAATCAATTTGCCCCCTGTTGGGAAACATGGGACTAGATGATTCTTGTGGTCCCTTCATATATACTTTATTTTTTCAGTCTATAAGATGCCCCCATGTATAAGAACCCCTATTTTTAGTGACTCAATTTTAAGCAAATGAGGGGAGATGACCCAAAGTTGTTGAGCTTCTACCCCCATGCACCTGCGGGCAGGAAACACTCCCAAATCGTTTCCCACGTGCAGCAGCATCGGGGGAAGTTGTGCTCCTGCCCACCGGCTGGCTGGCAGGCATGCCGCTTCTGCCTCACCCCCATGCCACTATCCATGTATTGGACGACCCCAGTTTTTTGACATGGTTTTTGAGTCAAAA
This sequence comes from Zootoca vivipara, assembly GCF_963506605.1. NCBI lineage: Eukaryota > Metazoa > Chordata > Lepidosauria > Squamata > Lacertidae > Zootoca > Zootoca vivipara. The sequence goes on from NC_083285.1 coordinate 14,643,545, forward strand.
AACCTTGTCTCATACATGGGAAAATATGGTGGTTGTTTTCAAAAGCATCAGAAACAACACTCAAACCTGCGGGTCTCTCATGGATACAGCTGCCTTCAAAAGTACCAGGATGGGTGAGTACGACATCCCACATCAAACACAGCATCATCTGCAGTGTAGTCCATATCACTGAGTGCAAACAACCAGGATGCTGTATCCAGTAAATAGGTAAAACTACAACCGACTTACACGCACATGTTAGAAACCACATATCTGCCGTTTTGACCGCAGGAGTGGAGTTGCTAAGCATTTCGATTCTGAGAACCACAACCTGTCAGAGTTATCAATAACTGCAAGAGAGATGCCAGCTGATCCTACAATTTTAGCTTAGAGAGAGAACTTCTGGTTACACACTAGAGACTTTAACATCACGTAGCGTCAACTTGGAGTGCAGCACAAAGCATCACTTAGTTTTGGCAAATGAAGTCCTCCTGAACATTTCATCCTCATAACTATGTAATGGCCACCTTGGCAGTATCATCCTTTCATTTTCACCAGACAAAGGCAGAAGCCAAAATGTTCTGCAGCAGAAATTAAATATCTGTTTGGTTAATCATAATCTATTATATCTGTGATTAACTGAAACCCAAAAGGGAGCAAACTTGTGTGAAGTGCTGTTGAATGCTTTTCTAAACAAGAATGACAACAACCCAGCATCTATACGTGTCCCTGTGTCTATATATATATAATCAGATATATAATCTATCTGAAAATTCAGGAGTTAGGACAAAGTAGCCAAACAGCAGCTGCCCTGCAGTTTTAATAAGTAGGTTGTCTTTATGAATTTTGCGGTGTTTCTGTGGACTTTCAGATAAGGCACGATGCTGTCCAGAACTTGAGGCAATTGGAATGAGAATCTGAGGTTTACTCCTAGTTGTTGTTGCTGGGTCCTGATCAGCTCTGTTCCAATGCTTACTTGCCCTGAATACCTGGCAAGCCATGCCATTACTTTAATCCCTGCCCATGCCAATATCCAGCCATCCATATCATATCAGCTGCAACACTGTACAACACGCATAAAGCACAGAGCAGTGGACCGCTGCTTCGATGAGAATCAGTAGTTGAGAAATAGTGACAGAATGCTGTTTCCAGCTGCCCATAAGCTCTCCTCCTCTTTGTAACTACAGTAGGCAGCCAGAGTGCAGGAACGGACATCAACAGAAGGAAAGGGAAGTTTCTAAATTCCAGGCAACACCACAGGATTCCACTGAGATGAGAATTTGCTGAGCAGTGGAGATGCATTTATCCACTTTAAAAACACTTCTATATTAACTCTTCCTGCCCCCATTAAAGTCTGTCATGTGTTTTCTATTGTGCTTTGCACCTTCAGGATTCTGCTGTCAATATGGAAGTGTATTATTGCACATTTAAATGCACTGCCCACAATATCTTCTTTAACAGCCCATTTTAAAAAATGAGCACATAGTGCCTCAAAGCGCAGGGACACGCTTTCATCCCATCTCCAGGCTCTTGAAGAAATGCCATGTGCAGAATTCCTGCGCATTTCTCTGCTCGAGCATTTCCCTCAAGTGAGAGAGACTGGCGTTATCCTTCCGAAACACATTTTGTCATCCCCCAGCTCCTCTGGTTCTGCATGCACTCCTTAGGGCTTTTATTATTTGTGCTAATCGTTTGCTCTTCCATGACACAGTCAAGGATAATTAGCAGATCCATTCCTAAAACTTCGTCCGCCCCCAAGGATATTTCACCTTTTGGCATTCAGCACTTAAAAGACACCCGGCCATTTTCATAAGCCTGATTCTCTGAACCAAAATCTCATAACCAAACCCTCCAGGCTTCTCTTAAAGCTGCCGCAGCGATAAAACCAACTCCACGATTACAGTTTTTTTTATTTTTAAAAAAGTTTGACTTCAGTAGGATTAGTTAAGGCAAGGACTGCCAAATGACTCCTTTGCTCACTGACTAAAGCCATTTCTCTCTTTGCTGTTCCATTATGGAAGAAGTATTACAGTGCCTTAATGTCACTAAACCTTCAAATGGTGCCCAGCAACTGAAGTAGTACACAAGATTTAGTTTTATTCTCGTCATATTTTACAAGGGAAGAGAATTGGGCAGATGGAAATGTACTAACACCGTCAAGCCTGAAGGTAATTCCACCCCCCCCCCCAATTTCTACCCTATCCTTTTGTGTAAAGGGGAGGGGGGCGGGTCATCAGCAATCATAACCAAAAGCAAAACATGTACTGGAGCGACACAACTGCTCTTCTGTAGAATAGCCATGGTATAAATCTGGGACTGGGGAATCTCTGGCCCATGGGCCTAATTAGCCAGCTAATGGTTGGTCTTGTACCAGCTGAATGACATGTCTTGTGAAGTCCCTATCAAAACATTCTGCAAGGGCTCCACGGAGCTCTCCAAGGTATTCATTTGCCTGCACAGTTTGATTTCAGACTTTGCAGGCAAAAAGGGGTCACCTGACATCATTGTGACACAAAGTGACTGACAGGTGGGTATCCTGGCCCACCTGTCAGATACGGCCCACAAGGAGTGGGGGAGATTAACGATTGGGCCCCCTGCCCAAACCCAGTTCCCTTCACCCCGGTTTAAATAAAAGAACAGATTGTTCGGGATTCTAAGGTGGAGGGGTTGTTATGGACAATTACTTCAATAGATGCAGATTTGTTCCAGGGATATTCATCATGTGAGTCATGTCATGGAATATATACTGCACACACACACACACACACACACACACACACACACACACACACTCAGGGCATTTTTCAGCCAAAACTCACCGAAACTGAGTTCTGTCCCCTCTCAAGTGGGCGCCATTGCCATTATAAGAGAACAAGGGAGGCGTTCATGGTGAGTTCCGGCACCTCATTTTCTAGAAAAATAGCCCGCCCTCCCTCCCTCCCTCCCTCCCTCTCTCTCTCTCTCTCTCTCTCTCTCTCTCTCTCTCTCTCTCTCAGTGCATCTGCTAAGTGATCGTATTTGCTGGACATACAATCTTTCCCTCTTGCACAAAATGTTCTATCAATTATCTAGAACACTGTTTGTACTTATCCAGTGCACCTGTGAAGTGCTCAGTGTTATGACATGTGGTTGTGAAGGCACAGTAAACTGATTTCTTCGTCAGGTGGGTGTTGTGTGTTAAACTCACTGCAAGCAACTGCCTTAGGGAGGAACTGAACCTGGACAATGTGGGACTGCTGTTGAAAACAGCATCACTGTCACTTCAATACCATGTGATATTTCCTTGTCCTTGCCATTGGCAGCTGATCATCATGTTGAGCCAAAGTGGAGTTTCTCTAGGAGTTACCTGAAGCGAACAAGGCATTCCAGTGCTTTTTCAGCAGAAGCCATGCATCTCCCACAACATTTCATTGTACCCTCAGACAGACTTCAGTTGTTCTCAGCAAGTGGGGAGCAGAGAGAGGAACTCCTAGTTTTTTCTAGGTCAGGCATCCCCAAACTTTGGCCCTCCAGATGTTTTGGACTACAGTTCCCATCTTCCCCAGCCACTGGTCCTGTTAGCTAGGGATCATGGGAGTTGTAGGCCAAAACATCTGGAGGGCCGCAGTTTGGGAATGTCTGTTAATCTAGGTCCTCTTTTCGTGCTCTTTAAACAGAATGCCTGCAACTGAGAACTTAGTAGGCAGTGTTGTGTTCCAGACTATGCTGCTTATGATGTCGTGTGAAATTTCTTGTGTGGCATTAACTAGCAGAAGAATGGTAGTGTTAAAAACTTTCATACTGATGTGCTTGTTCACTAGTGTGTGTGTGTGTGTGTGTGTGTGTGTGTGTGTGTGTTTGTGGGGGAAGGGCAGGACTGATTCTACCATTAAACAAAGTGAGGAGGCTGCTTCAGGCGGCCTCAATCTATCTAATGGTAAGGAGACCCCTGCCTCTCACCTCCAAAAGCTCCCTGTATGTAATAGCAAGGGACAGGGAGTGGAGGGAGGTTGAAGGTAGGGATGGGGCAGAAATTCATTTCAGTTTGCATTTCACGGTGAATTTATCAAATTTGCACTTTCCAAAATAATATGCAATCCAAGACACAACTTTCCTTTAAAATCCACATTTCTCCAAAGGTTGCAATGCAGTTCTCCAACCAAACAATGCTTCCTGATTTGCACATATTAGGAAAGAATTGCCCGTAAAAATAACCATTCATGAAAATAACATGCAAAAACATTAGGAGAAATTGCTTGCAATAATAATAATATTATAATATATTAGTAATTTATTACTTATACCCTGCCCATCTGGCCGGGCCTCCCCAGCCACTCTGGGCAGCTCCCAACAGAATATTAAAAACACAATAAAACATGATAAAATTATGTACATCAATCAAAGCTTCGTACAAAAAAATGTGCTTATAGTATCAGGAGAAACTTGCACTAAGATGTGTTAAATTTTGAGGAGGTTTTTTAAAAACTAGAATAAAAATGGTTCATGAATGTGGAGAACTGAATTTACAACTGGAAAAATGAGAAATAGAGGGAACCAAAATCAATAGCTCCTCCCGTATCCAGTTGGAGGGCAGAGCCTTGTGTGTCACTTATCCTGACCTGTGCCCTCTAAGCCAGCTGTTTTGCCATCAGGTGCCATGGAGAATGTTGTGTCCATTCTCCCGTGCTGAAGTCAGAGGTGGCTGCTAGTCTGGTTGGCTTCTATTTGTGGAACAGTCGAGGAATCCTTGGAACAGAACTCCATGGGTTGGGTCTGTGCTACAACCCATCTCCTTTCAACTGGCAGTGAATATTAGCATTCCACCTTCACAAAATGAAAACCATTGAGTTTATCCAGTTGCTAATATTGACAGATAAAGTCAATTTAGCTCAGATGATACTTGATCTGCGTAATCACTAAAGTAATGCCTCTGTTCCTAAAATGACTGTGAATATAGAGAGAGCCAATTATGTTTGCTGGCTGCTGGCCTGAAAGGTAAAACTAGGCCAGACATATTTTGTTTACAGTTGCAATGAACGTAGCGTAGCTGTTCATATTTCACTATTGGCCGCTCCATCTGCACATACCTTGAAGCTAAAAAGAGAGCAGGTCAGCATGGGGAAAGTTAGAACATCCTTTAGCTTATTTTCAGGAAGAAGAAGAAGAAGAAGAAGAAGAAGAAGAAGAAGAAGAAGAAGAAGAAGAAGAAGAAGAAGAAGAAGAAGAAGAACTTAATACATTTCTAGTCTTGCTGGAAAATGGTACAAATCAACAGATACACCACCTCTAACTCTTGGGGTCTGAGGCTATTAATGAGAAAGATTTGTCTTGATATGGATTTATCCCTTATCACATTTGAATTTTATCTGTACAGTTGGAATTTGCATTTGGGGTTGATAAGCTTCATTTACAAATTGCAAAGCTATTATTTATTATTTATTGAGCTTCCATCAGTGGAATTCATGGAAATTAAGATCAGCTTTGCAAGAGATGAGCTACCATGTCAAAGAGCTAACTTGAAGTTTAGGTTATAAGATTTAGCTTAACGGAATAGTCCGAGTAAACATTTGGTCAAGTTCTCAATATAGAATACATTCCTGGGAATCCCAAGCAGCATATAGCATATGATGGAGAGCTGGTGTAGCATAGTAGCTAAGAAACTTGAGCAATCAATCAGGATGTCCCTAATGAGAATTTTGCCAGGAACTCACTAAAATTTTCCTTAGGTAAATCACTCAGTGTCCATCCCGCCCAGTGCTGTATTGGGAACAATAAAACTGGCTTACATTGCAGGGTTGTAATGAACACAACTAGATGAGACTTAATGTTGAGTTTGATGGTGATAGCCAATCCCTTTTGTTTGTTCTGCACTTCTGGTACTCGGCCAGTACTTCATATACAGTGGTACCTCTACTTACGAATAACTCTACTTACAAATATTTCTACTTACAAATGGAGCTCCGTCCGCCATCTTGGATGCTGTTTAGATAGGATTTTTTCTACTTACGAATTTTTAGATAGGGTTGCTTCTACTTACGATATTTCTCTCTCAATGCATTCCTATGGGATTCGACTTACATTTTTTTTCGACTTACAAATGTGCATTCGGAACGCATTAAATTCGTAAGTAGAGGTACCACTGTAATACCCTGTGAATTTATTTCCACATTTCATAGTGGTAAAGTTTATCATGCCCTGTCTGAAGAAAATGTCTACTTCTGTACAGAAGGCTGGGCAAAAATGTCTCAGAAAAGCATTTTCTGATGTTCTCTTTTGAGTTCCTCCTGAACTGTTGCTAGATTTCAGGGGGACCCTGCGAAGCGCTACTGGTCACAGGGCCTAGCTCCTGCACGCACTCCTGACAGGCTGATGTTACTGAGTTGAATTCTAGAAAGGGACTCGCAACAAGGAAAATAACTACAGATACTTTGCCTTCTGGTTTTACTGTTACAAGTCCCCACTGCTGAATAGACTTGCTGTTTTTTTAGTAGCATTTGTATTGTAGCAAAACCAGCAGGTTTAACTTCTGGTTTCATGTTTAGTTCTCTTCCACACTTCTATGCCTTTTATTTAGATGTCAACTTTAATTTTCCTTTCAATTGCAGTTACATTGACATTATACATTTAAAAAAATATTTTTATTAATTTCCCAAATTATTGCAAATCAAACCAAATTACTTTAATTTAATATAATTTCTTAAAATCAGGTTTCCTGCTCCTGTTGTAAACATTATACATTTTTGGTGCTGGTATATTCAGTGAACTGAAACTCAGTTCCCTTAACAAACTACAGTTCCCATGATTCTTCATGTCTATTATATCACTTTAATAGTTATTTTTAAAAAAATGTATGGGGTGGATGTGACCTCAGTGAGCGGAACCTGTAGTTCAGAAACAAAGAGCAGTCGGTACAGTGGTACCTTGGTTCTCTAACGGCTTGATTGACAAACAAATTGGCTTCCGAATACCGCAAACCCAGAAGTAAGTGTTCCGGTTTGTGAACGTTTTGGGGAAGCCAAACAGTTTTGGGAGTTAAACGGACTCCTGGAACAGATTAAGTTTGAGAACCAAGGTACCACTGTATGCCAAAGCAGTCGCAGTTTGCAGAAAGTTAGGAAAAAGAAAGAAAAATAGCAAGAATACCTTTTATTTTGTTTAGCCAAATGGCATCAGAAAGGCACAGACCTCCAAGAGTTGAATGCTCTTTTAGTTTTTAGTTTTTTTAAGTTTCAAAGTTAGAACTCGAGGCGAGTTTGAACAGAGGTACGAGGAACGTTGCAGGAGAAAAACGGGTCACCCAGACGACAATTACTAACAAGCAGTTGTAAAATAAAACAACAAAGGTGTGTTATATAACCAATTAAATATTAAAACTAAAACAAGAAGGGAAGTTAAAAAAAGAAACTGCTGTGCAAAGGAAATCATCCAGGGATAGATTAGCTTGTGGGGTGGTTCAAGGGAGGGAGAAAATGCATATTTACAGTGAAAAGACTTTGGGCATAAATATGACCTGACCCACATGAAGCAAAGAGATCGCTCCTTCCAGCTCTTTTTATGTAAGCGGCTTAAGCAGTGAATGAAATACTGTAATAGAGTGTGAACTTGCCAATTAGGATACAGATTGTGGTTATTTGCAACTTAGAAGTGCATTAACTCCAGTCAGTTGTCTCTAGAGCCTGTGCTGGGATTTGCCATGGCATCAGGGTACCTTGCAATCAATCCTAATCTAAGGTGTTCCAGGCATAGCTGCCAAGTTATCCCTTTTTTACAGGGATTTTCCCTTATGCTGAATAGGCTTCCTCACGAGAAAAGCGAAAACTTGGCAGCTATGGTTCCAGGGCTGGTATACTATAATTATTCCCTAATGGTGGGCCAATGGAATCTTTTTGATTGGTTGACGGAAATAGTGGGAACAAATATATTCGGGGCCCTCAGTATGATGCTGTCAATGCACCTCTGGACCCTGCCTGGCATAGCTATCACCCACCAGCTACTTCCTTCCTTCTGATGACCTCAACTGGTGGGCGACAGAAATCCCTTCGGATTGGGGGCAAATGGCTGCTCACTCCAATCTGTCATGGATAGGCTCCTCAAAATTCAAAGCATGGTGCCTAGAGCAAATATTGGCAGCAACAGTGCTGGGTGGGAGCCCCTCGTTGTTTGGGGTAGTGCAGGCATAGGCAAACTCGGCCCACCAGGTGTTTTGAGACTACAATTCCCATCATCCCTGAGCACTGGTCCTGTTAGCTAGGGATGATGGGATTTGTAGTCCCAAAACATCTGGAGGGCCAGGTTTGCCTATGCCTGGGGTAGTGGGATGGTTGCCATTAGCCATGGTGGCCCTGCCAGAGTACATGGAGCCAGGCACCTGCCCCAAGATTCTGTTTGCTGACACTTACTGTTGCTGTTTCTGCAATTACTAGAATGCATGCTACTGTGGTAGTTTGGATGTCTACCACATAACTCCTACAGTCGCACCTTGGCTCACGAATGCCTTGGGAGTCAAACGTTCCGAGAACTGGAAGTGAGTGTTCTGGTTTTTGAATATTCTTTTGGAAGCCAAACATCTGACGGGGCTTCCATGGATTCCAATTGGCCGCAGGAGCTTCCTGCAGCAAATCAGAAGCCGCGCTTTGGAACGGATTCTGTTCAACTTCTGAGGTACGACGGTACTGGTGATTTTTATTTTATAACAGTACGCTAGGATCTGTACCATCCCAGGGAGTGACGATGGTATAAACAGAAGTGGAGTGAATTGGATGGAAACATGAAAGAAAGAATAGTCCTTCATTTGAAGTTTTTCACCTAAAATTATAAAAATGCCATAAGGAAGTAGTTCTTAAATAATAGAGGACCTTCTCCAGTTACCTAATTTTCTCTATAATTCTTGCATCAAAAGACTATGACACCTGTGCTAATGTTTCTTTGACTTAAATAAAGTTCATGGCACAATCCTATGGATTTTCTACTCAGAAGTAAGTCCCATTGATTTCAGCAAGACTTGTGTGTAGGAGTGCATCCTAGTGCAATCCAGTTCAACTTGGAACTTCAAAACAATGAGCTCTTTTTTTTGACATGCCACAATCACAATCTGAAAGTCCACTAAGAGTGTCAGTTACCACAAATAAAACTATGCTGGGGATTACATGAGTTATGCATGTGAAATCTATCTTTCTTCATGCCTTGCAACACTAACATTGGGCTCAGCCAATGAAATTAAGGAGCAGTAGAAGCAAGACAGACAAAAGAAAGCACTTCTCAATTCAGTAGCTAAGTAATTTAAGGCATTCACTGCTACAGGATCTGCTGCCGATGTCCTTAGATGTCTTTAAAAGGAGAATAGACAGATTCACAGAGGATAGCTTGACTAATTCTAGTGGATGGGCCATATAGCAGGTCCTAGACTGAATCATCATCATCATGTATTATTTATACCCCGCCCATCTGGCTGGGTTTCCCCAGCCACTCTGGGTTGCTCCCAACAGAATATAAAAAAAACACGATCAAACATCTCCTGCTATGGCTGAGGAACACTCTGAAAGCTTGGAAAGCTTTTGACAGTCAGCATTGACAATACTGTAATAAGATGGACCAAAGATCTGACTTGGTGTAAGGCAACTTCCTATGTTCTTAACATTGTTAAGGTTTATAGCTGGATGTAACCTTGAGATTCAGAGGCAAGATGCCTCTGGATTCCAGTTGCTGTGGGAAAACAGCAGGATAGAGGTGTTGCTTCCCGGCCCTGTTTATAGGTTTTAGAGAAGCACCTGGATGGCCCCTGCTTGAAATGGGATGCTGGTTGGATCGACTGAACTTTGGTCTGCATCAGAAAGGCTATTCAAATACCATTAAGAAAATGAAAAAGCAAGGCAGTTAGTAAGGTTGTGAAAAACAAGGTCTTGTTAGGATGTGGTCCATGGATATGTTGATGCTGGATTCTGTCTAGGTCAGCAAAGTGTAGGATTAAGGTAACAAAAACTAGTTCCCATCATGCACCTGGGTAATCTGGCATTCTCATAGCCACTGTTATTTGCTCATTATGTTCCCAAACTACACAAGGTTGCCCATTATTTTATTGTGTTTCTATTGTTCCTTTTATTTCTTACCTTGTATTTTGTTCTTTTTGCAACTTGCACTGCATGGAGTTCAAATGGCGATGCAACTAGTCACAATATAAGAAATAAAAGAAGCAACAGAAATATAATCAAAAATCAATGTGGATATTTAACGTGGGCATGCTGCAAACTAGCTGAGGGAAGCTTGTGAACCACTGGTGGTTCGTGGACCACTGTTAGCGAACCCCTCCACTATTGCATTCAGGAATGCCTTGGTTCACCTCTCACCTTTTCTGAACACCACTAAGGGAAACACAGGGACGCGGGTGGCGCTGTGGGTTAAACCACAGAGCCTAGGGCTTGCTGATCAGAAGGTCGGCGGTTCGAATCCCTGTGACGGGGTGAGCTCCCGTTGTTCGGTCCCAGCTCCTGCCAATCTAGCAGTTCGAGAGCACATCAAAGTGCAAGTAGATAAATAGGTACCACTACAGTGGGAAGGTAAATGGTGTTTCTGTGCGCTGCTCTGGTTTGCCAGAAGCGGCTTAGTCATGCTGGCCACATGACCTGGAAGCTGTATGCTGGCTCCCTTGGCCAGTAACGCGAGATAAGCACCGCAACCCCAGAGTCGGTCACAACTGGACCTAATGGTCAGGGGCCCCTTTACCTTTACCTTTAAGGGAAACATAATCTTCAAAGGCCAATCTTCAGGCAGAAGTTGGCATAGGGGTCAGGCATCATCACTGGATATGATGGTTGGGAAATAGCCATTGGAAAGTCCACTCCAGTATGATAAAATGAAAACCCCAAACCTCCTGGAAATGCTGCTATATACGAAGGCCATAGGACTTCCATAGGAGCCTGTCATGTCATAACTCAGATGAGGCCATTGTTTTGCAGAAGCAGCATATGAAAGCTTTTTGCAGGTTTGTGTTCCACTTTGCCATACACATCGGTTCTCTCTGCCGATTAGGTCTTTCTTCAGCTTCTCACTTCCGAAGCTGTGAAAGCCGGCTCTCATTTTCACAAACAGCGAGGAGTCAAAACAGGAATGAAAAGGGTGTTTGCTTTTCTGCAAACTTGCAAAAATGATATTTGTCATTAGCTTTGCTGGTGGCGAGAGAAGGGCCCTTGCGGTTATGTCTCAGCATATGCTGTTCTTTGTGGTGACACCTTGTATGCTGCTGCTGCAGCTTCAGAGGAAGAAGAGATCTTTTTTTGGAAACGTGTGTGTGTGTGTGTGTGTGTGTGTGTGTAAAATTAGTATATGTGCTATATACTTGGAAAACACACACACAAACCTTTTTGACAGCAAGATTTTTTCACTCAACAAGGTCCTGCACTATCTTACAATCTTAAGAAGATGTTACGTGCACTGCCCATCATCCATCAGAACCCAATATATTTCAGTATTCTGGATGCTGAGTGCTTCTTGATGCTTTCAAAGTAAAGTATGCTGAATTATTAATTCTTTTCCCTCCCATTTAACTCCTCCACAGCACCGCCTTGATGAACTGCACAGTCAACAAATAACCATGATGTTAGCCAGTCCCTTTGTTAGGGAATTAGATAGAGGTGCAATTACAGACTGTCGTGGATATAGCAATGTGAGAAGCGGCCTTTGCGGGTGGCTACTGGAAGTTGTGGGCTGCTGAGTAATTGCGCTTGCATTATGAGAGAATCACTTACGTTGTAGTGATGCGGCTTAAATTAAACCTTTGCCCATTGCCTAAATCCCCAGTGGGTAAATGATGCTATGTATTCTCTTCGTACCACAGAGATGTTTTCTGTATCATTTCCTAGTCCCTGATGGAAATAGATGCTCTGCAAAAGGCTGGGAGCACTCACAGTGGTCCCGTCTGCCCAGGGCGCATATTCCCCCTTAGCGTGGGTGTAGATTTCTGGGGTCAGGGCTGTTAACCATTTTAAGATATTTCCAATAGAGTGGCAGGACATAATCTCTCCCCTCCCTGCCACAAAAATAAATAATGTTGACGTTTTATAACTGCACTAGGATCTGGCTGTGAGCAAGCTCTTCTGCAGCAAGGAAATAGTTCCATTTGAATTATCCTGTCCCGTTGCCTTCTCTCTGTTAAATTTCTGCTTCTGGCTCTTGAGAAACAGCCTGCTTGCTTGCTAACTCCTCCCTTAAGAGTGTCCCGCTTCTTGGCCTAGTTATTTTTCTTCGCTGTCTTTGATCAGTTACTGTAATTTCAGTCAGCGACCAGCAACAAGGAAGGGAAGCCTTTGGCGCTTTGACTGCTTTCCTCCCCAGGCTTGGTTTAGTGATGAGGAGGCAGTTTTGGCCAGCCTTGAGCGAAATCCAATGTTAACCCTTTCACGTTGAATTATTCAGTGTATTCTGCACCAAATGGAGCCCTTGGGGGGAAGAAAAAGTCTGAGAAGTACAACCCAGAACAACCTTTCCCGACCTTGTGTCCCCAGATTTTGGATTACCACATATCCCACCATCACTGACCATTGACCACGCTAGCCGAGGATGATGGGGGTTGTAGTCCAACAACATTTGGGGACCCCAGGTTGGGCAGGCTGACCTGGAGAAAGAAGCAATGAATGGTGCCCTGCCAGAGGAAGAATATTCCTCTCTAGAAATCTGAGCAACATTCCAAACATCATAAATACAGTTTTCCAAAGTATGAATTACAGTTGACCCTTCACCAGGCACTGCTCTAACCCAGTTCCCCTTACAGTGTTTTATTCCTTCCAAATAGGCAAATGGAGCACCCCCGAGGCTTGTTTGCATTCTATATAATGTTTATTCCTCAAATTAATAATAATTTTATTATTTAAACCCCGCCCATCTGACTCTGGGCGGCTTCTGACATCTTTCCGCCTGCAAGACGGAGCTGTTCCGCCGAGCCTTTGGCCAAGGCACAGTCTGACCCCCCCCTCTCCTTCTATAATCCTCATAGAACTCTAGTCCAATGGTTGCCATTAATTGGTTTCTGAATTGATTTTAGAATGTATTTTAATTAATTGACTGTGTGATTTTATGTACACTGTGCTATTTTTACTTCTTGTTTGCCGCTCTGAGCCCGGCTTTGGCCGGGGAGGGCGGGATACAAATAAATTATTATTATTATTATTATTATTATTATTATTATTATTATTATTATTATTATGGAAGGTTCACTACCTTTAAATGCAAACTGAATCAAATTTATCTAGTATTCCCTGCTAGTAGTTCCCTATGAAGTTGAATAGGGCCATCCCTTGCCTCTCTATCATGCCAGTGCCACCATGTGGGGATATAGTTCCATCATCCTCATGCTTCTCAATTTTGAAGGGGGAATGAAAGATTCCAGACCATGATGGCTTTGCCTTGTTCCGTCCTGCTGAGATTCAAATTGAAAATATTTGTTTTAGGAGTTATTTTCTGTAATACCGGAGTTGCATAAGTGAGGGAACTAAAATATGCCAGCATTGTCTTTCCCAGGAAATGTAGGCGGAGAGCTCAACCACTGCAGCCTTTGCCATAGAAATGCATGCTTTTAAATACAATAAATGGTCTCTGTGGGTCCGCTATTGTGTGCTTGGCTTGCACAGCCCATTGCCCATGCCACGAATACATGAACTGTGCATTGCAAACATGGTGTAATAATCTCAGATATATTATTCATGGGCACAGTGGGGGGGGGCAGACTTATATATAGTGCTTGAGAACTGAGCCAAAATATTGTTTGCTTGCTATTAAACAGAAGTGAATGTTTTAAAGAACCACAGCATGAGATCCTTTTGCCTGCATTTAGTAGGTGTAAGACTGGTTTGCAGTTGTAATGGGCTACACCTAGACACTCAAAAGTTCATATATGAGAAAATTAAGGGCAATTTACATTAGTCAATATTGTGATAAGATATATACTTAGCCCCAATTAGCAGCATTCTGCAACTTGAGCCACGCATGGTTAAGTCGTATTCTGAGGATTTGTTTTTTAATGGTGAGACAAATAGCACGAGCAACTCTTTACGATACTTTTATAATTAGAACAAAAGCCTTTTAAATTGGTATTTCTACATCTGGCATTATGGTACTGGAGGAGACTCTTGGGAGACTCTTGAGAGTCCCATGGACTGCAAGAAGATCAAACCTATCCATTCTTAAGGAAATCAGCCCCAAGTGCTCATTGGAAGGACAGATCCTGAAGCTGAGGCTCCAATACTTCGGCCACCTCATGAGAAGAGACGGCTCCGTGGGAAAGACCCTGATGTTGGGAAAGATTGAGGGCACTAGGAGAAGGGGACGACAGAGGACGAGGTGGTTGGACAGTGTTCTCGAAGCTACCAACATGAGTCTGACCAAACTGCGGGAGGCAGTGGAAGAAAGGAGTGCCTGGCGTGATCTGGTCCATGGGGTCACGAAGAGTCGGACACGACTAAATGACAAAACAACAACAACAACATCTGGCAACAGGAGGAAGCTGAAGGCTAATTTTTCAAGCAGATGCAACAGATGGACTGAGCTCACCATAGTGCTACAATGCCACAGTCATTTTCTTGGGGTGGAATTCATGTGCTTAACTTTGCAACTGAAGCCAAAAAGATTTCAAAGTCAGGATACTGCAAGCATTTGAATGAATGACGGGATTAAAAGGAAAAGGAAAAGCAAGCACCCTGCATGGAAGTAGGTTCTGATTTCCCAAAGTTTTCCTAACTGTTAGTTCGTCATTATATTTAAAGTTTCGCATGATGAGAATGCCACTCCTGGAATAATGGTTGACCTGGGTCTCTGGGAGCGTGATGTTTGACACATGGTGCAGCTTCTTCCAGCATGGCGAGGGGAGGAGATGGTCCAGCAAGTAATAAAACCAATATTTTTTTTTCCCTACATACATTTGTAGTGTAGAAAGTAAATAGCAAAAGTAGGCTGATAGTTATTTTAGGGCAATATTTGTAGTAAAGTTGTGCTGGTGGTTAAAATTGAGAATGAGCAAATACATATGATCCTTTATTTTTCTTTCTTTGTATATTTGTGAAGAAAATATGAAATAACTCTGGATTGCAGATTTCAAGGGAAGGTGTGAAATTATCTTAAAATAAATATCTCATTGGTGCTGATCTTTCTTTCTTTCTTTTAACTTTTAATGCCTCACCAACAAGTTTCTGTAAGCTATGCAAAGTTACTAAAACTTTGCTTCCTCCCTGCCTAGAGAAAGAAGGCGTCCTCCCTGCCTAGAGAAAGAAGGCACTGCGCTTACCTTCCCAGGGGCTGCCACTACCACTACCACTACCACCACCACCGCTGCTGGTGCTTCTCGTGAAGCAGGTAGGCAGAGCGAGCTCATCCGCTCCGCTCTCTGGCCCACAGGAGCACCAGGGCTGTGGCAGTGGTGACGGGAGGAAGAGGCCAAGTGGTGGCGGCTCTGCCAATCAAATGCCGTGCCTGGTTTACCTCAGTGTGGTGCAGGGACATCTCTGCCAATCAAACGCTGCTGAGGTAAACCAGGTGTGGCGTTTGATTGACAGAGCCACCGCCGCTTGACCTCTTCGTCCCGTCACCAGGAGTCTCGGCTTCGCGGCAGGTTCCGGCTTCGCCGCGCAGGCACAATTTAGGACCCAGGTGGGCCTGATCCAGCCCGGGGGCCTTAGTTTGCCGACCCCTGCACTAGATGTTGCGAGACTCCAATTCCCATCAGCCCCAGCAAGTGTGACCAATGGTGAAGAATGATGGGAGAAGTAATCCAGCAACACATGTTATTGATCTCCCAGGGATACCATTGTCCACAATTCCCCTTTTGGAGCATTTCTGGAAATTGGGGAGGCACTGTGCTATGGTGGTCCTGCTCCTCCTTTCAAGATCACTACCAGAGAACAGCATGGGGGAACTGTTGTTTGGACTCATGACACTTGCAATGAATATTTATCATTCTACTGCTCACCTGACAGAGGAAGTAACATTAGAGTTTCCATATTGTTTGATGTTTCGTAAGCAAAGAAGGGGGGGAAAGCTATTGATCTCATTGGCATTATCTTCAAAACCTCAAATGTTCCTGAATGCATTAAGTTGATATTCTACTTCCCACGGCTGTAATGGAAAGGAAACAAGCTATCGATGGCAATGAACAATTCATTTAAAGCATATTTTTCTTCTTCAGAAGGGGGAATAACAACCTTTTCTTTATCATCTGCACATTCAGCACTTACAATGTGCTTTTTTTTTCATAACCAGCATTAGGTTTCACTGAAAAACGACAAATGGAATTATAATGGTTATTTATTAAGAACTCCAGCAATAAATCACAACATTTTACAGAATCTTGAGTGGTTTGAGAAAGAGGCTGATGTGGAAGAAGCAGTTTAAAAGGCTTGTTCTGAGTCAAAGATCCTCGTGCACTGAGATTATATATGGGACATTCTTGGTTTGTTTCACTGAGAAATTTGATTCAGTTCCCAAAGGCATCTGGCTGGCTACTCTGAGACCTGGATGATATGTGCCATTGACCTGATCTAGCATGCTTTTTTTATCTTTTTAGGTTCATGCACTCAACTCTGGGGGTGGGGTTGGTGTGTACATTTAAACTCTTGTTACCAGGCAGGGAGGAGATTGTGCCATCTCTTTAAATCAACTCTTTCCCCAATTCCTCATAATGAGTATATCAGCACTTTCCATACCTAACATCACATGAGTGGTCAAGCAGGACCCTTTTTTAAGCCATGGTCCATGGCCAGGAATGTGGGAAGGGTAATTCTGCAACACCTGGAAGACCACAGATCCCCCACTCTTGCTTTATAGGCAGTATTCAGGGCTACTACTCAGAGCAGATCCACTGAAGTCAACGGATGTGACTAACGTAGATTCAATGGATCTACTCTGAATAGATGACATCTTCACCCAACTGGCGTAGACAACCCATTATTCCTTCCGTTTCAATCTCTTGATCCTATCTGCAATATGGTGTGATATTCTGAAAATGCATGAGAAGAACTTTGAACGTTTTAAGTATATAAAAACGTTATTCTTTTCGTCCTTATCCTCATCCCTAGGAAGCCAAAGGTTCAGAAAAGCTGACCTATTGAAGGCCATACACTGATTCCAATGCCCCAATTAAATCATCATCATCATCATCATCATCATCATCATCATCATCATCATCATCTAATATCCCTCTCTTCTTATGATTTCACTTTCCTATTGCCAGTCAAGGACAATA
Organism: Zootoca vivipara; assembly: GCF_963506605.1. Classification (NCBI taxonomy): domain Eukaryota; kingdom Metazoa; phylum Chordata; class Lepidosauria; order Squamata; family Lacertidae; genus Zootoca; species Zootoca vivipara. Next base: position 14,660,724 of record NC_083285.1, read on the forward strand.
GATGTGTTTGCGGATTATGTTTGCAAACCCTGTTTAAATACGGTGGTTAACGTTTCCCTGTCATGTTATTTCCAGTGTTGATTGGCTCCTATAAATCAATATGCAGCTCCTTGCTTCCAACGCGCAGGCTGGGTAGTGTACAGATAAAGAGATAAACCAATTGCTGTGTTTGTCAGGTAATAGCTTGCGGAATTTATTATGAATGCAGTGGGAAAGCTGAAGTGCATTTTGATTTGTTTCTATTAGTGTCAAAGACATTCTTCAACACAGAGATGTGAAGATGCCCAGTGTAGTCATGATTGAATGAACTATTGTAATGATGGAAGTGGTATTTCTCTGGTGCCATTAAACTCTAGGAAAACAACCATTCAGATACTGCAGTGTGGTTCCCTCCTCCCTCTTTCTTCATTCCTAGATATCCATTCTTTCTGGATGGCAGAATGCAGTATATAATAGATAAGCATTTGTAACTTTTCAGGGTCTATTACATGCAAGGGGAATGGCTTTCTTAAAAGCCACTGCATGGCTAGCAAGAGCTGAAAATTCTATTAGTAAAATTTATGAGGTAACATATTGTCCTTCCTTTGTCACTTTTCCTTAAGAATCAGTTTTCCTTCCTGTGCATGGATGATTTTAGGAGGTGGCTGAAAGCTTAATGCCCCCCCCCCCTCCCGACATATATATATGTCTCAGAGAACTCTGAATACTTGGGTAACAAAAAATAACAGTATATTTGTTCACTGTTTCCCAAAGCACCCAAAGTATACATTGTCAGCTTTGAAGCCCCATTAATTCAAAAATAGCCGGCCTCTTTATCTGATTGACTGTGTGTCAGAAAAGTGAGGTTGTTATTAACGTATTATTTAAATACATTCATGTCAGTCTGCCTTTTGAAATGTATGACACAATGAAAGCCCACACGTCAAAGTTCCTGAAGGCTATTGAAGAGTCACCAGCAAATAAATAAATAAATAAAATACAGCATAATCCCAATGGGTCTGTAAGTCAGGGCCAGACAAAAACAATCAAGCTAACTTGGAGAGACTTTGGTGATAATCTAACATTATATTAGTAGGTGGAAAGTTTAAAAATGACACAAGAAATCACATGAAGACCAGTGACAAATAAAATGGGGGGTTCTCTTGCCATTTCCTGCGCCTTTTGCATAAGTTCCCAGATAGAATCATTGGCATTTCCTATATCATGTATGGGACGTGGGTGGCGCTGTGGTCTAAACAACTGAGTCTAGAGCTTGCCAATCGGAAGGTCGGCAGTTCGAATCCCCATGGCGGGGTGAGCTCCCGTTGCTGGTCCCAGCTCCTGCCAACCTAGCAGTTTGAAAGCATGTCAAAGTGCAAGTAGATAAATAGGTACTGCTCCGGCGGGAAGGCAAATGGCATTTCCGTGTGCTGCTCTGGTTTTGCCAGAAGCAGCTTAGTCATGCTGGCCATGCATGACCCAGAAAAACTGTGGACAAACGTCTGCTCCCTCAGCCAGTAAAGTGAGATGAGCGCCGCAACCCCAGAGTCATTTGCGACTTAACTGCTAGGGGTACTTTACCTTTTACATCATGTATATCATGTAAAGTGGTACCTTGGTTCTCAAACTTCCATTCAACTCCTGAAACTGTTCAAAAACCAAGGCACGGCTTCCAATTGGCTGCAGGAGCTTCCTGCACTCAAGCGGAAGCTGTGTCAGATGTTCGGCTTCCGAAAAATGATCGCAAACCAGAACACTTACGTCCGGGTTTGCGGTGTTCGGGAGCAGGTTGTTTGACAACTAAGCCATTTGGGAACCAAGGTACCACTGTATAAGGGCTGGGAAGAAGGCAGTGCTAGCCTAAACAGTACATAAGCCAATGGTCTGACTTGATGTAAGCATTTTAAAAAAATGTTTAGGGGCACTCTCATTTTCCTACTCATATTGAAATACTGCCCCTCAATGAGGCCAAACTTAGATTCACCAAATGTTTAGGGATATACGTACCCCTGCGTACCCCCAGAGAAAAAAGCACTGGGTGTAAGGCAATTTTTTATTGTGCCATTGGGTCAGCTGATCCAACCAAGGATTCAGAGGTTGCCAGACATACGTGGAAATGATACGTAGAAACAATATTGCATGCATAGGGATTTCAGAGAAGTTTGATTCAGTTCACACTGAAAGGTGAACATACCAAAATCACATATTCTGAAACAATACAAGAACCAACACACACAAGTCCCTCAAAATCCATACTTTTCTTAATTTCATGATGCTGTTCTCCAACCAAGTAATGTGTACAAAAATGCATACTTACCCTGAGACTTGTGGTCACTTGACTGAGATTTCTAAAATGTTAAGTCTTTTCGTTGGGTCAGCTTCATTGTGTAATAGTGTAAAACTGTGTAAACAGCACTTTGTGTAAATAGCACATTATTCTGCAAGATACTTAACATATTTTGGAGCTAATTTCCTCATGTGGGGCAGTGGCATCACTTTAATTAAGAAGGTATTCTTTCCACAACAAAAAATACTTTTGCCTAATTTTGACTGACCAAATTTGTATCTACATGCCTTTGGATAGTCCTAGACAGTTGGGATTTCCCTCCATCTTCATAATCTAGGCACGGTGTGGGTTCTTATTAACTCTTAATGGTTGTTCCCTACAAATTTAACATATATGCCAAGGCATATATTATTAGCTAGCATGTTATTTTATTTCTTCATACCCCATAATTTCTGCATTGCTGATTGAAGCTTAACTGAATTGATTTAACTGTGGTGCAAATTGTGTTGCCTTGCAATATATTGAAATTATATTGCTCTTGACTTTGTATGAAAAAGAAGTAAGCAGTAGGGCTGGAAAGCCACTTGAATTAGTAAGGAAAGAAAGGTGTGCATCAGCCAGGAAAGCTTTGGGTCATGTTCATAAATGCTGTTTTCCTAGCTCATGCATTCTAGTTGCATGGCAATGTCCCTCCCCCTCCGTGAGAATAAAGACACTTGACACGTCAGATTTAAATGGGCGAAAAGGCCACAACTTTATTGGTTACGGATGTTGAGCAGTATTGGCTTAGGCATTGGGCCCTAACCGTCTATATCTGACTCCAATCCGTGTGTTGGACGTCCGGGAAGAGTTAACTAGCAGTAAGGAACCCAGTGATGCACCTCAACTGGAACTCCTCCTGTGATCACCGTTAGGGACATGCCTTAGGCCCTAACCTCTCCAGGCTTTGAACTGGGCTATGCCCCCGAATCCTTTAACGGAATACTCCTCCATTTGCAGGGCAGGTGATGGCACTACCCACCCTCCTCAGCTCTAACACAATTTCTAATGCCTCAAACCCACAACCAACGCCTTATACCCCTGATTATGTCAGCCAACCAAATATCATTTCCTGCTATTGAAAGATGCACGCCACCGTCACGGTAAAGGGATGCTTCACTTTGTTTTAAACCAGGGTGCTGGATAACCTGCCCATTCAGCGTTATCACCCTACATGTCACAGCAGAGTCCAAGAGCTTCCTTGCTTTATTTAAGGTGCTGGGGCATCGCCCATCGCGCCACGAGGGCCTCTGAAGCAGCAAAGACCATAAAAGTGTCAGTCCTGGGTAAGCAGCCAACAGTTTGTCAAAGTCCTCTAAGATCTTCCACCTCAAATCAACAGCTTTACGGTATGACAAGTCATTTTCCCCGAACTGTATGACCAAGGCGTCGGGGGACCCCTGTGAAGCAGCCCTGGATTGTATGGCTGGCAGGAGCTCATCCCAATGCATTCCCCTCCTTGCAATCCAGGACACTCTGACTTGTCCTGGGAGACCAAGACCACACCCGAGGCCAGAGTCGATCGCTCGTACATGGGCCCAGTGCACAATGCTGTGGCCGACTATCCAGACATGCAGTTGATGGTTATCTGGTAGAAAGGAGGACAGCAAGGGGTCAGAAGGAACGCACTCAGATTACTGTGAGGCCCGCACGTACCCCTGGTAGGTGTTAGACTTCCACCTCCCAAGGACTTTAATCCTTTTGGCCAACAACCCAAGGTGCACAGCGGTGGTGGCAGCGCCGATCCTGAAGGCTCATCATCCTAGCTATCACAGTTCCTCTGTACTGTCAAGTTCTACTTGATTCTTTTAGAAAAGTAGCTGCTGTAAAATATTCAGATTCCATCCTAACCAGTATTTAGCACTGCTGGAATATATCAATCATGAAACAGAAACAATACTCAGTTCAAAGGCCTTCCTAGTCCAGTATCTTGTTCCAATAAATACTAGATATATGCTTCCAGCAAGCCCAGAGCCATAGCCTGAAGACCAAACCCTTCTCTGTTGTCTGCCTTCCAGCAAACTAGCATTCATAGGTTTACTACCCTTGAACTTGAAAGGTCCATTTAGCTATTGTGGATGGCAAGTAGACACTGATAGATGCATATCCATAAATTTGACTATCATCACGTCTTTGGGGAGCAAAGGGTGAGTTATTTATGTGCGAAGAGATACGGTGCTTCATTTTCTCTGACCCAAATTTGTTGCTACATATTGCTTTCCTCTTCCCGTATACAGAAGCTATGTCAAGATATCTTGTTGAGATGGGGCATTCTATCTGTCAACAGTATTCTGACTGCAGTTGTGCCATCACTTTCTATCAGAGCTGGATTTAGGTGTGATGAGGCCCTAAGCTCCTGAAGGGAATGGGGCCCGTTATATGTCCAGCTGTCCTTTGTCACCGTTTTTTTTTTTTTTGTGTGCTGAATATATGATATATGGTAATTTATGGACCTAATAGGTATCTAAAGCCATTTGCACAAAACAAATAGGAGCCTACACAACACAAAACTCTGATGCTGTATGCTTTATTTTATTTGTTTTTTATCTTATATTTTGGAAATGTACATCCAGTTGTTTTTTCTTCAATTTTTTTTGGGGCCCCCAAGAGAATGGGGCCGTAAGCTATAGCTTGTTTAGCTCATACATAAATCCAGCACTGCTTTCTATAGAGGTTTTTTTAAAAATAAAATAAAATAACTGCCAATGTTACTGTCAGTCCCTTTCTGAAGAACCCTAGTATGAAATGTTCATTTTGCACTGCCACTGTGCAATTACTAGCGGTTGAATAAAGATGAAGTTCTGGAAACCCTGAATCTCCCTTGTGCTTGAGTATGAATCTGGTCCCCAGCATGAAATGTAGTGTCCTCACCATTTCAAATGTATTAAAAGTTTATTCAGAGTATGTTGGGTTATATGGACAAAGACTGTGGGTATCTGACAAAGTACATGATGGCTTAAAACACCATTAATAATTATGCTATAGTTACTATATTTATTTTTTATTACTACTGCTACAGTTTAGCTATACATTGCATTTCAGCCCAAAGGCCCCAATATGGTACTCAACGATTTAAAACAAAACATAAAAATAGATCACAATAAAATGCCACAGATCAATCAGCAATCAAAAGACTGCAAGACAGCAGAATCACAGCATTGGAAGGCAGTGAAAAATATTCATAAACTAGAGGATTAAAGGGTACTCTCATAAACCCTGCATCCTGCCCATTTCAGGGCTGGAAAAAAGAAAGAAAGAAAGAAAGAAAGAAAGAAAGAAAGAAAGAAAGAAAGAAAGAAAGAAAGAAAGAAGACAAACTTGCCACAACTTCACAAGGCATGGTCTTGAAGTACCACCTTTTCAATAAGTTAAATGGCATTCCATTAACCCTAAGTATTACATTTGATAGAGGGCATATGGCCTTCCTAATAGGCACAACCAGATTTTGTAAGGAAAATGTGTGTATGCACATAATATACTTCTGCTCATTGGGCTTTTGCTGGTTCACCTGTTAGTAACATGGGAGTTTTATTGATGACCCAACACTGCTTTAAATAATGAAGGCAACTTAATTAAACTGCTGCGGTTAGCAACTGGAATAGATATGCCTGTGGTTCCCAAGAGAAGAATACACTTTCACTGTACCCACCACAATATTTCCAGTGAACTGCATTCTTACCGTCATGCTTAGTCACAGTGTTCAAGGGAGATGCTGAACCTGCTAAACAAATGGTATTTTTCTATCATTGATGGGAGTCTGTGACAAAAGGGTGGGGGGGAGGGAGAATGGATTCAGAGCATTTGGCAGCTATCTTTATTCGTTTTGTTGGATGGCAGTGGGCGTATTGGAACTGCAAGACTGCACTTCGAAAGTGAGTTTGGCTTGGCAGTTTCCTATGAATCCACTGTGCTGTTTCTGTTGTGCACTGAATATGGTGATTATATGCTAACAATATTTTTGAGCTTGTCACCAATCAGATTGCTTTTTTTTTTATAGGTGGTGTCTGCATTGCTCAGTCTCTTAAAATCCCCCGTGAACCTAGACCAGGAGAATTTGACAAGATCATCAAGCGCTTGATGGAGACTCCAAATGCTCGTGCAGTGATCATGTTTGCAAATGAGGATGATATCAGGTGCTTACTTCTTTCCCTATTTCTGTCTTGCACAGGATGGGCAACTTGCTACAGAAAGTCGTATTTTTAGTCACACATGCTTCTTACTTTAAATGGCTTTAGGCCTTGACATCAAGACAGATATGCTTGCAATCTTCAGGTCTGTGGGGAGAGGGATGTTGCAATTTTATAGTGCATAGTGGACCCCTGCGTTACCAACAACTTCAGGTTGACAAGAATGACAAATTGGTAGTTCCCAACATATAGAATTAGTTGAAATAAATAAATAAAACTGTCCAGTAGCACCTTAGAGACCAACTAAGTTTGTTCTGGGTATAAGCTTTCGTGGGCATGCACACTTCTTCAGATACTTTCTTCAGATATAAAATTAGATGAGCTTTCCTTTGATTAACTTGGACATTAGTCAAGTTTGTGGGTTTTTGTGGGCTTTTTGTGTGTGGGGGGGGATGAGCCAGTTTAATATCTTGGAAAAAATGTACCCAGGATCTTGCTTTTCCCTAAAAACACCCCCCTCAACCTCCAGCCCTCCAAATACTTTGCATTCACTTGGCTTGCATTCAAGCAGGGGTGAAAGCGATGTGAACAGCAGCAGCAGAACTTGAGGAGGAGGAGGAAAACACGTGCGCCTCTTTCCGCCCCTTTTCTTTGTCTCAGTGACATGCTGGATAATGGTCAAAAAGCCCATGGGAGCATGGAAGAGCTCTTGTGGAAACCAACTATCGCATCAGGGTGACACAGAAAGATGAGTGGAAGGGGGAAACCTCCATTCTCCCCACCCCACGCTGAAAGAAAATTCGAGAGATGGCATGGGTTTTATTGATTCAAATATCATGAAATGGGGGACCTGCAAGTCAAGTGGACCAAATTGATCCAATCAAACAAATTGCATTTCAATGGGCAGGCAGGCGAGAACTTTGTCAGACTCTTATAGGGAAATCACTCTCTCCCACACGTACCAGCTCCATGGCATGTGCTACAGCGTTAAGATGTGGCTCCTCAGCTAAGGATCCCGAAAGAAAGACACCTTCATTGTCAGATAAACCTTCATATGGTCCCCACATGCACACCCAGGCCTTGTTCTTCGGTGTACACCCAAATGTGCATGCCATGTTTCACAGGGTGCCCCAAGCTCTTCGGGCATAATGCACCAGCAGATAGTTGAAGGGTGCCCCAAGCCAATTAAAAAAAAAGGTAAATGACCCCTGGACAGTTAAGTCCAGTCAAAGGTGACCATGTGGTGCGGAGCTCATCTCACTTTCAGGCCAAGGAAGCCAGCGTTTGTCCACAGACAGCTTTCTGGGTCATATGGCCAGCATGACTAAACCGCTTCTTGCGCAACGGGACACCTTGACGGAAACCAGAGCACATGAAAATGCTGTTTACCTTCCCACTGCAGCGGTACCTATTTATCTACTCACACTGGCGTGCTTCCGAACTGCTAGGTTGGCAGGAGCTGGGATAGAGCAATGGGAGCTCACCCCGTTGCGGGGATTCAAACTGCCAACCTTCTGATCGGCAAGTCCAAGAGGCTCAGTGGTTTAGACCACAGCGCCATCCCAACTCAATATTGCCTCAGTCAACCTAGATTCCCCCCCCCTCCTCCTGCTTCCTCACCTGCCCAAACTCAATGCCAAATTGGCAAGTCAATTAAATATTCCCAACAGGGTGGAGTAGGTTAAAAAAGGAGAGATTTTAAAGTTGAGTGGCCACCCAAAATTTCTCACTCAGCCCTGTGAAACTAGCAGCTAGCCTATATCTCAACCTGCATAAAGGGAGAGGGGCACTTCAACTCTGAAGAGGGCAAGGCAGGCACAGGCAAACTCGGCCTTCCAGATGTTTTGGGACTACAACTCCCATCATCGCTAGCTAACAGGACCAGTGGTCATTGATGATGGGAATTGTAGTCCCAAAACACCTGGAGGGCCGAGTTTGCCTATGCCTGGAGTAAGGTCTGGGGGAGGCCCCTCCTTAACTACTCATTCCCAAACATGATTCTATTGGCCAATTGTGGGCATGTGACTAACTCCCTCCCCCACCTCCTTATTGGAGCAGCAGTGATCTCATGGCTCATTCTCTCAGAAAGGGTGGAAGAAAACATATCCCCACCAAATTGCAGGAGCAACATTGTGTCCCCTACCCACTGCTTCTGCTTCTGCTCCTAGCACTGTTGTTCCACCATTGCTTGACAAGTGAGTAAAGCAAAAGGATGAACATGTTTTGGGGGTAAGGATTGCGGGGATTGCTTTGGGGTGACAGCAAGTGTTAGCAGTAGTAAACAGGGTGGAAGCCAGGAATTCTTCTGTGGCTCAGATTTTTATCCAAGCCAGAGAAGCATTTGGAGATTTTGAAAAATCACCTCTCATTTAAGGTGGGGTTATATGAACCTTAAGAGTTTTGTCTCTGATCTGAACTTGGCACCTCAAGTAACCTGGGGTTGTGAAAATGAAAAAGAAAAGAATATTGAAGAAGCATGAAAGCAAGGTTGAAGGCAAATTTTACCATGTACAGGATTAAAGAGCTGCCACCAATCCCTGCTTTTCAGGAGGAATACTTGGTTCTATCAGAAAGAATGCTTGATGAACAGGATAAAAGCAACCACTTTTGCAATTGCCTTATGCGTAATCATTTTCAGTGGTCAATTTTAAAAGAATGACTTCTTTTGTTTACTTACTTGCAGGAGAGTATTAGAAGCAGCAAAGAAAACCAATCAAACTGGACATTTTCTTTGGATAGGCTCAGACAGTTGGGGGTCTAAGATTGCACCTGTTTACCAGCAAGAGGAGATTGCAGAAGGCGCAGTCACCATTTTGCCCAAAAGAGCTTCCATCGATGGTAAGACAATCCCATCAACTCTGGTCCACGGAGTCCCTAAAAGACAATGTAGAGATCCCCTTGAGCACAGTGCAGCAGGGAGTTCAAACTCCTTTATGGTACACCGATGGTAAGACTGAGAGAGACTTTTACTTATCTGTGCACTGTTTTTCCTTCAGCGGCATTATCCCTTGGTTCCCTTATGTATAATTACTGAGCCAAACAGTTTTTCAGACCAGTAGTGTGGATCAGTCAATGTAGATTTCATTGCACTTCCAATTTATGTCGAATGGACCTATGCAAAATACAAAGAAATTTCATTCTACAGCCAGCTGTATTTATAAATATTGTTTCCCATAGGCTGTATGTGATATATGCCCAGTTCCCCCCACCCCTAATTCACATCACCTTCTTGCAATGTCAGCCGTATCTCTTTTTGTGCTCTTTCACCACTTTCCAGGTCAATTTACTTGTGTTATCTGATGTGCTTGATGCTTATCATCCTATTTACTTGCAGATTCTAAAACAGTGCTATAACTTGCAAAAGAGTTGCAAAGAGCATGTCTTTTAATACCTTTAGAGTAGACAAGGACATTTTCTGTAGGGTAGCCACATGGACTGAAGCTCTTCAAATGGATTTCATATGGAGACAGATCAAAGTGCTGTCACAGAATAAATGCTTTTGTTGTAAAAGATCCCATGTTTAATCTTGGGCGCATGTGATGGAAAGGGTCTCTGGCGAGACCTTGCAGTGCCCCTGTTAGTCAGTTTACATCAGGAGTGGCTAATATGTGGCTCTCTAGATCAGGCATCCCCAAAATGCGTCCCTCCAGATGACGCATGATCCCTAGCTAACAGGACCAGTGGTCAGGGAAGAGGGGAATTGTAGTCCAAAACATCTGGAGGGCCGAAGTTTGGGGATGCCTGCTCTAGATGTTGGTGAACTGCAGTTCCCATCAGTTTATTGGCTCCAGTCTATTACTGCTTCCAGCAACTGTATCTCCTCACCTGATTAAAATGATGGGGAGAAATAGAGCGGTGTGTCATCAGCACATTGGTAACACCATGCTCCAATGGCGGAACTGCCATAGGCTGAGCAGAAGTCCTCTAATGCTTTTTATAGAACTGGCCTTGGAGGTAGGTATGAAGCTACCATACTCCCATGTCCCCAACTCCCCAAATCAGTCCAGCAGGACACCATGGTGGAGGGTATGAAAAGCCAATGAGAGATCAAGCGGAATCAATGGGCTTGTACTCCTCCAGTTCTTCTTCCAACAGAGATCTTCCATCAGGGTGACCAAGATTGCCCCAATGCAAAAACCAAGCCTGAAGCTAGGTTTAAATAGATCTATGTAACATGTATTCTCCTAGAATGCATGGGAGTCAACAGCCACCACCCTCTTAAGGACCTTGTCCAAAAAGGGGGCATTCGTTAATTTGGTCAGTAACCCTTCCTGAAAGGCATTAAGGCGGAACAACTTATGAATGTTCCACAAATCAGGGGTGCTGGGTTTTTTTAAAAAAAAATATTCTTAATCATAAACATAACAACGCTGATGATATTAAATTTTTTTAATATTATAAATATTAAAAATTTATTATTTATAATACTTATGTTCATGTGCTGCATGAATATGCACCAAGCAAGCTAAATAATAATAATAATAATAATAATAATAATAATAATAATAATAATAATAATAAAAATAAATAAAAATAAATAAATAAATAATTTATTATTTATACCCTGCCCATCTGGCCGGGTTCCCCCAGCCACTCTGGGCGGCTTCCAACAAAATACTAAAATACAGAAATCCATCAGTCATTTAAAGCTTCAAACATTAAATGCAACTTAGGTTTCTCTGATCTTCACCATTGCAGACTTTAGGCTAGAATCCTGAGCATACTTACTTAAGGAGTAAGACTCATTTGATTCAGTGGGAATTACTTCTGAAAAAACATGTACAGTGGTACCTTGGTTCTCAAACTTAATCTGTTCCGGATGTCCGTTCCAAAACCAAAGTGTTCTAAAACCAAGGCGCGCTTTCTCATAGAAAGTAATGCAAAATGCATTAATCCGTTCCAGACTTTTTAAAAACAACCCCTAAAACAGCAATTTAACATCAATTTTACTATCTAACGAGACAATTGATCCATAAAATGTAAACAATAAATAAATAAATAAATAAGACAGTGTTGTAGATGATAAAAATTAAAATAATTTTTTTCTTACCTGCACTGATGATAGTCATTGTTTGGATGGGGGGCTTTTATCCATTTCCACAGTCACACCATCAATCAATCAGTAAAAGGTAAAGGACCCCTGCACAGTTAAGTCCAGTCAAAGGCGACTATGGGGTTGCGACGCTCATCTTGCTTTCAGGCCAAGGGAGCTGGCATTTGTCCACAGACAGCTTTCTGGGTCATGTGGCCAGCATGACTAAGCCACTTCTGGCAAAACCAGAGCAGCGCACGAAAACGCCGTTTACCTTCCCGCCGGAGCGGTACCTATTTATCTACATGCACTTTGATGTGCTTTTGAGCTGCTTGGTTGGCAGGAGCTGGGACAGAGCAACGGGAGCTCACCCCATCACGGAGATTCGAGCTGCTGAATTTCTGATCAGGAAGCCCTAGGCTCAGTGGTTTAGACCACAGCACCACCTGCGTCCCCAATCAGTAGCCAAACTGGGTTCCACACAGTCACAAAAACAAATTAACTGAAAAAGCCTCAAAAACAAAAACGCAAAATAAATAGTAAAAACAAAAGTGCCAAACGTAATCCATTTTGGAAGTCCATTTGGCTTCCAAAATGTTCGAAAACCAAGGTACAGCTTCTGATTGGTGCAGGTGCCCCGGAAATAATAGCCAACAACCGCATTGGACGTTCGGCTTCTGAAAAACGTTCGAAAACCGGAACACACACTTCTGGGTTTTCAGCATTTGGGAACCAAGGTACTACTGTATAGGGTTCTCTTTGCCTGGTGTACAATAGGGTGGTTTTTTTTAAAGGATTTAGGTTTTTATTAGAATATTTTATGTGATATACATATGTGTGTTTCTATACAATTCAAAGCAAGCATTTCACTTTGCATAATAAGATGTAATTTTAATGCCTGTTTTGTGTGTGTGTGTGTGTTTTTTCATCATAGGTTTTGATAGATATTTTAGAAGCCGAACTCTAGCAAATAACAGAAGGAATGTATGGTTTGCAGAATTCTGGGAAGAAAACTTTGGATGCAAGTTGGGTTCTCATGGAAAGAGGAACAGCAATATAAAGAAATGCACAGGTAACTTTATGAATAGTCCTTGCTGCCTCTCTTGAGAGGACTTTGTTAAGAAATTGAAATTTGTTGAGCAGTTGAATAGTTCCCCAGGTCAGAACACACCTATTCTTAACCTGAATCATGCAATCTCACTCATATATTGGTAATATTTTTTAATAGATCCATTGACTGCTAATTAGATTTGCAGAAGCAATTTGTGACTGATTTCATCATGTAACTCTATCTTGGAATTCATTTCCACTAAGCTCAATCCCAAACTGTTGCCTGTAGTTGGTTATATTTTTTTTCCTAATTAGTTATATAGGGTAGGTGGATTGGATGTGATTGTGGTCAACCAAAATATGTGAGTGAAATATTTTACTAACATTTCGGTCAAATCTTTTTCCTGTGATGATTAAGTACAACTATGGCCAAAGGTATATTGCTACTTTTCCTTTGGGGAAATTCTGCAGTGAAATATCTGTCAATACAAATAAAATTTAGCATCTAGGATTTATATATATATATTTATAAAGAATGTACTGATATGCAGGATTCATATGTGAGATTGAATTGCTTTAACTGGAAGTTTAATCAATCAAGGGTTTTTTGATGATTAATGGAATTCCAAGTTTAATTATTGATAGTGTTGAAGTTATTTTGTTTTGTTGCTGTGATATGGAGTGAAATAGAAAATATTGAAGATGCTTTGACCTTCTAGAACTAAGTGATAAATGGTAACATGCATATTTATATAGTAAATTTATTGTTTAATAGCTTAAGAAGTATGTGGCTAATCAATAAAAACCTAATCACTTGCCAATCTTAACAAAATAAAATAAATTCCTTCTAGTAGCACCTTAGAAACCAACCAAGTTTGTTATTGGCATGAGCTTTTGTGTGCATGCACACTTCTTCAGATACCGTGAAACAGAAGTCAGCAGACCCTTATATATAGTGAGAGGGTGGGGAGGGGTATTACTCAGAAGGGTGGTGGGAATGGGTGATTGGCTGATAGGTGTGGTAAACCTGTTGACGACTGTTAAGGACTGCAATTCATCTTAACATGAAAAAGCAAGGAGTGAGATGGCTAGAAATAGCTTTATAATGTATAATGAGATAAGAATCCAATGTCTCTATTCAGACCAGGTCTCTCCATGGTTTTAAGTTTGGTAATAAGTGGCAATACCACAACTTCTCTTTCTAGTCTGTTTCTGAAATTCTTTTGTAATATGAGCAATCTTAGTAATTTGTAATGTGTTGGAGTACATTTTCAGTAGATAAAATACTAGAGAACTTGACATATTTTCATTGGAAGATGTAAAGTGAGAGACTAGTAGAAGAATCATAGAATCATAGAATCGTAGAGTTGGAAGAGACCACAAGGGCCATCCAGTCCAACCCCCTGCCAAGCAGGAAACACCATCAAAGCATTCCTGACAGATGGCTGTCAAGCCTCTACTTAAAGACCTCCAAAGAAGGAGACTCGACCACACTCCTTGGCAGCAAATTCCACTGTCGAACAGCTCTAACTAGAATGCATGAAGCTCCAACTGGAAGAGCTAACTAGAATGCATGTTTTCATTTAGAATTATGTATGCTAAATATTGGTTTGCTTCTAGCTAATCAGTTGTATGCATATCAGTCACACTTCATTGTCTCAAGCATAATATATGATTTCCTTTTGTGAAAAATTAGAACCAGATTGTGTAGGTGGTACAGAGGGTTCATTTCCATTAATATTAAGCCTGAGTTACTCACCGTTACTCACCTAACGCTGACCTGAATGACTTACTTTACGCTTTGGTTTAAATTTAAATTAAATTTAAATTTGGTTTAAATTTTTGAGCACAGAGATGCTCTCATTGAAACATCACCCAAAATGTTTAATGTTAATTAAAATTATTCCTTCATGCATATCCTTTTACTGAGAGGGAAGCGACTTTATCTTTCTGTATGGTTAGCATTTTGTTTTAACTATTCTGCAAACCTAATCAGCCTTTAAATGCCTATAATGACTAACTGCAGTGTTAAAAATAGAGATGGAGAAGAGATTCCATGAGCCATATACAGCAAGTTCAGATTTGCCTAATTTGTGCAGGTCTTGAACAAGCCATAATATTTGTTTCACGGAGAGACATTTATGATACTTTATAATATATAATATATATATATATATGATGGATAGGAACTGCTTAGTTCAATTATCTGTTTTGGGTTCCCCTCTTAGGGAAAAATAATTTTGAGGTTTATGAATTAGAACGAACTATCTATGCACTGATCAGTCACCTGCAAATGCTTCCTTACATTGGAATAAGATTCGATGAGAGTTGGTATCATAAAACATGGTATATATCAATATATACCCACGCTTTTGAACCTTTATAGCGGGGTCATAAATTGGATAGAAATGAAATAAAGAATTTTCCCTGGATCAAAAGCCCTTGTGCTCACTCAAGGGCACCAATTGGATATATCATTTATTTCAAATCTTAGTCTAAGTTGGTGAACCATCATCCTGGTCAAATTTGATTGTGTGGTTTCAGCCACTTTAAAGGTAAAGGGACCCCTGACCATTAGGTCCAGTCATGACTGACTCTGGGGTTTCGGCGCTCATCTCGCGTTATTGGCCGAGGGAGTCGGCGTATAGCTTCCAGGTCATGTGGCCAGCATGACAAAGCCGCTTCTGGTGAACCAGAGCAGCACACGGAAATGACATTTACCTTCCCGCTGTAGCGGTACCTATTTATCTACTTGCACTTTGACATGCTTTCGAACTGCTAGGTTGGCTGGAGCTGGGACTGAGCAACGGGAGCTCACCCCGTCGTGGGGATTTGAACCACTGACCTTCTGATCGGCAAGCCCTGGGCTCAGTGGTTTAACCCACGGCACCACTTTAGATTACAGCTAAAAGCTTTCTGGTTGGTATTCAGCTTCCCCCCTGAATATAGTTAGACATGTAGAAATGGCCCTGTATTCCAGAGATGTCTCCTTCCTCTCTCTCTGTCCACATTGCATAAACCGTCTTCTGTTGCACTCAGATAAAATTCCCTCAGGCAGCCTGAATCCTCAGGAAAACTATGGAAAAGTCACCCAAATCAAAATCTCACCCTCTTGGTCCTTTACTGTGGATTCAACGTTAGTCTACAGACTGTTTTGAGAGCGTAACCTTTGTATCCCTCTTGTCCTTGAAGAAGTTCATGCAGTGTTCTAAGAGCCAGAATTTTCCATGTAAGGAAAACTAGTGCTCCTGATATCACACCACACAGCAGTGCATGTGGGAACAGGTGAAAGTACCACTTAGCTGCTGCTGCTTATGGTAAGTGGCAACGGATCCTGGGGGACTATATCCTTGCTGTTGCTGGGCGAACTAGAGACGTCTTCTAAGGAGCATATTCCTTACAATAAGCAATGTAAGGAAGATTTTTCAGCATGTGGAGTGACTCCATGGTATGGATGTATGGAGCACATAGAGTACTTATATATATATAAAAGAAAAAGGTTAAAGGACCCCAGGACGGTTAAGTCCAGTCAAAGGCAACTATGGGGTTGCAGTGCTCATCTCGCTTTCAGGCCGAGGGAGCCGGCATTTGTCCACAGACAGCTTTTTGAGTCATGTGGCCAGCATGACTTAAACCGCTTCTGGCACATGATGGAAGCCAGAGTGCACGGAAACACCATTTACCTTTCTGCTACAGCGATACCTATTTATCTACTTGCACTGGTGTTCTTTCAAACTGCTAGGTTATCAGGAGCTGGGACAGAGCAACGGGAGCTCACTCCGTCGCGGGGATTCAAATTGCAGACCTTCCAATCGGCAAGCCCAAGAGGCTCAGTGGTTTATACCACAGCGCTACCCGCATCCCTGTATACCTGTACACAACACTTATGAGATCCATCTTGTGTGGATAGATTATGTGGATGAACCCCACACTTTCTGAGATATGTACAAATTTGCTCTGCTCTGCGTTGAACGTCGTTCTCTACATGCAAAGCGGCAAACTGGACTGAGGGCTGTAAATGATTTCTAATCACTAGCAGTAACTGAATGGAGATGTTCTTTGTCTTTTCTCTGTTTAGCTATCTCAGCTTCTGCTATATTGGACGTTGAAGGGTTTCAGGGCAGTAATGGATTGAATTAATCTTCCCTGCCTTATTCTTATCTTGGCATTATCTCATAATATTTATAACTTGTGTTTGATAAACTCAGCTAAAGCAAGAAGGTCCGCACTGATGGATGTAACATTAAATCAACCCACTGCCATCAAAACATTTTCTTAAGTAATATATGGGGGGTCCAGAACACTTACCTCTGCCTTTTAGACCACAGATCATATCTCAGGAGGCGATAGTAGAAAAAGAGCCATATCCATTTACTGTGTGATAGTTTAGATCGTAATTTCCCCCCAAGCATCCAGATCTTGACTGGTTTGCAAGTTGCAGACATTCAAGTCCAAGGGGTGGTGGGCAGGCAGGCCTGCAGCATGGCAGCATTAGAGGAAGAAACTGGTGTGTCCATTGGTGACACAAGTTCCAAGACAGACAGAGATATGTATTAGCAGAAGCATAGCACCCAAACCACAAGTAATAAGCCCTATTCAGGTCTTATGTTAAAACTCTAGCACTCTTATCATTATGAAATGACTTATGTGATATATGGTCTCTTCTGCATTTAATTTCACACCAGAATAGTTGTTTAAACGATGGTGGCCTGGCAGACAAAGAAAGTAAAGACTTCCCCCAGACCTTCGTGGTGATTTTGCTGTCTATTGATGGTGCATTTTGCTGCTGAAGCTTTTGCTGCTACCTGTTTTATAGGATATAATGTGGATTTTATTATAATACATTGTTCTTTTTTATTTTGTGCCATGCTTTATGTTTTAAAATTTGGTAAGTCGCTTGGAGACTCCTTGTGTGCCAACAGAACCATTAATACCGCTGCTGCTGCTGCTGCTGCTGCTATTAATATAATGCAGAGGGGACGTCATGGGGTTGTGCCAAAGAAAGTAGCCATGGTACTGAATTTTTAGAAGGTGGTGATATATAAATTTAACTAGATCATCCTATTTTGAATAGCCACTCATCCCCCCCCCCAAAAAAACACAACAACTTATCCAATGGTGACAGGATCAGATGAGTATCCACCCTAAATATGACTTGGTTTGTTAAAATGAGTCTTTACCCAGGTGGCGCTGTGGGTTAAACCACAGAGTCTAGGGCTTGCTGATCAGAAGGTCGGTGGTTCGAATCCCTGCAACGGGGTGAGCTCCTGTTGCTCGGTCCCAGCTCCTGCCCACCTAGCAGTTCGAAAGCACATCAAAGTGCAAGTAGATAAATAGGGACCGCTCCGGCGGGAAGGGAAACGGCATTTCCGTGCGCTGCTCTGGTTCGCCAGAAGCAGCTTTGTCATGCTGGCCACATGACCTGGAAGCTGTCTGCGGACAAACACCGGCTCCCTCGGCCTATAGAGCGAGATGAGCGCCACAACCCCAGAGTCGGACATGACTGGACCTGATGGTCAGGGACCCCTTTATCTTACCTAAAGTTGGAAACTGTCCACCTTAGTAGGTCTGATCACCTGTTAGTAAACACTCTGCTTCCTGTTCTACCTACCACTTTGGAGGCAAATGATCACATGAAAGTCTCCGATGTTTGCAAAGCCTTTTTTGAACAACAACAACAACAACAACAACAACAACAACAACAACAACAATTTATTATTGATACCCTGTCCATCTGACTGGGTTGCCCCAGCCACCCTGGGCAACTTCCAATGTATAATCATACATCAAACACTAAAAAATATTCCCTATACAGGGCTGCTTTCAGATGTCTTCTGAAGGTTATATATTTACTCATCTCCTTGACATCTGATGGGAGGGTGTTCCGCAGAGTGGGTGCCACTACAGAGAAGGCCCTCTGTTTCCCATCTTGGTGAGGATACCCCACAATTCTGTTTTGGTAAAGCATGCTTTGTTCCTATGAAGTAGACATTCAAGCTAAGATGAACCACAACTTCCATGTCGCCCATCTTCTTTTTCTTCTTCTTTTAGTTGCTTCTTCTAATAAGAAAAATGCAATGAGAAGAAAGCAAAACATTTCAATTAACTATGTTGCATTTGTTCTATTTGAATTCACCGCAGGGATTCTGAGCCTCTGATTCTGTCAGCAAATGCATCACTTTTAGATTTGTAGCTTCCCCCCCCCACCATGTGATGAGTCATGCCCCACTTCATGGGTGTTAGGGAGGCAGTTTATCTTCCCAGCTTAACAGTAATGCACTTACTCTGACAGAAGCTGCAGCCTGAATCCTATCAACCCCAGATCTATACGCTCACTTGCAAAAGCAGAAGACACTTACTTTTGAAGTTGTTTGGAGCACTGTGAGTAGAGTCTAATTATACTGAGGTGGGAAACCTGTGTCTGTGAATAGTGTTGCAGGTTCAGATGACTGAATGCTGCTCCAGGCCAAAACCATAAGGATCAGGGGCCAAGTCTTCTTCCTAGCATGCACATTTTCTATGCTTAGGGTTTTTGTAAGTAGTTGTGAAGGCTGTGGACAGTAGTCTGTTGAGCACAGTATGAAAATACAACACCTCAAGCGCAGATGTTAAGGAGCTGTAAAGTGAGCCAGATCAACCACAGGGTAGGCACACACACAGGAGGCATGGAATGCAATTAGCTCTTTATTAACAGAAAATAACAACACAGCGGAGTCCTCTGCTTTGTCTTAATCCATCTGAGACATTGCTGAAACTGACCACTAGCTCTGTCCTCTTCCCTTTAGCCTTCCCTTGGATCCCTCCCAAGCAGACAAAGTCTGCATCAAGGTGATGAGCTCCTCCTCTGGGCCTGTCTTGCCAGTTGCTCAGCAATGTGCAGGACTCTTCTTGAGTGGGGTGTCAGAAGGAGAGGAGAGACAGCAGGACTGTCCTGCTGCTATGTAGCAGGGCCAGTCTCTGACTCCTCTCTGAGTCTGCATTCACACTGTGACTCTCAGCTTCTAACCCTGTCCTGGAAGACCCTCCTTCTCCTGAGCTCTCTTGAACGCTCAAACACCTTGCTTCTAGTGCTTCCCAGCTCGTCGCATCCACAAACTGCTCTTCAGTGTCCCAGCACCAGGATCCGGGATCTAAGTCATCTTCTCTGCCCTCCCTGGGCAGTTCTTGGGCAGGAGGCTTCTACCATCCTTCCTCATTCATCCAGTCCCTGACAACAAGTTTGCCACAGGTTTGGGTTATAAACAAAGGGTACTTTACTATGGGACACGGGTGGTGCTGTGGGTTAAACCACTCGAAAGGTCGGCAATTCGAATCCCCGCGACGGGGTGAGCTCCCGTTGTTCGGTCCCAGCTCCTGCCCACCTTGCAGTTCGAAACCACGTCCAAGTGCAAGTAGATAAATAGGTACCGCTCCGGTGGGAAGGTAAATGGCGTTTCCATGTGCTGCTCTGGTTTTGCCAGAAGCGGCTTAGTCATGCTGGCCACATGACCCGGAAAAACTGTCTGCGGAAGCGGACAAATGCCGGCTCCCTTGGGATGTAAAGCGAGATGAGCGCCACAACCCCAGAGTCATTCACGACTGGACTTAATTGTCAGGGGTCCCTTTACCTTTACTTTACTATAGCTCAGTTCCAACTCATATGCATTAGGCCCTATTAAACCAACCCTCCATAGCTGCCAAGTTTTCCCTTTTCTCGCAAGGAAGCCTATTCAGCATAAGGGAAAATCCCTTTTAAAAAGGGATAACTTGGCAGCTATGCAACCCTCCTAACCATTTGGAAAAGTTAAAATGGGTCTGTCACTTTCCACCTCTGGGGCAGCCACCTATGCTAAGATGGTAGCCATCCAAAAGTTATTGGGTGAGACCTCCCCCCTCTATTGCCACTGGACCTGTTGGCATTGCCACCATGCCTCAAAGCCAACCAACTGTAAGGGCATTGGGATATGATACATGAACAGACACCAAAATCATGTAAGCCAATTGAGAACTCCCCCCCCCCAAAAAACAGCTACCTTTACTTTGATAATTTACAGAGGAAGCTCTTAATTAGTGGCCTAAATTAAATTCCATTGGAGGGAGTTCACACATCATTAACTCAGACATCACACCATATTATACTTACGCTTCCTTAACCATAGTTTTTGAGCTATCTGTATGGAGCCAGTATATAATCAGAATGCACTATATAACCTATTCCTATATACAAGGAACTTAATAAAACAAACTTGGTTCCAGTGACATCACTGATTAGTTATGAATAAAACTAATTAATTAACTCTTGTCAAATGTTCTGAAAAACCCATGATGTATATAGTCAGGTTTGTCACTGCTGTCTGTATGGATGATATGCCCTAGAAAAAAGCAGATTTGTCTCTTTAGTTCCGCTTCATTATTATAAAGAAAGCTAGTTTTACTCGGATCACATTTAAGTTACAGATTCAATTATGCAATAAATATGAGAGATATATCCCAGCAGCTTCCACTTCATAGTTTCCACTTATAAATGTGTATATGATTTGCAAGATATCTGTGTGTCCCCCAAATAAGCTGATTTAAGGGCAAGAAAATGACAAAAAACAACAAAGAATGATGATTTGAGTTTCATTGCAGATCATTTTGTCTGACCTTAATAAAACATGGCTGTCCTGAATAATATTTACATTTTGCTAGGGATGTGTCTGCTGATTTAATTGTGCTATAGCTATAGATTTATTTTAAAAATTGACAGAAAGAAATGCCGCAGATATCTCAGTACAACTGATTACATGCTGGCTGACTTCCCAAGAGACAGTAGGAAGGATACTGAGTTTGTAAAGCCTTAAGTTTAGGTCCCAATATCCTTACAACTTGAGATATTTCCCCCTTTTTTTGCCTGTGGAATGGATAAGAATCGGGCATTCTCTAAGCAACAGGAAACTGACCCATGTCCAAGCACAGCTAAGGGACAAAGAAAGCAGCATTGTAAATAACAGTAGTGACATTTATTGAGAGAAAAGTGGAAGTTATCCAGGGCCCATACAGGAAGTGTTGGTTAAACTCTATCATATCTTATATACCAGCCTTCCCCAACATGGTGCCCTCCCCAGTGCCTTGGACTATAACTATCATCCCTTTTAAGCATGGCCAAAGGTAAGGCATGATGGGAGTCCCAAACACCTGGAGGGTACCAAGTTGAGGGAGCTGCTATGCCAAACAACAATGTCAATACCAGGAAAGATCCTAGAACAGATAATTAAACAGTGGGTCTGTGGGCACTTAGAAAAGGATACTGTGATTACTAAGACCCAGCAAGGATCCTTTCAGTAAGGATTTTGACCAAAGTCCCTTATGATATTCTTGCGGAGAAGTTGGTAAAATATGGGCTGGATGAGGGAACTGTTAGCTGGATTTGTAGCTGATTGATTGACCCAACCCAAAGAGTGCTCAGTAATAGTTCCTCATCATCCTGGGGGGAAAAGTGACAAGTGGGGTGCTGCAAGGTTCTGTCTTGGGCCCCTCATTGTTTAATGTTTTTTTATAAATGAGTCGGATAAAGGAATTGAGGGGATGCTCATCAAATTTTCAGATGACATCAAACTGAGAGGGCTACCTAATGCTGCAGAAGACGGAATCTGGATTCAAGCGAACCTCAACAGATTGAAGAACTGGGCCAAAATTAACGAAATTAATTTCAATAGGGACAAATATAAGATTCTGCACGTAGGCAGGAAGAACCAGCTGCACAAATATGAGATAGGGCACACCTGGATTGCCAGTGGTACATGTTGAAAGGATCTAGGGGTCTTAGTTGACTGCAAGCTTAACATAAGTCAACTGAGAGATGCAGCAGCCAAAACAAAACAAAACAAAACAAAAACCCTATCCTGTTCTCGACTGCATCAACAGAAGATGCATGCTGGCATACAGATTCTGCGCAGATTGAAGTTCTTGTTTGGAAGAACCACCAGTCATGTGAATGCTCACCTGCAATCTGAAGTAGATCAGCTGAGACAAAGGTGTTAGCATCTCAGTGAAAACTGGGGCTCTGGTGAGAACAACTATGCTTAAGATAAAGAATCTCCAACTGGATGGTTATATATGTCTAAGTATACCTGGTACAAACAATACAGTACTTGTTTTTAACCCCTCCCCCCTTTATACAATATTAGTAGCCTCCTACCCAGCACTGCTCGGGAATGCAAGGAAAAAGAAAAAGAAAAAAACCAGTGCAGTTTTGAAATCAGTGGTTAAAAATATTGGAGTTTGGAAAGGTTCAGTCCACTATCTGCATTCAAAATTGTGTCTTAAACATAGACCCAAACCTTCTGATTAAGATCAGAACAGTTTTGAAAGGTTCAAGCCTCTATCATGATTCAAAATGATTTTCAATCATAACCAAACATACTGTTGATGAAAACCTGCTATTTGATATTGGGAACAATTATGTACACAAAATGTGGTTATGATATTTTAAGAGGTGTACAAATGCATAGAGAACAAGTAACTTTCCAAAATATATACCGGCAGTTGTTTTGTGGCTGCAACTTTGTATTTGATAACTTCTGCTGAGCCACAAGCAGTTGCTTCTAAATAACTTTGCACAGGACTGCAGCCTGTTTCAAGATAGCTTGTTCAGATTCAGTACCCTAAACATTAATGCATGATAGATGTGACCTTTCCCGCTTCCAATATTAGTCAAGGCAGGGGAGCACATTAATGGTTATTAGACAGATTGGTTTATTTATTCCCTACAATAGTCTTTTTTTTCCCAGTGATGAGATAATCCCAGGAGGTAAACAAAACCATATTTTTTGGGGGGGAGGGGGCATTATTTGGTACACCTGTATAATAGATGTATCCTGCCACTGAAACAAGAATTGCTGCTGTTTGAACCTCAGATGTTTTGTGTTGAGCAAAAAAGCAATTTGGTTCACTGCATGAAAAATGTGTGCTTTCTCTGTTAGTGGTGCTAGTAGAGTTTTGCTACTGCAGTTGTTGTTTCCAAGTCCAGATACGGTAGTTAAAAACCCATCTGATCCTTGCGCTCAAACTGCTGTTGTTTCACAATATGGAAGGGGCACACTCATTTTTCATATACTGTACAATATAAATGTGAATAAATCATGTTTCTATAGGCTTCCACTTGTTCATTCAAGGATGCGTGGTTCTCTTTAGGATAAACTTGGATGACCAACCCATTGCTGGTTTTTAATTGCTTGTTCAACTTAAAGAACACAAGGGTTTATTCACGGTTGCTCAACTATATACATCCATCTATTTATTTATCTATCATCTATCATTGTGGAATTAAGGTGATTGGTTTGGACAATGTCTTTGCGACCCCTTCAGTAGATTTTCTATTTCTAAGACTGGCGCTTGTAGTAAAAATAATTGCTGAAAATGTCAAGACCGTCTCTTTGTTAGCCAGCTTGTCAAGCACTCTTTTTATTTACATATCTAAAGAGTTGACTGTGTTGCCGTGGAAACAATTGGCTAGAGATGTTTCCAGTAGGCTCCTCCCCACCCGCATTGCCGGGATGGATGCCACATCCTCCTAGAGATAGGAGGAAAAATAGGTCAGAAGCTAGTTTGAGAAGGCCGGAGCTGGGAAGACCACAACCTGACTTACTGTGCTGAAACCATACCTATAGTTTTGGAGGACTTTTCTGAAAAATGAATCGTCAAACAAGGTCTGTTGGAGTCTTAATGCTGTGAGCCCTTCCATCTTATTCTTGTATTTTCTTGTAAACCATTTAGACCAGGCATTTCCAAACTGCGGCCCACCAGATGTTTTGGCCTACAACTCCCATGATCCCTAGCTAAGAGGTCCATTGGTCAGGGATGATGGGAATTGTAGTCCAAAACATCTGGAGGGCCGAAGTTTGGGGATGCCTGATTTAGAGCTTTTACTGCAATCCAATGGTACACAAATACAAAGCTTGGGATAGCTCAGTCTGTAGAGCACGAGACTCTTAATCTCAGGGTTGTGGGTCCGAGCCCCACATTGGCCGAAAGATTCCTGCATTGCAGAGGGTTGGACTAGATGACCCTCATGGTCCCTTCCAATTCTACAATTCTATTATTATTCTCTGGTTGTATATGTTTGTGCGTGTCTATATCTCTATATATCACTGCTGTTTATCAATATTACGTGTGATCCAAATGCTGTTCAGATTGCAATGTCTTGCCATTTACTGCTATTTTCCTCATGGTGTGGGAGGTTTACCAATTCCATTGCATTTTGGTATACAAGATAGATGACGAACCGCCTCAATGTGGCCGTACTCACAATAGTCCAGGGAAGTATGCTATTTTGCAGACAGAAAACCCAGCATTGAGGGATGTTATTCTCCTTGACTCAAGTCCAACAATATTTCTGGATCATATGCTGGCATTGAGCATTTGCCACATAACTATGTAGCTGGAGCTGCATTGCACCCCCCTAAAGCACTTTAGCGCTATCACCTGAAGAGGGAACCCAGGTAAAACTGCCCTTAGAGCTGTGCATCTCCTCTGGGTCCCCCCCCCAGTCCATTTGCAGTGAACATCTCCAGGGAGGTGCCTGTGGGAATGTTGAGGGTAGCAGGAGAGGATATATTGATTTTTAATATCCTTCCTAACTCGTGCTAGTAAGTTTCTTTATTGCTAAAACCGTCTTTATGGAAGACAATCTTACTCAGCTACGAGTGATCGCCAAAGAAGAAGAAGAAGAAGATGCAGCAGAAAGCTGGTTGCAGACTCGTGTGAGCCTCTTAAGACAATAAACAATTCGATCTGGCTTGCCCAGATTGAGATATGTTCTGTTATTCCTGGTAGGATCCCTTTGATCCCTCCTAAAAGAATAAAGACACCACAGTCTTATTCATAAGTAACAAAAAGTAATTTTTACTCACGATCAGGCAGAGCATGGTGTGATCCCTGAAGGCAAGCTTTAGGCTTAAAGTTACAAAAATGTAAAAACAGGTTTCCCTCATATGGGAGATAACCTGGGGAGACTGCTGGTTGGCAGCCAGCAGTACAGTCCAGGCAAATTAGGAAGTTCGCAGGACGAGAAAGAAGATTGCTTTGCTGTGGATCCCTTTGTCTGAGCCATGGCTTCTTCCAACCACATTACATCTGGCCACCCCCAACCCAGATTAAAATGAGACTGGAGTGGAATCTACACACATATATTAAAAACGCTGTGAGAATGTGCGTGGTTTCTTTTTTTAAAAAAGCTTTGAAAAATACATTGAATTTTGCATAGCTCACTTTCGCCATCTATTGCCACATTTGTATATTGCACTTTACAACACATTTAAAACATTTCATTTGCAGCTGTGTAGCTGAGTCCTGGGAATTAGTAATGGTTCTTAAATGGTTCTTAAAGTGAATTTTGGACATACCAAATTCTCTTAATGCTGAATCTGGGTAAAATGCAGGGGGGGGGGATTTATCTAAAATGTCTACCAGTGTTTGACCATTTACACAGCTAACTACCTATAGAATTGGTTTCGATTCTGTGCATCATGGGTTTGGGCATGAGTGTTTGAGGAACAAAATTATTTTATGTTTTTTTTCCCATTTTCTGTAGCCTTGGGTGCCTTTGTTCAGAGCAATTATTTATAAACATTGAAACTATCTAGCTGAAGGAGGTCCATATGGTATACATAAAATGCAACATATGACGATTTAATGGTTCATTCTCTCCTGTCGACTAGGGTCGACAGGCAGGATCCATGGCTCAGTGAGCAACTATAAACCTCCATTTTGAGGCACCTGTGACAAGACTGTGGTGAAGCATACTGATTGGCAGCTGCTACTATAGCAGAATGCTTTTCTGTGAGGTGCAATATCGCAACACATCCCCAATAGAAGACGACGGCAATAACCAACAGCCGCATTATGCCAGCCTCCTTTAGAAGGTGTAACAATGCCTCAGGATGGTTCCTTTTCCAATTATTTGTTTTGGTTTTGCCCTTGATTTCTGACATGATCATCAGTTCTTTAAGTTGTCAAAGGTTGATGAAGAACAGTGTCTGGAAATGCCATAATATAAACTTAGAGGGTGGGGTGGGGAGAGAACATAATAAGATTTCCAAATCCCAAAGGCTTGTGGCGAAAAATTCACCGCTTACAAAAACTGAAAGATGTGCAGTTCAGTGGAATGTCCTGCCTGCACACAAATGGAGATTGTGCTGTTGGAATGTGATAGGACCCTATAAGTTAGACTAGCATACCCATTCATTATCCGGTCGTATTTCTGCTGGAGTTTGGGTGTGTTTGTTGCGTCTTGAGGCCCCAAGCCAGCCAGCCCCACATGAAATAACTACACACGGACACAGAATTAAGGTTGATGGGTAACATTAAGGCCACAACTTCATTGATTGCAAATGAAATGTGAGTGGTATTGGCATAGGCATTGGCTGAGGACTATAATGGACTACTGCCCCAGTTGACAGAGTCTATGTAGGTAAACCCATCGGGGCAGTAACATCGGGAGTTTGCCCGACAGAAGCTTACTGTGAGGTTCCTGTGATCCCGGCATGGCCCTAGCCCATCAAGCAGACTTCGGACGAGACCCAGCACCCCCCAATTCCTTTAACGGAACACCTTTTGACCATTGAGGGGCAGGTGATGGCCACACCTCCCCTCCACACACAAAATTAAGCCAGTGCCTAATCGCCAAACCTGTAAAGTTGTGACGATTGCTAAGAGGGTAGGCAAAAAAACCAAGTGGCCAGTGCCAATTTGCCAAATGGATAAAAATTCCTACCCGGCCCCTGTCCCAAGACAGGAGACTCACACATAGTCCAAAGCAAGGCCGAGAGCCTACACTAAGGGCAGGAGGGCGGGTGTTCAGCAGCGCCAATCAAGTGCTGATGCTTCTATAATTCCTTAACCACCCGCACTCCTTTCCTGATTGGCTGTGACCCGTGATGCCTATTTAGAGAAATGAAACTTAGAACCAGAAACAAAACCTACTTAGTCAGGGGTGTGTTTAGGGGCCCAGTCGCAGGAAGGGCCACCTTCTGAGGACGATCCCGTTTCTCAAGACTGAAATGTGAAATGATGTTTGGAAGGAGCGCATAGCTCAGTAGCAGGGAATATGGCTTCCATCTTAAGAAGGTACAATATTTAATCCCCAGAATCAACTGTTTGGCTCCTCTTCTTCTCCATTCTGGTGAGCAGCAATGACCTGCCTGCCAGGTAGGTAGCACTGCAGCTCTGTTCCACCAAGTCAACCACTTCTGTTTGCTAGGGCATCACGTTCTAAGTCCTTTTCAACCCCATACCTCACAAAGCAAGCACTTTGAAAAGAGGGGCGGTGGCTCAGGTATTTGGAACTTGGGCTATACAAAATACAATATGATACGTTACAAAACAAAGGAGATGAAAGGAAGCAAAAGAATGAAAGGAAGGAAGAGAGGAAGGAAGAGAGAAATCAATCCCAAACAACTGTAGACATGATGAAAAAAGACTGGGATGAAATAGTATCAACTAATGCAATATCCGTAATATGTGAAAAATATTTTAGTGAAATCTATTTCCACTGAAAAACAATGTATGCCTCTTATCATGTTAAACAAAAACAAAAACCCTTCCAACTTAAAATAACATGGGATAACCAGGTGCCCACAAAAAGAACTGTCACATAATACACAGGAATAAAAACAATCTGAACAATTAAGAGATTTTTGTGTGTGTGGTAATGCTTGGTGCCGCTTCCAAATGTAATCTCCTGGCCATGCAAGAAATAAAAATTGCATCTCTAAATGCTCTAAATGCTCACAACCGCTGCAGGAAATTGTGTTGGCTATCATAAGAGCCAACTTTTGGGGCCTATGTACCTTCAGTCCCCCCCCCAATAAAATATTTGAGGAGGCTGGACCCCCTCCCCAAAGTTGATGGGCATTGCCATTCAAATACTGTTCATGCACTGCATCATGTGATCGATTATGTGGGGCAGGGGACCCCTGTTGGTTATGCTGTAGACTCCATTAGCTGATGGGGCCGTTTTTTGTCAAGTGGTTAGCAAGGCCACTTTTGCATTGGAAAAGTTGCACTGTCCTGTAGCACTGAGGGGGGGGAGAAGAAAACTCTTCAGTTCAGTGTTGCCCAATCTTCGTACAATCTGTTGAAGTTTCTGTAGCCACCACACTGGGCATGTCTACTTGCTGTAATCAAATCTTAACCAACCAACCCCCCCCCCCCCAGCAAAATTATAGAGCCTTAATTAAAAATAAAAAAGAAGATGAATGAACAGGGTGGAAATATTCAAGGATCGGATAAATTACTTTTTTGCCTCTTGGATGGGATATTATGCCCATACATAAAGCTCATGTCATAGCTGAGGCTGCCCATTAATTATCTGAGAAACAATAAGACTTCCCACCCCCTGGATGTACCCAGTCCCAAACTGAAGGGGCATTGGGGCTGATTTCACCTTCCTGCACCCAAAATGTGTGTGACTCCAAATACTGAGCAGCTGGTCATGGCAGAACATATGCAGGCTGAGTCAATCACATTAAAGCCGCCTTTTGCTTGCTCCCTTGGGCCTCATTGATTGGACCAATTAATAGTGCTTAACTGATTTCAAAATGTGAAGCACCGCATAAACTGAATGTATTGTTATGTTGAAAGCTTGCTGACAAAGCACTAGAGGCCTAGAAATGATTGAGTGCTAAGCGGGGAGTCATTTTGCTTGCTGATTGCTGTCCTGACTGTCCTCTTTCAGCACTGAGGTTGTGTGACACTCAGAATCTTGTTTGCTTTCCCACTACAATGATGGTGATGGTGATGATGATGGTGATAATAAATGAATATTACAGCAAATCTATGGTTTGAGGTGAGAAAAATTATGCTCTAAATTCAGGTTGATATGAGCAAAACTTATTTTATTCTTTTTTTTTTTTGTAAATCAGATTTGGCAGAGTGTGCATTGAACCAGTCCTATAGCCCTGGTTTTGCAGCATCATTATCAACAACATCATTGTTTAAGGCAGCTGACTGCTTTAATGTGCTGTGAAAGTGTTATGCTTTTGTGCTTTTCCCCTCCTCTTTGAGGTGGGGAACCTTCAAAGATGAAGCAAGTTTTCAAGTTGAAGGTGTTCACACTAGTTCAATGCCCTAAATGACTTAGGTACCAAATACAGTGGGACCTCGACTTACGAGCTATTCGACATCCGATGTTTTCGAGTTACGAGCGGAAAAAGTGGCCACGCGCTTACGATTTTTCCAACATCCGAACAGAAAACCTGTTCACGGCTAGATGCGGTTTCCTCAACTTACGAATATTTCCGTTTACAATGCATTCCTATGGGAAACCGCGTTTCCTATGAGAAACTCGACTTACGAAGTTTTTGACCTACGGGTGTGCATTCGGAATGGATTAAATTCCTAAGTCGAGGTCCCACTGTAGATATGCCACCTTCTCTTCAGACAACTCAGGTGTTGAAATGAGCAGATTCTGGGCTCTCTTGGCTGTTCCACCATGCTCAGAAGTTTTTTCGGGTTGTGGTGGTAGGCCAGGAGAGGATATTCTTAGTGGCAGCCCCTGTGTTGTGGAATTCCTTCCTCAGCGAGATGAACACATCTCCAGTGTTTAGTGGAGATGTGTGTTTCCAGAACCCACCCTATTCCTGTGACTACTTTGTTTTAACTGTTTTAAATATTGAATTTTAGATTGTTGTAAGCTGCCCTGAGATTTTGTAGGATGGGGTGGGTAATGATGACATACCCTCCAATATGATGAAAACAGGGGTGTTGTTGTTGTTGTTGTTGTTGTTGCTGCTGCTGCTGTTGTTGTTGTTATACTCTGCCCATCTGACTGGGTTGCCCCAGCCACATAATAAACATTAGACTTCTTTTTTTAAACAACAACAACTTCCCTACGCAGGGCTGCCTTCATGTGTCTTCCGAAGGTTGTATAGTTACTTATCTCCTTGACTTGGGGGTTGGATGACTCCATACCCTCCAACATTTCTCTGACGAAAGGAGGGATGTCCTAAAGGAAAGTGGGACATTCCAGGATCAAATAAGAAACTGGGATGGCTTCTGTAAATCTGGGACTCTCCCTGGAAAATAGGGACACTTGGAGGGCCTGTGGACATGTTGCTTAAGGAAGGGAAGAGTTGAGTTGCTGATTGCTTAGGCCAGGGATATGGCATCTGTTCTTAGACTGCAACTCCCACAATCCCATTTTGCCCATTCTAGCTAGGGCTCCTGAAGGATCTCAGGTTCCCCTTCCCTGCGCTGCCGAGTGTGGCTGCCATAGTATGGCATGGGAGGAGAGGGCCAGTTGGCTAATCAATTGGATTGCTCATCTTTCTCTTCTGCCACTGTTCTGCAGTTCACTTCTGTAGCTGTGAAGTTTTCGGACAGCCACAGGATAAGCAATTAAAAGCACAGCTGGGGGTTTCACACCTGGCCTCTCCCATTTTGTTCTGAACTTTTAGTTCAGTGATGCTTCATCTTAACACTCCTATCGGGATGTAAAGTTAGGAAGCAAGGTGTTAATGAGTTGCACTTTCCAAGTTGTTACAAGAGAAATGTTGGGTCCACCAAACCTTTGTTTTCTCACGGGTGGCGCTGTGGTCTAAACCACTGAGCCTCTTGGGCTTGCTGAGTGGAAGGTCGGCAATTTGAACCCCCATGACAGATTGAGCTCTCGTTGCTCTGTCCCAGCTGCTGACAACCTAGCAGTTTGAAAGCACACCAGTGCAAGTGGATAAATAGATAAACGACGTTTCCGTGCTCTCTGGCTTCTGTCACAGTGTTCCATTATGCCAGAAGTCATGCTGACCACATGACCTGGAAAGCTGTCTGTGGACAAACGCTGACTCCCTCGGTCTGATAGCAAGATGAGCTCCACAACCCCATAATCGCCTTTGACTGGACTTAACCGTCCAGGGGTCCTTTACCTTTTTCTCACAGTGCTAATGTGGGATCTGGGTGGGTACTTTGCTTTCTTTTCACTGCTGATTCTCTCCTGCAAATGTCCCATTCCTAGTGTAAACGGTCTTTCCCCCACCAGTCACTGCCATTGAAAGGGAAACAATTGGGACATTTGGAGGGAAAGTTGGCAGATAGTTTAATACCCTCCTTCCTTTCTGCCCTGCCCTATAAATAGGGATGTGGTGATCTGTCAATTCTCTTTTTTCCTAATCATAAATTTAGTTGTCCACATTTCCACATCAGTTGCATTGAACACATCATCATGGAAACCAGCCTTTTAGTTGTCCTGATGGCCATTTTCATATGCAATCTCCTCCAATATACACATTTTCCATAGAATCATAGAATTGGAAGGGACCCTGGGAGCCATTTAGTTCAACCCTCTGCAATGCAGGAATCTCAACTTAAGCATCCACGGCAGGTGCCTTTCCAGCGTTTGCTTGAAACCCTCCAATAAAGGTTTTTAAGATAACATCTTAAATTAAGATTTGTCTAGATAACATCTAGTTTGCATGGAAGATGCCATTGTGTCATGCTCTTTGTTCTCTGCGCTTAATTTTTGTTGAAATTTTAGCTACAAAGAGCAGCGACACAGATAGTTGTCAGGTGCTGTTGCTGTGGTATTCTGTTTGAAAGAACAATGACTATTTCATATTTCTAGTAGAAGCTTTAACTGAGTTAGATTACATTATGATAAAATTAGATAATAATTGATTTGGAAGGAGGCTTTTATACCGTATAGTCCAGGGGTAACTCTGTGTTGCTCCTGGATCTCATTATGCATGGCAGTCCATTCTATTGCACCAGCCAAAGGTCTCAGCAAATATCATGTCAAAAATCCATAATGCACTGGAGACTGTTTGCTGGTCCTGCTTAGTTCCCAGGTTGGCCTGTCCTACACTGAACATGGGCTGATGTCAGGGGCTGGACTGGTGGGAGCCCCCCCCCTCTCCTGAGCCTTCCCAAGGGCAGGAGGACAGTATAGATTTAGAACAGTGGTTTGCAGAGGGGCATAGTCCAGAGGGGAAAAGCTGGGAAATACTGGGTGAGGAACAGCTAGAAGAGGACATACCAGGAGAGAGACAGCTGGCAGATTCAGTGTCCTTGGTTAGCATTCCTGACCACCCCCCTTTGCCTAAGAGAAGACGGGCTTTGAGAGTGATAGAACAGAGAGCTCAGTGACAACAAGCTCAGATTACCCGACCTAGGAGTAATGTAGATTAATCGGGATGGAGGGGGTGAACCTTTACTGGGAGCAACGCCTTTTCTAGAGGGATATGCATTCCTTGGTCTCTCGCTGTGATTAGAAACTAACTGGTTAAGAACACTCCTTTCGTTTGATCTGCTTATTTACTGCCACCGGGGGAGGGATCTGATTCCCTGAAGCCTAACAGCTGTTAAACATGCCCAACCTCTGCTCAGCCCAGGAAATCCAGAGCTAGAGCATCTCCAACACATGGCTGACCACACTCTGCTTGAAGACCTTTGGAGGGGAGAGTGGCCACCTCATATCCATTGCCGAACCGCTCTAACCATTAATGCACTTTTAATACAGGAACCCAGCCACCCCCACTTATGCACATCCCATTTGTGCGCAACTGCATTTATGCGGATATCTGTGAAATAAAGAAATAAATATATTGGCCTTCATTTGGGGCTGCTGCCTGAGTGAGGGAAGGCGGCCTTTGATCGGCCAATGGGAAGCACCTTCTCCCTGCTGCCACCATTCCGCCACACGTCCACAGCCCCATCCTGGCACAGTTCTGTTGGCCCTCCTTTTCAGTCCTTGCTCTCCATGCCAGCCACCACCACCACACTCACTGGCTCCCCTTGGGCAGGCAGGTGGGTTCAGGATAGGCTGGGCAGCGGCCTCTTGTGATTTCCAGGGTGACTCTCTTTTTCTCGCCTCCCTGCATGTTAAGGTGGGGTGCTCCCCACTTTATGCAATTTCACTAATGCGCATGGGCCTCCAGAACATAATAGCCGCGTAAGTTGGTGGGTGCCTGTAGTCAACTGTAGAAATGAAGCCTTTTGCTCAGCTCGGTCTGTCTGCATTGACTAAAGGGAGCTTTGTTGACAAACCATAGTAAAAGCTAAGAAAAGGCTTTTCATTGAACCATCATAGATTTTATATGCTGTGTGAATTTAGTGCCACGGCTCCCTGCATTGAATTGTACTTTTCATGAAGGTGCTGAGAATTCCCTACTTGGGAATGTGCATTTACCCCATCTCATTCTGCACAGAACAGAAATATGCTTCTGTTTGCCCTGATTGGCATGGCTTCACTCTGTTTGCAAGGTTGATCAGCCCTTGTGGTGCTTCAGTGACGTTTACCAACACTGCAAATGACCAATTAGCAGTTGGAGTTTTAATAATAATTATTATTTAATTATTTAAGTAAAGCATTTGGAGTGTTTAATAGTTCCGCCCTGGAACTGGAAAATGTCCATTTGGACCCAGGCTTTGTTGTTAATGCTCTACAAAATGCCCTTCCGATTAGTGCTTGAATTAGGCTCCATGGTAACAACATGGTCACAATGCCTTATTATTTGGGTAAGTCAACAATGGAAGCCCATGGAATGGCAGTCAAAATAACAGGAACAGATAAATATATTTGTATTCGTACCGGACACATTTATCATTTTGTATGAAAAGCAGAGTAAAAGCTTTCTGCATAGGATTTTCCATTTGTGTGTGAGAGAGAATTTGTTTTCAAAGCCATCTGAATATGCAAATGAAATCTAACAACCATCAATATCCAGTTTGCTACCTTTCCACCATCAATGTGAGCATCAAAATGCTTTCATTTTCGGATTGTAGTGTTGGTGCAAGGTGCTCTTAGGCAGAGGCATAGCAAGCCCAGGTGGTACCCGGTGCGGAATATTTTTTGTCACACACCCCCCCCCCCACGCAGCTCTGGCTCTGAAAAGTGAAAAACATGAATTGCAAAAAAACCCTAGAGCTTACAGAACAAAACCGACTTCAGATAGGAAATCAGCATTGAAAGAACATATATGAACAGTTGAAAAATCTCATGCAACAGAAAAAAAAACTTCCCCAGTCGGGGGGCGCCAAGTGTCACCCCTCTCCAGGGTGGCACCCGGGGCAACCCGCCCCCATCGCCCCCCCCTTGCTACACCACTGCTCTTAGGTAATATCTGATGTTTTCATTTTATCATTATAAACTGGGATATGCCACTTAAATAGCTCCAAGAGGCCACTTGAAGGTTGCACTAAGTACACAGAGATAAACAACTTCCTACCCTGTTTACTCAATGGCACAGTTCATACATGGCAAAACATATGTGAGGAGGATGAACCACTGACAGCCTTTGACTTATGCACTCCCTTTCCCTTCTTCCTCTCCAGAGTGGCCATGAGGATGAGATGGGCCGTTTCTATTTCCTTCTTAGGTGAGATGCAAGCCCTATTTGGGCAGTCACCACACTCACATTAGTAGAAGAGATGTACTGCCAAACTCTGCCCACTTTGGCATGCTGTCTCTATTCCATGTAGAGCCCTCCACAAGTCTCAGGTTGAAGACCTGCGGTGAGGAATCTCCTCTACTTGTGAAGGCTCCCGGCACAGCTCAAAACCCTGATTGTGCAGGGTTCAAAATTGCTTCCATGAGTAAAGGAAGCTCCCTGCTGCAGACCTTCACTCTCAACCTTGTAATAATGATGTGCTGGATGGGCAAGGCTTGGGAGCAAACCCCCTCCACCTTGGGTGACTGCTTATACCTGAGTTTACTGAACACCTGAATAGGGCTATGGTTCTGTGTTATATCCAAAACCCTAAACTGTAGTTCAGGCATAGGCAAACTCGGCCCTCCAGATGTTTTGAGACTACAACTCCCATCATCCCTAGCTAACAGGATCGGTGGTCAGGGATGATGGGAATTGTAGTAGTTAATCTTAACTATGGTTTAGTGTGTGTGTGTGGGGGGGTGCATCTTCTTAAGCTATGTTTTTGCAGTTGGCTTGTTTCAACAAACCATAGCCAAGATTAATCACATTTTGTCAGGCAACAGAAGCAAAAGATTGTGAACTTCTGCTCACAGTTGGAGAAGGAGGAAGGTTTGAGTCAGAAGCACATCTAGGCTCATTCTCATCACATCTAAACATTACGCCAAAACCAGCCTAATGGAACTGTCAGAGAATTCACCACACAAGCAAATCTGGGAACAATAAACCACACACTTTTGCTGCTCAGCTGACATTCATTTCCAAAAGATGTCTTCTTTTTTTTAAGCTTGTCACAAAAACAACAAGAGTTGAATCTCTTTGCTTTGTTGAAACAGATGGAGATTTGGGTGTGTGATAGAGTGAGGCGGATACCACTAGCAAACGAAAGGCACACTAAACATCAAACAAATGTACACAAAATATGACATATAGGGTTGGCTTTTGTGTGCGACTGGTTTTTATTTTTTATAACCATTGCTAGACAATATAAATGTTGATATGTTCATCTTAACAGATAACTAAGATTTATGTTGGAAACCTCTGTGCATGTTCTTTCTCTTGGCTGATTGCTTTGAATGATTGATCTAGGCTGCTAAAAGTTGGCAGGATGATATGGCAGTTCTTACTGAACAAAAAATCTGGATGTTTCCCTTGAGTTTTTCAGAGGGATTTTCATTATTGCCTGTAATTGATAGTGAAGCATATGGTTTGTCTGTCTGACAGATCAAATTGACCTATGGAAAAGTATACAGAGTTTTGGAAATAACAAGGTGTAAAATATTGGAGAAACTTTACAAAATGCTGTCCTTGAGGAGACTTTTCTCTTTTATAATTGAGGGCTGATTCACACAATCATTTATTGGCCGTGCCTCAATTTGATTCAACTTCTCTCCCTTTTCCTCAACCTAGTTTGAATTGGCACACTGTGACTGGCTGAGGCAAGAGGTATACCATGGCTAGCGCTCCAATCAGAGGATATTTTGTCAGCATGTAACCAGGTGGCGCTGTGGTTAAACCACTGAGCCTAAGGCTTGCTGATCAGAAGGTCGGCGGTTTGAATCCCTGTGACGGGGTGAGCTCCTGTTGCTTGGTCCCAGCTCCTGCCAACCTAGCAGTTCGAAAGCACGTCAAAGTGCAAGTAGATAAATAGGAACCGCTACAGCGGGAAGGTAAACGGCGTTTCCATGTGCTGCTCTGGTTTGCCAGAAGCGGCTTTGTCATGCTGGCCACATGACCTGGAAGCTATACGCCGGCTCCCTCGGCCAATAATGCGAGATGAGCGCGCAACCCCAGAGTCGGTCACGACTGGACCTAATGGTCAGGGGTCCCTTTACCTTTACCTTTTTAACCTCATCGAGAACTGATATCCACTGAATAATCTGATAATCCTGGCACACAATGGCCCAATTTATACTGATAACCATTGTGTGCCTATTCAAACAAACTGGAGTCACCTCCAGACTGCCAGTATTTTGTGGGACGGATTCAAATGCATACCAGAACTTTAGGTTTGTGCCGTTAAAGTGGATTAAAGTGCTCGGTCAATGGACTTTTTGCAGTAAGGAATGTGACAGAGAGATGCACTGAAAAGCATGGAACGAATGAATGATAAATTGGAAGATGTGCAAGCATCGCAAACCAAATCCGGATGAATGCTTAGTAAAGACCAAACATAGTCTTACCTCCACTTAAGTTTTGTTTCATCCAATCAGAATAAATGCTAAATAAACAGGGTGTCTCGTGGGTTGACAAAAAGAAGGTTATCAGCCCAAATGTTGTATGAAGTGCAATGTAGGATGTAGGATGTTAGGTTAGGTTATGTGCCTCTCAGTGAGACCAAAAGGAAAGATATATGCATCTTATTGTGCTAAGCATTGCCCTAACAGTCATTCTCATTCTTTGTATCTTCAGCAATGACTTCTCCCATATGAACGTTGAGATCTGTAGCCAAATTTCTTGCGCAAGGCACTATGTTTTTGATTACACCTTGTAATTTCTGGAGCAGAGCATCCAGTTTTGTTATTGCTTTCCCTGGTAACCCTCTCTACGGTACCTCATTGGTTAGTTTTTCCTGTGTGACGGCAAAGCTTTATTAAAATATTATTGGGCATTTTAATCTGAACTGGTTAGATATATGGCTGTGACAAGTGAGTGATACCAGCAGTGCATTTTATGTTTGGTCCAGACCTTTTTCAATGGGTATATTTCCAACATTTTGTGGCATTGCATCCTCTTGAGTATTTTGTTTATTAATATGTTTGAAGTAGGGGCTTTGCTCGCCAACCCCACCTACCATCACAAACTCTATTCAGGCAAACGTAGGGTCAAAATGAAAAAAAAAAATTGCATTAATAATTGTCTATTCTGTTTTCTATGTTGTCTTGTTGTTCAGGATGTCAATTACCGTGGGTTGTATCCAAGTAAATAATTGCATGTGTGGAACAATTTCCACAAGTGCAACAGAGCGCTTCCTCCCTTCCTCTCCTCTTCCAACATGTCTGTCCATACCATCTCCAAATCTGCTCTGAATGGTTAAGGAAACCCCCCCAGTGCAGATTTGTGGGGTGCCCAGGGGCCTGAGAGCGAGGGAAAATTCTGTTGTGGTCTCCGAAGTCATTCCACATGAACAATGATTTAGTTGGGTACAACCTCATCTATAATGAATACAGAATTTTAATCTACATATTCATGAGTCATGGTACCAGACTCTAGACTGGATGATTAATTTTAAAGTGTATCAGATCATGCTAAGTTTGCACCACACTGCAAAGTACTGTTTTGAGTAACTAATTTAAGAACTATTTATTAAAAGTGAAAATGAGCAATTTGCATATAATGAAGATACATGGCGGTTAAAAAAAACCCACAGATATATTTTCTTTTTGAAGGTGCCATCTCCTAGCATCTTGATGAAAAAACAAAAAATAATAAGCTATTAATCTTTTGAAAATGTTGACGGGCGGCGGGGGGGGGGGGGGGAGGGACATTTTAACAGGTTTGTCCTCCAGTGGAGTCTTGTTTAAACAAGATTAAACGAAAAGCACCAGAAATTCATAGTAAGTAAAATACTCACTTTCCCCACCACACATCCAAATATGGATGATATTTATTTTAGGAAGTGGTATATTTAGGGTAAAAGTAAGTGTACGTTTTAAAGTGATAGCTGTAAATGTATACAGTGGTACCTTGGTTCTCGAATGTAATCCATTCTGGAAGACCGTTCGAGTTCCAAAACGTTCGAAAACCAAGGCGCAAAGGGCTGTCTGCAAATTCAATTGAGAAAATTGAAAAACACGCAGCAGAAGCCGTTCGACTTTTGAGGCGTGTTCGAAAACAGAAGCATTTACTTCTGGGTTTTCGGCGTTCAGTTTCTGAAATGTTTGTCAGCGGAGACATTCGAGAACCAAGGTACTTGTGTTATGAGCATAGCTGCCGAGTCTCCCGTTTTTCGCAGGAAACCCCCGGATTTTAATCCATTTCCCGCTGTTATCCCAAATAGAAAAAAATCCTGGAAATCCCCTGGATTTCCTACCTGCCAGGGAGGCTCCATTTCGGATGCCACTCTGCCCATGTCTGGGCACCAGAAATCAGGCAGCGCCGGCACCGGAAGTTGCTTCTACGCATGTCCAGACATGCGTAGAAGCGACTTCCGGTGCCGCACCACTGCTGATCCCGCATTTTTCAACGGGACACTTGGCAGCTATGGTTATGAGTAGCTATCTGATAATTAGATGTGGGATTATCCAGTTTTATGATTTGGGACATGAGTTTTAAAATAGCTCTGTACTAACCTATTCATTACTCACATCCCTTGCCCCTCCATGTATGTATTATTGATTATATACATATACGTATACACACACACACACACACACACACACACACACACACACACACACACACACACAGTATATATATAAAGTTCTTCTGTTAGAACAAGGACTTCCATTTGTACAATGGAACCTCCCCTCCCTCTTCTCTCCCTGTGTGCCCCCAATGCCCTCCCCCAAACTCCTCTGTGGAGTTGGGTAAAACCCCACAATAGATTTGCGGACACTGGGGGGGGGGAGTTACACTGCAGAAGCAGAAGTCTTTGCTCTAATGAGATGACTTTACTGGATATAACCTTGTATTTTTCTTGAAGAGCCAGTCATTTAAATGATTGTTCTTGCACTGCTTTTTTTTTTTTGAAAATTGTTGTACACTGCCCTAATGTTTTGTGAGATGGTGAAATATGAATACATCTGTAAATAAATAGATTCCTACATACATGCTGCCATGTATACATCCATCCATGCATTACACACACACACACACACACACACACACACACACACACACATATATATATATATATATATATATATATATATATATATATATATATATATATATATATATAATATTTGCTCCTTTCCTCCTGCTTAATTCAAACCGCTTGACACCTGTATATTTATAGTGTTTTGTCGTGGCTTTCAAAGCTCAGAGGGAAAATGAAACTTTGAGTGTCTTTGCTCCAGGGCTTCTTCTGCATTTACCTCACAAATGTAAAATATGCACCATCATATCAGCATCTGCCAAAACAACAAAGAGGGTCAGGAGTGTCTTTTGTCATGCATCACTCAAGGATACGATCTTTCACCTGTCCTGTTAGTCTCATGCCCTAGTACCAAGCCAGGGGTCACCCATATTTTGGGGGCCTATGGGCATCTTTGCAGACTAGATAAACTGTCAGGAGCACCACATGACTGCAACGAAGCACACACAGCAACCTATTGTATTGCCTTTGATAGAATGCTTGTTTTAAGCATAATTTCAATAGGAGATGAGGTGGCAAGGGGACACTCTGAGCACCAGGGAAGCCTTCTGCGTGCGGATATATGCATGCGTGGAAATTGGAGTTCTTGGTGAAGTCCAGAAATAAACAGTAAATTGCAAGAACTCGGGCCAGGAGGAAGATGAATTTCACGTAAGTCTTCAAAAGGTTTTATTTATGTAATGGTAAGATGAATTCAAATAGGAATCAATTCCAGTATGATAGTGAGGCAAATAAAAATAAATTCCAGTGAAAAAATCCCAGGACAAGGCCCTGTTTTGACAATTTTTCATCAGCAATGTTTTAATGGTCAGAGTGTACCAAGTATGTTTGCCTCAGATGAATAGACTCTTGGGCAACAAGCAGGCCTGTCTATTATCTATTGAATTACAATAATATCCGAAACAGTCAGTAAGCAGAATGTAAAACCATAGCACAAGAACAGAATCCTGTAGCATAAGCATATTATAATCTGTAGGGAAATAGAAACAGGTGGGACACGGGTGGCGCTGTGGGCTTGCCGATCAGAGCCTAGGGCTTGCCGATCAGAAGGTCGGCGGTTCGAATCCCCACGATGAAATGAGCTCCCGTTGCTCAGTCCCAGCTCCTGCCAACCTAGCAGTTCGAAAGCACGGCAAAGTGCAAGTAGATAAATAGGTACTGCTACAGCGGGAAGGTAAACAGTGTTTCCGTGCACTGCTCTGGTTCACCAGAAGCAGCTTTGTCATGCTGGCCAAATGACCTGGAAGCTGTACGCCGGCTCCCTCGGCCAATAACGCAAGATGAGCGCTGCAACCCCAGAGTCGTTCACTGGTCAGGGTCCCTTTACCTTTTAGAAATAGGGTCAACTCCAGAGTCCGAACAACAGGAGCAACAGGAGCTTTCTTCCAGCTGTTCATCAACAACAAAAACGCCAGACCCTCAACTTGCTCATAATGCTAGATCTTGAGAGCATTCAATGAATCTGAATGTTGGAAGATGAAGACAGGCAAAATAAAGTATTTCTTTATGCATCAGAGTCAATTGATGAATATATTTGCCAGTCACTTAACTTTCTGAAATTTCCTTATATACATTAAATAAACCCAGTATCCCTATCCCTCCAGATGTGTACTGCTCTAAAAATATTTCCTACCCTTTTAAAAAAAAATTGGATGTATTCCACAAAGCATCTTGTTTTTCCCAGTCATCCTTCTACAGTAACAGTGTAGCTGAGCATTTTGTTTTATTCTTGTAAAGTAATAGTCCAAAGACCACCGTGCTTTAACTGAACTTGCTCATTGCTAAGCTGTTCCATTATTACTTAAACACACGAGCAAATGCTTCTCAAAATAGTCATAGACACAGTGCATCCGAGATGCAGCATATAAGAGGAACTTTAGCCCTAAAAGCTAAGGAGTGGATTTTTAATTTTATTTTTTTATCTCAGGGGAAATGGCAAAGTGTTGGGCCAGTGAGGTTGTCCTGTTTCAGGTTGTGGGCACATCTTTGCAATCTCATTCTAATCCACCATTTCTGCAGTCTTATTTGCAGCTGCAACAGAGTGTTGGCATGCAATGATTCAGATGCCCCATTGTGAGGTGCTCCATCTGCTTGAACCATGGGTTTTAAGAAGCATTTCGATCCTCCCCCATGCTGGTGTGCTGCTTAGAAAATAAGCAAACAGATGTTTTATTTTTGGACAGGATTGATCGGGCCATCTGCACTTGTGCAAATTTATTTGACCCAGTACCACCCAGCAGGTAATTCACAGGCTGGAAAACACTGGCCCTCATTTTAATTCGTTTCCATTCTTCTTAATCTTCCCATCAACACATGTTCACTAAAAAATGAAATAAACTCTCGCTGTTATATAAGCTCTCCTTGTGAAATTGCCTGATTAACTGGATTATCAAATACATATATATGGACTGTAATTCCCTCAATGATATAAATTCAGAGTACTGTCTTATACGATTGAAAATTAATGGGAGAAAAATGAGGGGGGGGGAATCAAACACAAACCTCACTCAGTTTGATATTAGATTGCGTTTCTTTCCTTTACAAGAAGATATCACCATAGTTTGTTTTCTCACTTAAGACCATTTGCCTAAGAAATTGTCTGTTTGTAAGTGTTGTTTGGTCAAATGGAGTTCACATTTTGCAAGTACTGGGTAGCTGATTGGGGCAAAAAATATGATGATAATTAATAATAATAATAATAATAATAATAATAATAATTTATTTATACCCCGTCCATCTGGCTGGGTCTCCCCAGCCACTCTGGGCGACTTCCAACATAAATATTAGAATACACTAATTTCTTAAAGATTAAAAGCTTCCGTAAACAGGGCTTCCTTCAGATGTCCTCTAAAATCTGGTAGTCATTTTTCTCTTTGACATCTGGTGGGATGGGAGGGCGTTCCACTCGGCAGGTGCCACTACCGAGAAGGCCCTCTGCCTGGTTCCCTGTAACTTGGCTTCTCGCAGCGAGGGAACCACCAGAAGGCCCTCGGTACTGGATCTCAGTGTCCGGGCAGAGCGATGGAGGTGGAGACGCTCCTTCAGG
Organism: Zootoca vivipara; assembly: GCF_963506605.1. Lineage (NCBI taxonomy): Eukaryota > Metazoa > Chordata > Lepidosauria > Squamata > Lacertidae > Zootoca > Zootoca vivipara. Next base: position 14,703,482 of record NC_083285.1, read on the forward strand.
TATACTGGACCGAGGCCGTTTAGGGCTTTAAAGGTCAGCACCAACACTTTGAATTGTGCTCAGAAACATACTGGGAGCCAATGCAGGTCTTTCAAGACTAGTGTTATGTGGTCCCGGCGGCTGCTCCCAGTCACCAGTCTAGCTGCCGCATTCTGGATTAATTGTAGTTTCCAGGTCACCTTCAAAGGTAGCCCCACATGGAGCGCATTGCAGTAGTCCAAGCGAGAGATAACCGGAGCATGCACCACTCTGGCGAGACAGTCCGCGGACAGGTAGGGTCTCAGCCTGCGTACCAGATGGAGCTGATAAACAGCTGCCCTGGATACAGAATTGACCTGCGCCTCCATGGGCAACTGTGAGTCCAAAAATGGCAGAAAGCAACCAATAGTTAAGAAAATTAACACAAATAGCGGGATTATTGTTAGGGATGACCAAGAGAGCCCAAACCTTGAGTGTTTTGTCCTGGTGCCCAGATCTCTGCCCATCCTCCCTTAAAAAAATTGTTTAAAACAATGATGGGATGTATCCAACAAAGTTGTCCCGCTGGGGCAAGACTTCCTCTTGTGCAGTGGGGCTTCTGTTCCCTCTCCTCTCGTCATGCCCTCACAAGATCTGCTCCAGAGGTCTGGGGGGGGGGGGAATCCCCAGAAGAGATTAGGGATATATGTGGATGGAGGATTGGAAGGGGTACCTGTGGGCCAATCAGCTCAGTACATTAACGGAATACCCCTAAAGGCAGCAGCATACATGAGGGGCTGGCCCAACCAAATCTGTACCCCACAACCATCCAATTTGAACCAATGCCAAACCGCCAACCTTACAAGTTGTGACTTATTGCAGCGTAGTAGGCAAAAACCACCTGGCACCAGCCAATCAGCCAAGTGGCAAAATTCCTACCAGGCCCCTGATCCAAAACAGGCGACCCCATGAGAGGCGCAGCAAGGTCAATGCAAAAACACCTAAAATTAGAGGAGGGCGGGCGGGAGATTCGTTGCGAGCAGCAAAAGTGGAACTGAAAGCTGCTCTCTAAGCATGTATAGGGTAATGCTGTCAATCAATCACTTGCTACAAGCAAATTTTCCCAGCAGCACATCCACCAATCACACATGTGGCCATCCAAACTGACCCGCCTCTCCCACCCTGGGATGTCTTGTTAACCCTTCCGCAACCCATGTTCTCCTCTATGGGGAGAACCTGCTTAGTCAAGGTACCACTGTATGCATCTGCCACTATGCAACAAGAGTTATCAACTTTTTGATTGTTGGTATGGACTTCTAAGGAAATAGCTGTGCCAAGTTAGTTGCTTCTGGGGAAGACTTCCCGGCAAAGGAAAGAATAGGGGACTATTATATACTTCATGAACTATTATATACTTCATATGGTAGCAAACCTGGTATCTATACTTCACCGGTTGCTACAGCCAGTCCTGGGTTTCTTATGAGTGTTTCTGCATGATCCACATCTGTGTCTCAATTATAGATTACTTTGTCAGATATATATGCATAAACAAGCCTTATCTGAAAATCATAGCACATGAAGTGGTCCTAATTATAGCTGTGCTACAGATATTTTATGTGCAGTCTAAATATTAGCAAGCTTTACGTTAAAGCTGATTGTAAACCAAATCCCTGAAAGACAGCAGCAATTAGCCAGCAATGGTGAGGTTTTCAAAGAGAAAGCTTTTGAATAATTCCACTAAAGTCAATGTAATTATTAATTAAAAATGGTAACCAGGTTTCAGTTTTAGAATTTCGTGACGTCCATGGAGGATGGTGTGTATACAATTAGCTACCAGAAGATTTTGTATGGCAATGTAGAGAGAGGTACTTTTAGCAATTCCTCAAGTTTTGCCTAACTGTGCCCGGGTGCAACTTTGGCAACTCTTTGAAGTGTTGAATGGCTTGAGTGAAAATCTTGTAAAATGCTTTTATGTAGATGGGGAAACTTCCCTGCCCCCACAGCAGTAAGAGATTTTTAACTCAGAGAGATCAGGGATTGCTGCTTCCAGACTTATCTGATACCCATGCAAATACATCTTTCTTCTAAAATTAAAATTCCTGCTTAAAAAAACATCAATTACTGCCTATTTGCAGATGTGGGATTCATTATTCTTTGGAGATATGTTCTCTGATAAGGGCGTGCAGATACAATGCACTCTATCTCAAATTTATAGATGTCTGAAAATGGTTCCCTTTTAAGTTCCACTGAGAGGTAGCCTTCATGGACATGTTACTTTAAGATAATATGGTCCTCTATCCAGCTTTTAAGTGCAGTCCTGCGAAGCTTTGATTTTCTGCAGTGCTGCTTGAAAGATGGAGGTGTCACATTGGATGACAACTAATGAACTGAATGTTCAATAGTTCATCACCTTGGTTTCCACCAGAAAACATTTAGAAAGCAAGTTTGCAAAGAATTTCTCTCATCTGGTAAAAGTGAGATTGCTCAACTGTCATGCAACAATATGTCAGAACATCAAGGGCCAAAACAGGTGATTTTAGTGCTACAAACTAAAGATCATTGTTATTACCTTGGAAAAATATCTTTGCAACCCCCTGAAGTGTGTTGTGCCATCACGGCTTAAAAAATATAATACATATATTTCAAGATGTATCTTGTATCTCTTATAGGAGCGCTGGATATTTATTTTATTCATTAAACAACCCTGTGGGGCTTTGAACTTGTGGGACCAGCCATATGAACCCAGTGAAATAATAATAATAATAATAATAATAATAATAATAATAATAATAATAATATTTTTATACCCCACCCATCTGGCTGGGTTTCCCCAGCCACTCACTCACAACACAATTAACACAATAGAACATCAAACATTAAAACTTCCCTCAACAGGGCTGCCTTCAGATGTCTTCTAAAAGTCAGATAGTTGTTTATTTCCTTGACATCTGATGGGGGGGCGTTCCACAGGGCGGGCGCCACTACTGAGATATACTGATATATCTGAAATAAGAATGGAGCTATGTAGAGGCATTGGCTGGCTTCATGGTTTTCCCTGCATCGTGATTTTTGCCAGTGCCTGCTCTTGTGATTTGCTTCCCACTGTAGGAGGCAGGGGAGAGCTGAGCTGTAAGAGTTAGTAAGGGCTTCAGGAACCAAGAAAAGCATTGTCTGGCTTCATGTCTCCCCACTCCCACATTGTGATTTTTGAAAATACACCCACCCCACACATCATGATTCACGATATACTGGCAGATCAAAAATAATGAAACCAATATCATGATATGGACTTCAGAGTGGTTTTGGACAATATATAGTCCAGCCCTAATCTGCTTTGCATGCAGGAGACCTCAAATTCCATTCCTGATATCTCCAGGTAGGGCTGGAAGAGATCTCTGTCTGCAACCCTTGTGTCAGGCTTCAAGGAATCTGATCCTCCTCCCTCATGGCTGGCTGCCAGTAAATGAAAGACAAGATATCTCTTACCAATATATTTCATTCAATATTCACAGAGAGAGAGATGCAGAAATGTCATCTCTTGGATAATGGTGTTGCTCCAAGTAAAGCCCCATCCCCTCCGTCTCTCCTATTATACGTCATCCCATCTGTGCTTTCTGCCTCTGAGTTTTCTGTTCTTCTATTTTCAATTCCCACCATTGGGAGGGGGGAGTCTGGAATGCTTTCTAAAGACACTGAATCTGTCAGCTGTTTCTCCCCTGGTGGTGCTTCTTCTTCCTGCTCCTCTCCCAATGTTTCCCAGCTTCTCCCCTCTGCAGCCTATAAACTGTGACCTTCTGCAAACCACTGTTCTAAATCTATACTCTCTCCCTCTTCTCTGGAAGTTTCAGGAGGAGGGGGGGCACTCTCCAGCATTCCTCCTCAGTCCAGACCCTGACACCTGGAGAGCCACTGCCAGTCAGTGTAGACAATAATGAATTAGATGGACCAACAGTCTGACTCAGAAGAAGGCAGCTTCCTATTTTCCCCACCCTGTCCAGGCCCCGGTTCAGTTTTGTGACTCTTTGTGTACTCATCCTTTTAGTTCCCTTCATCAGACACCTAATATAGTCTGATTCTGATGCATCTCCTATTATGTAACAAAATACCCATCCCAAATTAGAGAGCAAGAGTCCTCCTTCAAGTTTTCTCAAAGGATGCAGTGATAATAAAAATGACATCATGGACAACAGCACGCTGCTGGCCTCTTTGAATAATGCTGAGAGAGAAACTATTTCAATTTTAATGGACTGTAGCCGCTGAATTCTAAATGCAATTCAGATATTTTGCTGAATGTATACATTTTATCAATATATATATATATACACATAAGAACTTTCTCTAAAACCCGTTTTTCAGTCATGGTGGAAACGCTCAGCAGGCAGAGAGATCAAAAAGCACATTGAAGTCAGTGAAATTACACGAGGAAATAATTTGGCAGACTTAAATGCATCTGTATACTTTAAAAGCTGTGACCGTCTTTCCTTTAAACAAATCTTAAGGAAATGACTGGCGCTCCAACAGGGCCATCCCTACCATTAGACAGAGTGACACAAGCAACTCAGGTGGCCGACTCTGGGGTACAGCCTCCTGGCTTTTCCCCTCCATAGAAAAATGTAGCTATGCATGCCATGAGACCTGCATTGTGCACCCTAATTAGCCTGTTGCCCTCTGGTTGGGTGGAGGACGCTGTATCGGTGTTGAGGTATGAGTCAGCTGTCAGTCCAGTTGGTATCCTTTTAATGTGAACAGATGCTTCATACAGTTAGATCCCTGAGTGGCTGCAAGTGTTTCGCAGTGAGGTTGCGAGTGGCCACTATGCAACAGTCATCATCTGCATCAACATTGTTTGTGTTGGGTTTTGTGTTTTTTTTTTGAGTGAAGAAAGAAAGTCACTGAGAATGAGAAAAAGAAACAATTCAATAGCATTACCTGCCAGAGACTGGGCAGAGGAGGGATGGTGGAGACTGCTTCCCCAGATTGACCCTTCCAGAGAAGAAGAAGACAGTTCAGAATTGCAACAGGACTTTGCAGGAGATCACAGCTCAGAGGCAGATGAGGGGGAAAGCTGGGGAATAATGGGAGAGGAGGAAGAAGAAGCACCACAGGGGTGGGGGGACGACAGCGGATGGACACAGTGTCTTTAGAAATCATTCCAGACCCCCCCTCTCCCAGAACCCGGCGAGCATTACAAGTAGGAGAGCAGAAGGCTCAGAGGCAGACATAGCTGCCAAGTTTTCCCTTTTCTCGCGAGGAAGCCTATTCAGCATAAGGGAAAATCCCTTTTAAAAAGGGATAACTTGGCAGCTATGGAGGCAGACGGCACTTCTCAGCACCCGTAGTGATGATGCATGAAGAGGAGAGAGGGAGGGGCTGGAGACTCACTCAGAGCAATGCCATTATTTCGAGATGCTGCTTTCCCAAGCCTCTCTCTGTGAATACTGAATAAAAGCAGATGGTAAGGACTTTCCTTTGTCTTGTCCATTCTTGGCAATCTGTCGTGGGGGTTGGTTCCTCGACAGCCTGACATTACCATACATTAATATACAAATATGTATATTCTTATCCCAATACACATATACTTTTCAATAATCTAATATATTCTGTATAAACTCATTCCAAACACCATTGTATGTATCCAAAGAAAGTCTGCGTGTATAAGCTATCTGTTCCCATGTTACCAGTGTTGTCATGTTCTCAAGGCCTTGATTAAGGGGAATCGTATCTCTATTCTTCCTATTCATCAGTATCAGTCTCTTCACCACCACTGAGGAATGTAGAATCCATTTTCGTCTTCCTGTTGTCAATTTCCATACAATGGGTATATAGTTCAAGAGCATATTCACCTCTGAAAATCTTACCCCCCCCAATAGTGTCTTGCTTATGTAGTCCAGCACTTTCTCCAAAAACTTAGTACCAAGGAAGAATTGGCTATATTACATCTCCAACAAAGAGCTACATTAGATAGTCCTTTCTTTTACAAACTTGGTGTCCAATGGATTCTAAATAGTATTTTCTGTTGTATGAGCCTTCGTTTATGATCCGTTGATATGTCTGATACCGAAGCTACTGTCTGCATATCAAACTTATTTGTTGCATCAACATTGTTTATAAGGTTTGGACAGGTAACCAGAGCTAGGTTCTGAAAGGCCTCTAAACCATGATTTCCAAAAGTTCAGTGCATCCATCATGCTGAAAATGTCAAACCGAATTCCGTAGGACAGTGACCACTGTAGCTGTTAGGTTCATGTCCCATACTATTGTTTGTTTTTCTCAGGTGCTTTGAATGATTCAAGTTAGTTTTTTCCCTATATTTTCTAAGAATTGGATAGGAGAGTGAATTGTATATGACCCAGGGCTGTTTATCAGTTCAGAATTAAGCACTTTGTAAGTCAGGAGTAGTTAAAGTAGGGTGTTCCAGAAGATGAGTGTTACAATTCCCATCAGCCCCTGACAACATGGCTGGTGATCAGGAATGATGGGAGTTGTAGTCTAGTAATGTCTGGAGGCATGGGAAATAGTCAGTGTTGTGTGCCTATGGAATATAGTCTCCCAGGTCATTTTTTTTTCTAAGCTCCTATGTGCCCATATGTGGTTAATTAATTAGAGGAAAATTAAATTGAGTAGGTGAACTGGGTTACGGGAAAGCATATTAATTTGCAGGAATAAAGTACAGTAATATCTCTGCGAACGTCTGCCTTGTCTAGCATCCATTCCGGCAAACGTCGGCGGCAAAGCCGGAAATACCAGAATGGGTTACTTCCGGGTTTGCTGCACCTGTATGCGCAGACGCGCTAAATCATGCTTCGCGCGTGCGCAGACGCAGCGCTTTGCCCTGCGTGCTTTTTGTCTAGTGGCTGGTGCTCTGGAACGGATCCCGGACACAAAACAAGGTAATTATATCTAGAGATTATATCTAGATATATATAATTATATCTAGAGATAACCTGGGGGCAATTAAAAGGATTTGGAGCAGACTCAATTAGGGTTGCCATACAGTGGTACCTCTACTTACGAATGTTTCTACTTACGAATGGAGCTCCGTCCGCCATCTTGGATGCAGTTTAGATAGGATTTTTAGATAGGGTTGCTTCGACTTACGAATTTTTTCGACTTACGAATGTGCGTTTGGAACGCATTAAATCCGTAAGCAGAGGTACCACTGTATTTTGAAGAGCAAAAAAGAGGACACATTTGCCAACTTCTACTATGGATCGCTATGACGACTCTACCCATGAAAAAGAGGACGTGTCCTGGGAAAAGAGGCAAATGCATTGATGTTCAGCTGTTCTTGGGTCATCTGGGCTGAGGTGTAGATTACATCACCCCAGAGAAAATCAAAATCAGCATGTATATATAAACTTCAGCAAATCTACATATATTTCAAATTTAGCAGTACCCAATGTTTGTAGGGCCATAGATTTCGCACCCCTGGCATAGATGATAAATTCAAGCACTGAGGAAAACTGCTTGGATTAAGGCATAGTGGTTTGTCTCTCTTCAGGATCATAGGGCAGACAATGAATGAGCAGTGTTTTTTGTTTTCCCTTCCCCAGAATCCCATTTCTCCCCCTTCTTAAGAACCAGAGGACCAGCCAAGCCTAGTTACCCATTTATTTATTTCTATCCACACCTGCGTATCTAGAAACTCACAATAATAAGCACCAAATGTCATTTTGCCTTGCAGGAGGTTCTCTGAGTTTTGCAGAATAGGATTTTTCATGCAGCAAGAAGAAAGGCATAAACATGACCAAAAATATACTTCCCAAACTAAGAACAGAACACCTATCTTTTTATATAACTGTGATTCACAAAGATGGAGAAGTACATTTTAGCATATTGGTTATATTCTTCCACTGATCTTCATTAGGCACCCGCTAACATACAAACAACACCTGAAACCTTTTTTTTAAATACAAAACAACAACAACAAAACACCATGTTTTCAATGCTTTCCTTAGAAATACCAGTAGTTGATGACTTTTCATCAGATTTTCTGAATTATACTTCTCTTTAAGCCTCATCACCACAGTAGCCTGATTGTTTCGTTGTTGTTGTTGTTTTTTAAAAAAATATTTTTCCCTTTTTATTTTGAAGCTATTGTTTAATCCCCTGTGATGTCTAGCTGGTTTAATCACAAACAATAAAACAATCTTTCCACCACAAAGTGTGTCTCCTGAATGCTAAACAGTCAAATTACAGTCACATCTCTAAGGAAAAGATTTTGAGTATTGACAATCGTTTGACTTTTATCACTCATCATCCTGGTTTTTTTAAAGAAACAAAAATAAAATATTGATAATATGAAACTGTTGTTGAAACTGTCTGCTCTCCATTCCCAGTTAGAGGGAGGTTCACACAACTTTTGTGGAGAGAAAGAGACCAAGGACTCAGCTGCATTGGCAAAGAAAAAGTGCTGTGTATGCATTGTTTATGCATTCTAACACTGTGACACCAGATGGCGCTGTGGAGTTCCGTTTTTGCTAACCCGACTTCTCATACAAAGTTTGCAACGTGTTTAATTGAAATGCTTCTTTGATGTGACTAAATCCAGCCTGACAGTGCAATCGTAACCATGCCTACACAGAAGTGTGTCCTACTAAATTCAATAGGACTTACTCCCGGGTAAATGGAGTTAGGATTTGGTGTAGATTTTCAAACCAAATTATATAGATTGACAATGGTTGTTAGAGCGCAGCGACCACCAGCAGCAGTTCTGGGCGTTGAAAGGCCTCAGTTTAAGCCTCTCATCTCTATCCCACAAAACCCTAAACGAAGTTGGCTGCTTTCTGTAACTTCATCTTTCCCTCAGTTTCCTTATCCCTACCTGCATCCTTAGCTGAGTCTGAGTTTTAAGAAAGATTTGTGCACTCCTTCAGGTTGGCCAGCTCTTAAAAAAGAGAGAAAAAAGGTCAAGGGTCTTATTTGGTTTTGAATTGTGCCCAATTAAAGCATTGGCGATTTGGGATTTATGGAATTTGTGAGTTGACTGGGGACGCTGCTGATATTTTCCCAAGCCTGGCTCATAAATGTTAGCCCTGATCTACTTTGATTTCAAATAAAAGCCAAGCCTTTAAAGCCTGAAATTCTTCCCTAGCTCAAATGCAAGCTCTCTATCGCTGCCACCCCTCACTTTCTGAAAAGGGTGCCAAGTGACACACTTCACACATTGCCATTTTCCCCATTGGTAGCTTTCCTCCTGGTGCAAATATTAGCTTTAGGGGCGGGGAATTTCCACTGGGACTGTACTCCTTCCCTTCTTGTGCATAACAGTCCCAGTCAGCCCCCTTCCTGCTATTTTTAAAAGCAAAAATACAACAAACAAAGTTTGGCTAGGTACTTCAGGAAGGTCAGGGTATAACATATTTGCGAATGTGCGCCAGGATTATTTGACATTTCCAACTTTCGCCGAGCTCTCACAATACACGCACATGTATATATCAGGTGCATTGAGACAACCTGTTGGTCCCCCCTTTATATATTTCAGTACATTCTAAAACCATTTGGAATCCCAGTCGCATGATTCAGAATGAAAACGCATCAGCTTGCATTTAAAACAAGGTTAAATTTGGGATCAATCTGCCATGAATAGGCAATGAGCTTTCCTTGAGGAAAAAAAGAGTGGTAAGTCTATTATTGACGGAGACCTTGACTGGAGGAATTAAAGTACAATTGCTCCTTCTAATTTCTCCAATGCTGGCGTGGTTATTAACTACCGATCAAAAAATGATAGGCTTTATAAACACACGATATCTGGAAATTTGTCCACCGAAGGAATTAGCTGACCTCTATTAACAATCAGATGAGCAGGAGTCGGTAATTCACAAAGGTAATCTGATCCCTGCTTCTGAAGGACCTTCTAGGTCAACAGAACACTTCATAACTAATGCAAACCCTTGACTGATGGTAATCAGCGTAGCAAGGTAGGATTAGGGTCAGATAATTGAACTTCTTAGAATCAATCAGAATCTAAGGGTACTATATTCTGCACCAGCCACAGCACGGCAATTGTACAAGATGAAATGTCAGCAGGAAAGGCATTTGTACATGGCATACTGACAAAAGGAAAAAACCGAGACAGAGAGCCATCTGTGGGCAGGATGAAGGGGAGATCTCAACTTCTTCCCTTGTTAGTGAGGGCAACACTCTCAGTGCACCAGCACCCCCCAGATTAGAAGTGAGCTTATTACAAACCTTCTTTAGAAAATGCTTCGGGGTAGGGTTCTGTTTTGTTTCGTTTGGGGTGTGAGTGGGTGTGTGCCCCGGGGGCTGCCCATTTGCTCTCCCTACTTGCCTCCACAAACAAGTGCTCGTTAGCAGACAGCGCTAACAAGGCAGCTTGCCGGCAGCTCACCAAGCTGCCCATTTCCCTAGCACTGGTTGATGTTGTGTTTGACAGTTCCTGTGGCTACATGTTTCCTAATAATAATGGGAGAATTCTGTATGGCGCTCGGAACACTGAGAAGGGTCTGTGAGCACGCGGATTGCAAAATCTTCCGGGTCTCTTGATTTCTACACGTCCTCATTGAAAGCTTGCATCATATCATCACAAGGCTTGTACCTTAAAGTTACCAGATTTCCCCCCCCCCCCCAATGAATGAATGAATTAAATGAAATAATACAGGTTCGGGACGTTGATTCTGCAGCGATGGCGGTGGCAGAGGGGAGCCTTGACATCAACCGCCACATTTCCCCTTCCTCCAAGGCTTCTATCTCCTTTCTCCATGAGCCTGGGCAGCCCCTGAGTTGTTAGTTCTTCGGTGGTGGTGGGGAAGCGGTGCACGGTGGATCAGGTATGGAAGGCGGAGAAGGAGGGTCGAGAGCGGCGGTGATGCTCGGGGAGCGCGATGCCTGCCTTCTCATCAGAGCAGCCCCAATCCCATTCCTACTTGCGTGCAAGCAGGAGGGGGCGGGGATCCCTCAGCTGGGAAGCGAGGCTTCACATTGCCTTTCGGAGCAGCCCCATCCCAACTCCTACTTGCGTGCAAGCAGGAGGGCGCGGGGATCCCTCAGCTGGGAAGCGAGGCTTCACACTGCCTAACTGAGAGATCACTGCCCCCTCCTGCTTGCACACAAGCTCTGATAGGCAGCGTGAAGCCTTCCTTCACAGCTGAGAAATCCCTGCGCTGCTCCTGCTTGCACGCAAGTAGGAGCTAGGATGCTGCTCCAATAGGCAGCATGAAGTCTCCCTTCACTGCTTGGTTGCTGGGGTCAGGGAAGGTGGAAGCAGCCCGGAAGCTGCATCTTAGAGCCCCTGCACCACCATCATATGGGGACTTCTGAGCAGCTCCTGAAGCCACCCAGAGCCAACTGCTCCAGGCTGCTGAGACTGCCGCTGCTGCGTTTCCCGGGGACATTAGATGAAATCCGGGGACATTCCGGGAATGGAATTTGTCCGGGGACTTATTCGCAAATCCGGGGACTGTCGCCGGGAAACGGGGACGTCTGGTTATCCTATTGTACCTTTATGTACAATAGTTGGGAATTCAAAACACGTACCGTATTTTCCCGTCTATTTTCCGTGCCTTGTGTATAAGGCACCCCCCTATTTTGGAGGACTCGATTTTAAGAAAATGAGGGGAGATGGCCCAAAGTTGTTGAGCCTCTCCACCCCCCCCCCCCGCTGCAGGCAGGAAACACTCCCTAGATCATTTCCCGCGTGCAGGTAGGGAGTGTTTCCCTTGCACAGCAGCATTGAGGGAAGCTGTGTGCTGCCAGTCAGCACCCCCAGATAGCTCCCCGCTTGTTGTGGCATTGGGAGAAGCTGCACGCCACTAGCCAGCGCCCCCAGATCGCTCCCTGCGGGCAGCGGCATCTCCCCCCTCCATGCCACTATCCGTGTATTGGACGACCCCAGGTTTTTTACATGATTTTTGTGTCAAAAAACCTCGTCCAATACACGGGAAAATACCATATTTTTACTAGATTAGTGGGGGTAAATTTGTTTGGGTTTTTAAATATTTGAATAACTGCAGATTCAAAAACTTAGAAGGTGAAAAGGATTGGGAACTTTCATGCTGACAAGGTATATGTTTGAAAGAGAAGTGGATTAAAGTGTTAATCATCATTTACTAAATCAATAAAAATCTTGTGGGATCTTAAAGACTAACACATTTATTACAGCATAAGCGTTTGTGAACTACAGCAGAGGGGTTCCCTCCCCCCTTTAATGATCTTACACATTTTACATTCTGTAACTTTTTATTTGTGGTTGGTAGAGACTAAATAAATTCTACATACTGGCTTTCACATTTACCAAATGCTCTGTTGCAGCATGTATCCGATGCATTTAAAATATTTTTAGAAATGCGTATTTTGAATGAAAGTGAATTGGAAAATACTTTTTTTAAAAAAAAAAGACATGCAAAATGGTTTATTTAAAATCACTGATTAATGTGGAAATGGATCTGAATAGGCTGATGGGTGAACAGATGTGGAAGAAGCACAGCTCAGAAAATGAATGAGGTGTCTATTTTTTCTCCTGTCCCTTTTCCTTTTCCTGACACTCCTGAAACCTTGGCAGATGGGTTTTCACCCTTTAAGTCTGTATTGTCTTCTATGGGAAGCAGGCGGAGAGCTGAGTTCACATTCCACCAAGTTAGAATGTTTCCTTCTTCCACTTCTCACATACTCCAGTTGAGAAGAACTCTCCACCTGTGGCCATTCCATCTCATCGCTATTAGATCAAAAAGAAGAGTTAGCTGGGAACACTGGGAAGAAGGCAAAATTGCCCCAGGATAGCATGGAAGTGTACACAGTCATACCTTGGTTGACAAGCACCTTGCAAGTCAAACATTTTGGCTTCTGAATGCCACAAACTGGGAAGTGAGTGTTCCGGTTTGTGAATGTTCTTTGGAACCCGAACGTCCGATGGAGCTTCTGCGGCTTCTGATTGGCTGCAGCAGCCAATCGAAAGCCACGACTTGGTTTCTGAACATTTTGGAAGTTGAACGGACTACCGGAACGGATTCCGTTTGACTTCCGAGGGACCTCTGTATGTGGGTACTCTTGGGAGGACTGGCAGTCCAGAGCTTCTCAAAAAAGTCAGTGTCTGATATATTGGTAATTGCATCATAAGCAACCTTTAAAATAATCCCCATCAATAAACAGAAAACGGGCTTCCTTTCTGTTTCGGTTCATAGCCTTTGGCAATGTTGTGTCTTTGAAATAACTGGCTTTAGCAGCTTTTCAAATGGAATGACATGCTGAGCCTACCTTAGACAGCAACTGTCTTGATGGTCAGAGTTCGTTCTAAACATCTTGCTGTTGCTCCTGTTGAGAACTGAATGGACAGATTTTTTTTTTTTTACTCTAGGGCAAGAGCTGTGAGGTAGATACCGATAAGCCCTTGTTAACCTTACATTTGACTAGTGCCATATGTTGTGTGAATTAACGCCTATGTTTCCTTAGAAGAATATCTAGCAATTCCCTCCTTCTCCTCTCCACCCCCCTTATTTTGAACCAAAGGCATTGAACTCCCAAAGGATTCTGATGGGAAATGGAAGAACTGCAAAGTAAAATCAGGCGCTAAAAGCAGTAATCCAGTAACAGTCAAATAAGCTGCTCTTTGCAAAGGCATAATAAAAAAAAATTCCTTCAGTAGCACCTTAAAGACCAACTAAGTTTTTATTTTGGTATGAGCTTTCGTGTGCATGCACACTTCTTCAGATACAGTGAAATGGAAGTTTCCAGGCACTTATGTAGAGAAGGGGTGGGGAGGGGTGGGGATGGGGAGGGGGCATCACTCAGAAGGGTGGTGGAAATGGGTGATTGACTGACTGATAGCTGTTGATGACTGCAAACGACTGCAAATGGTTTTGCATGAAAAAGCAAGGGTTGAGATGGCTGAAGATCGCTTATCATGTATAATGAGATAAGAATCCGATATCTCTGTTCAAACCAGGTCCCTCCATGGTTTTGAGCTTGGTGATAAGTTGCAATTCAGCAACTTCTCTTTCCAGTCTATTTCTGAAATTCTTTTGTAGTAAGACAGCTACTGTAGTAAGACAATTTGCTACCAAACATTCACTTACTATATCATTTGTAGGGTATGTATTCTTGAAGAAAAGTGTGTCAAAACAAAGGCAGAAATAATGAACCAGGTAAAGTGAATCTTCTTCTTCTTTGGCGATCACTCATAGCTGAGTAAGATTGTCTTCCATAAACACAGTTTTAACAATGAGTCCATAAGTGACTGTGGAGGCCAATTCTGGATCCACACATCCTTCCACAGTGGGGACATTGGTTTCCGGGCAGGAGTTGATCATGGTGAGGGTTTGCCAAGCATGCCTTCCTCTTAGCACTTTTCTCCCTTTCATCCTGAGTTTGAGCATCTTCAAAGCCCATGACACATTTGGTAAAGGCTGTTCTCCAATTGTCTGTCTGTATGTGCACGCCTACATTTTATGCTTCTTTGGCTAAGACGGGTTGGGTGAAACTGCTAATTTCATTTTCTCCCAGTTTCACCCCCCCCCCAATCTTAAGTTCAAAGTTCCACACACTTTCCCACAAGCTTAAAAAGTCTTCAGAAAATTCACCAGCGTTTTGTGTGAATTTCTCTTAATGCATGCACATCCCCCCCCTAATATACACATTTTGGCAGAGCAGTTTCCCCTAACATAATTACTTTTTGTATGCTTGTTTCATTCATATATGCATTTTTCTCCTGCACACTTTCAGTGTCTACATTTTTGTACACATAACTTGGCTGGAGAACAGCATTGGAAAATTCAGGGACTTGCGAATTTTGAAAGGTGGGTGTATTTTGGTCCTTGCGCTGTTTTGGTAGGTTCGTCTCTAAATGTAAACTGAACTGAAATTCTCCTCTATTTCTAGCTCAGGCTTACTTCTGAGTAGACATATAAAGGATCACACTGTCAAGCAGTACCTGTGTTGGGATTTGAATCCAGATGTCTCATACTCAGGTTTATTTCTCATACTCAAGCATTTGGCTTCCTCTGTGATGCTGTCTGTTTATTTCACCTCCATATCTTTGCTTTATTGTCTAATGCCTGTACTGTGTTCCATGGATAATCAGGGGCCATTAGAGTTTCCCTGGCCTATTTAGATCTCTGATTTGGTTTGCTACGAACCATGATTTTTATATTGAAATGACAATACATCCAGCAGAACCCTCCTGAACAACAGTGTTTGTGTACCTATTTAATCTTCTTCTTCTTTGGTGATCACTCGTAGCCGAGTAAGATTGTCTTCCATAAACATGATTTTAACAATGGGTCTGTAAGTGACTGTGGAGGCCAGTTCTGGATCCACACGTCCTTCCACTAATCAAATAACAGATCCTAGCACCAGCACATAAACATGGCTTGGTATTTTGGATTACCCGTTTAATTTGCAACTCAAAAAAATTTCATTGTGTTTTTGCACAGGATCTATTAAACACCTTGTGTATGTTTCAATTTCCAATGCTTCTTTGTAAATTGGATATTTGCTCAATACCAGCACAGATGTCTCCAAGTTGCCTGATAGTGTATGTGAACTTAAAGTTACTTTCTCCCTCTAAGGAAAATTAATATCTTAGCTACTGTGGAGCATGAACTTGGCAACCCATAGGATCAGGAAAATTGACAAAGACCAGTTGGGACTAGGAGTAATCTCATTCAGTGCAGAAGGTCTGAGGCAGTTCACACTGCAAGGTTAATGTGTGTTGGTTCTTCAGGACAGTGGGCCATATGGGGGGGGAATGTAGATAATTAACTTGGCTAGTGCCACTGACTGTTTTATGTGTGTAGTGACAGTGTAACAAAAATACGAGAAGACTGGACAGACTCTCCCTTTTGAGATTCCCCGAATTGCAAGTTATTAGAGATTCACATGATGGAGGTAAACCTTGCTGCAAAATTTAATAATAGAACAGCAACAAAGGAATTAAAAAGATTCATTATAAAAACGATAAATCTTTTCAGCTATCTTTGTTTTTCCTTGATGGCAGGATTCTTATTTCTAAAAATTCTGGGTCTAGTAAAGTACACATTCTCTCTCTCTCTCTCTCTCTCTCTCTCTCTCTCTCTCTCTCTCTCTCTCTCTCTCTCTCTCTCTCTCTCTCACACACACACACACACACACACAATTGTGTGTTTTGCAGTTAAATGGTTAACAATGTACAGTTCTTGGTTTCTGGGATTCAGATGAAATGGTGGCTATCTGACTCCTTGGCTACCTTAATTTATTCTGTTGACACTCCTTCATGTGTACACAGCTCAGCAAGGATATACAACAGAAAAGCAAAATAATTTATTTGAATAACAATTTTCAATTCCTGCGTGGCTGAGAAATCAGGTCTCATATTGGCCTCAATTCAAAACACAGCCAGCCCATCTTCACTTCCCAGGAGGGGAAAAAATCACATAACATCAGGAGGTTTTCCATAGTTATGGGAAATAAACTGTTTACAGAGGAACCCAGCTTTCGGTGTTGTTGTTTTTTGTGCGAAATACCATTCTCCTTTACCTTCTTTTTTCAGAAAGATTCTGTTCTACCTTTAAGCTATTACAAGCTATTTCCCCTCCAAGCCTACTAATCCTTTAGTCTGATAGGAACTGCTTTCCACAACTCGTTTTTCTTCTGAGCCTAACCGACATCCACCCAAACCTGGGTTTTTCTCCCTGCCGCAATGCATATTAATATCTGAGTCTGATAACTTACTTTGGTTTAGCAAGTTAGGCAGAGACCCTGAATGATTTGGCATTCAGTGGTTGCATGCTGGGGGTGGGGGGCGCAAATCAATGAGGAGTCTTCCATATGATGTTGGACTCCAATTCCTATCAGCCCCAGATAGCATAGCCAAAGGCCAGGGGTGATGAGAATTGTAGTACAACAGCATCTGTAGTTCACCACATTAGCTACTCCTGTTTTATACAGTATATGTATGTTCATCTGAATTAGCTACAAAACATGTAAACATTCAAATAAACAGGCATAGTCTTGGACAACCCTCTTTATTCATTTGTTCTAGGTATACATGGTAAAGTCAGGCAGTTAGGATTTTTCCATGACTGAACTTCTAAAAAGGAAGTTATTTTGTGGCAGATGGTTGCCACATTTGTTAAACCATGGCCCTGTGGTCCAGCACAGCACAATAAATAATATGCTAAATCCAAACTACAAACCTCAATTAAGTTGAGCAACACACAAGCACACACAAATAAATAGCAATTTTAATCCAATGCAATAATGTTAAAATGTAGTCAAAACAGATAAAAGTAATTTAAAAATAAGTTGCCTTATAAACTCAGGTCAAATCCTGATCAACATCCTAATATATGACCAAAAGATGACAATGAAATTTGTCAAAAGGACCAGGTGTGTTTCAACCCAATGTGTCTTCTTCAGTAATCAGAAGACATCATGGTGTGTATTGTCACAGAGAATCTGTCCATTATTTTGACTACATAAAGTAAAAGTTAAGTCCAGTCAGAGGCAACTATGGGGTTGCAGCTTTCAGGCTGAGGGAGCCAGCGTTTGTCCACAGAGAGCTTTCCGGGTCGTGTGGCCAGCATGACTAAACCGCTTGTGGTGCAATGGAATGCCGTGACGGAAGCCAGAGCGCCCGGAAATGCTGTTTATTTTCCCGCTGCAGTGGGTGTACACTGGCTTGCTTTCAAACTGCTAGGTTGGCAGGAGCTGGGACAGAGCAACGGGAGCTCAGTCCATCACAGGGAAACATGCACAGACCCATCTTGCTCCTGAACTGCTCCTTGCCCTCTCTCTTTAGCTCTCTGAATAATAATCATGTGAGTTAGAAGGGCATGTCTGTCTGTGAGTGTGCCCCACCCCTTCCATCACACTCCATGCTGGCCCTCCCTAAGGCTCTCAATGAGTTGAGGGCCATGTATGTAGAACGGCAGCCTGCCTCATGTACATGGGTTTCCTTCATGAGCTGGAACCCTGAGCCCTCAGAGTTTCTGCTCACGGCCTATGCACCTTGGGCAAGTTCCTGCACTGCAGGCATTCTGTGAAGCTATGGAGAGCACCTTGGGGAGGCCGAACATGAACAGCCCCACTCTTCACCTGAAGAGGGCTTTCGTCTTCATTTCTCTCTTGGTTGTCATGCTGAAATTGCTCAGGCTGCCGCACCCAATCTGCCCCCTTTCCAGAAAGCCAGCCCTGGGGTCAGGAAATGGCTTCTAGCTGCTCCTAGAGGACATTAGCAGTATGCACCGAGTGCCACAGCAGCCCCACATCATCCAATACCATCTGGGAACCTTTGTCGCCAAGCCCTGATGCCTCTTTGGGGCTTGCTGCCAGATCTGGGTAAGGGGCTGACATTGGAGCCTGTGGTGAGGGCTCAGGCTATTGGCAACTGTTCAACAGTGCTGAATCCTGCTGCTGCTATAAGGAAACATCATTGGAGAAAACAGATCCACCTGTGCCCAACAACTATGATGGCAGAGCCTTGCAGCTTCATATGATGTTTTCTGGCCAATGCACATTTTGTTGTGCTTTACGAAAGCTTGTGAGAATTAGGACTGCGTAGAATCTGGAATGATTTCAAATGCAGAAGCTCTGCTGATTCCCAGCCGTGATGGCAGAAATGAGAGACCCATTACGTACATCCATTTCCCATTGAGAGGAATGGGGGTGAAAGTTGTAAATGCATGCAAAACTTTTAGGGTGTTGGAGTGCATGATCAAACTTTTCTGGAATTCTTCATATCATGTGAAATTGCTAGATTATACAACAAGTTGGGTGTTCTTTCAAAATCTATTTCCTCCCCACCACCACCACCTTGGATTGACAATTCTTTTATCCGATATATGACAGAAATAATGTTCCCACTTTATAAAATACAAATTGCATTGCATTCTGCAACTTGTGCCTCTCAACATATTAGCACATCTGCTGCCTACACTGGAACACTTTAAAACTGGCAGATTTGAAGACTGCTTGTTGAGCTGTTCACAGTTTTGAAATGGGAGGTTACATTCAGACTCTGCTTTTTCATTTAGGCATGAGCCAGGTTTACAGTCTGGGTGAATGTCTATCATTAAGCACTTTTGAAAGATCTTCAGTTATCAATTTATATACATTTTGAAAAACGTCTTCCTTTCTGTTGCCAGGGTATCTCCCCCACCTTCCCAACATTTAGTTTTATTGGCTCCCTTACTGGTTGGGCTGTAGCCAGTTCTTTTGAAATTCTTTTACAAGCTGAGCATAGCATCGTTTTAAGTCTTTCAGCTGACAATTAGTATCCCATTTCTGGCCGCATAAAGACATCGTGTGCAGCAGTAAGCATATACGGGCCATCGAAGCCAATGGGATTATGCTCAGGTTAACTGTCCATAGGATTGCAGCCTGTGTTTTCATTTTACTAGCTTTCACTTATAATGTCCCACTTTGCCCTTTGGCCACAACCCAACAGAGAGTTAGGTGTGCTTAAGCCCATTAAAATCCATGGACTTTCACAGGCCTCCCACTGGGCTATATTGTGGCGTCTGCCGGCAACACACAAAGTACACCGATAAATTTCACAGCTTCACAAGCAGCCTGATCCTCAAAGGGCACTAACAACTGAAGCACCTCTGATGTGAATTTGGTTGCCAAAATCAAGTGTTTTTCATCTTCGCTGAGCATTCAGGCAAAACCCACCCAGTGGTCAAGAGGAAATATTCATATCTTTTAGTGTCTCTCTATGTTTTAAAGGAGGTTTTTTAGCAGTTGGCGTCAAAGCAGGAATTTATTTATTTTTAATCTCTCCTTTGTATTCAGAGATGATATAATATTTATTTTTGTTATGAATATGCCTGGACAGAGTCAACTGCCTTGTGGGGAAACCTGTGCTTGAGAGGGAACACAGAACATCAGAATACACTGGTACCTTGGTTCTCAAACTTAATCCATTCCGGAAGCCCATTCCAAAACCAAAACATTCCAAAACCAAAGCATGCTTTTCTATAGGAAATAACGCAAAACAGATTAATCCATTCCAGACTTTTAAAAACTACCCCTAAAACAGCAATTAAACATGAATTTTCCTCTCTAACAAGACCATTGATCCATAAAATGAAAGCAATAATCAATGTACTGTACTATAAAATAAATAAGACCGTATTGTAGATGATGAAAAAAATTTACAGTATTATTTTTTCTTACCTGCACTGATGATAGCCATTGTTTGGATGGGGGGCTTTTATCCATTTCCACAGTCACTGATCAATCAATCCGTACCCGAACTGGGTTCCACACAGTCACAAAAACAAATGAACCGAAAAAGCCTCAAAAACAAAAATGCAAAATAAATAGCAAAAACAAAAGCACCAAACTTAATCTGTTCCAGAAGTCCGTTTGACTTCCAAAATGTTCCAAAAACCAAGGCACAGCTTCTGATTGGTGCAGGCACCCCAGAAACAATAGCTGATAGCTGCATCGGACATTCGGCTTCCGAAAAACGTTCGAAAACCGGAACACATCCAGTTTTTTGGCATTTGAGAACCAAGGCATTTGAGAACCAAAGTACCACTGTATAGGAAGTTGCCTTAATGCTATGGCAGCCTGACCCTCAACGCACCACTTTGACAAGTGGATACAATGTCTTATATCCTGGTGTCATAATCTGACATCATATCACAGGACATCAGAGCTGCTAAACTTCACAGAAGAACTGTGCTGGTGCTCCCAATTATTTCTTTGCACCCCCAGCTTGAATGCAAGTCTGGTTGCAAAGGATGATTGCGACCCCTTCTTGAGCTACAAAGGAAGATTCAATGTTTGCAACTGTGGCTGGAACCGGGAAAAGAATTCAAGCCGCACCAGCAAAGGGAAAAAATGAGATTCACTGTCTGGGTGTTCTCCTGATTTTTCCTTTCAAAATTGGCTCTGTGTCTTTAGCAGTCCCATGCCTGATGTCGGGTAACGGACATTTGGGCATGTTTTTGGCCAAACAATGCCGCAGGCCAAGGGGGAGAAATCCATTTGGCCTAATTGGAAAAGGGAAACCTCCTTTTTAAAAATGTAGAGTAGCTTCAAAAAAGAAGAAGCTTGTTTTCTACGGCATGGTCGCTGGAGTTTTATTTTTAAAAATAAATTAGCTTTTGTAGAACATTAACCGGTACATCTGGATGCTGCTATTTCTGAAGAGACCGATAGCCTAATAACTACAGATTTCCAATTCTGTGTCACAGCACTGAAGATAAAAAGCCTTCAAAACCCATAAATTTATAACATGAGAACTCTCTGGTTGTTTTTAGCTGTTTCTTTATGTGTTTCCTTGTTTCCAGGGTCATAATTAAAACTAATTGTAGCCAGGGCTGGGGCATGCAGAGATACTCTTGCTCTCTGCCCTGAATAGTAATTACTGTGATATTGTCTTTTTTCACTCTCCTTCTGTTGAGCTTTTTATTACATTACCAGTCCTATCTAAGTTTACAAGTAGCCTAAAAAAAAAACTGTGGCCTCAATCCATGGAATAGCGAAGGTGAAGCAGCTCATCCACAGAAACTGCTGGATTAATATTGTTGACCTTGGCCCAGTATACCTGAAGGAGCATCTCCATCCCCATCGTTCAGCCCGGACACGGAGGTCCAGCTCCGAGGGCCTTCTGACGGTTCCCTCATTGCAAGAAGTGAGGTTACAGGGACAGAGGGCCTTCTCGGTAGTGGCGCCCACCCTGTGGAATGCCCTCCCACCAGATGTCAAGGAAATAAACAACTATCTGAATTTTAGAAGACATTTGAAGGCAGCCCTGTTCAGGGAAGTTTTTAACGTTTGATGTTTTATTGTATTTTTAATATTTTGTTGGAAGCCACCCAGGGTAGCTGGGGAAACCCAGCCAGATGGGTGAGGTATAAATAAATAAATAAATGATGATGATGATGATGATGTGTGTAAATCCAGCCTTCAGTCTTTGCACTGTACTGAGCCAGAAAGGAATGCTTCACCCATGGATGGCATTTTGGCATCTGACGTGAACAAAAAAAATAGCATCCCCCCACTAGGTGGGAGGTGAAGATCAGCATCCGTACGAAAGTGGAAAGTGAAGAGGTGGGGTGGTGGGGTGGTGGCAATCCACTGCCCCTCCCAGGAGGTTCAGATCCACCACCCAAGGGGCTGCCTCCCTCTGCTTCGTGGAAGGCCCAAAACTGCTGCCATTTTGCTTACAAGTCCACTCCCAGGTCTAGATGGGGATTAGCAGTCAGACCAGTGTTGTCTGTAGTGGTTAAGAGCAGTAGACTCGTAATCTGGGGAACCGGGTTTGCGTCTCCGCTCCTCCACATGCAGCTGCTGGGTGACCTTGAGCTAGTCACACTTCTTTGAAGTCTCTCAGCCTCACTCACCTCACAGAGTGTTTGTTGTGGGGGAGGAAGGGAAAGGAGATTGTTAGCCACTTTGAGACTCCTTCGGGTAGTGATAAAGCGGGATATCGAATCCAAACTCTTCTTCTACTTACTTACTTACTTACCACAAACCCTTGGGTCATTCCCAAGTAAACATGCAGAGGATAAAAATGCTTTTGTGCACTTACTATTCATTTATGGGGAAGACTGGCAAATAAACCCACAGGAGTTACTAGCTGGGGAAAAAATATTTACTAGTTTGCTGGGTTTGGCAGTGGGAGGTCACGGAACTATGCTGGGCACTTGGCTTGCAACCCACTTGGCTTCTGGGCCGAGTGTGGCAGAGGGACAGATTGTTCCATCCGTTCTTCTTGAAATCACACAAGTCGCCTGCATGCAATTTGCCTAAGGCTACCTGGCTCTAATCGTTATCATGTAGTGTGCAGTAAACAGGCATATTGATGTCTTAAGGCAAAATACTTTTTCTTTCTTTTATGATACCACTATTATATTAGTCACTGTGATAAATCTGTTGTTGTTGGCGTCTGTAGAGACTCTTCTTGGAGTAGAGTCTGATATGGGAGAAACATGTCTTGTTGCAGATGGGGCAGATGAAGGCATCTGGTTGTGCTGCTGCAGATGCACCATGGCAGTTCTTCCCTCTGCCCTCCTCCCAGCGGTCATTCCTCTTCTGGTCACTACTGTGGATGCATGGCCTGATGACCTGTCTCCAGGCACTACGTTTGTCTGCAAGGGATTCCCACATAGTGGAACTTCTTGTCACATCTGTGGAAATCTTTGTATGGACCTGCTGCCTGAAGACAGCTCCCCATTGAGTCCTTGGGGATCCTGCCATCTTCCATTCTGTGGCCCTGACCAAGCCATCGTAATAAACACAGTACAGTGGTGCCTCGCGTAACGAATGCCCTGCTTAATGAAATTTCCGCTTAATGAAAGGATTTTTCGAGCGGAGGTTACCTAGCTAGATGAATGCGTTTTACGAAAAATTCGTCTAACGAATCGTGGTTTCCCATAGGAATGCATTGAAATTCAATTAATGCGTTCCTAGGGGCCAAAAAAAATTCAAAAAAAATTCAATGCATTCCTATGGGATTCGCTAGACAAATTTTTTGCTATAAGAAATGACCCGTGGAATGAATTAATTTCGTCTAGCGAGGCACCACTGTATATGACGCAATATACTCAGTATATGATTTTAGGTGATTAACTGCATCCTTCAGGGATGCAGAGCAGACTTGTCTAAAGCTCTGCTTAATACTTTACAAATGTGTGTGTGGAGAGAGAGAGAGAGAGAGAGAGAGAGAGAGAGAATAAGTAAGTGTTCCACTAGCCCAGTTTGTCCCAAACTTGGTTCTCCAGGCATTGTTGGACTACAACTCCCATCATCCATAGCTAGCTGGACCAGTGGCCAGGGATGATGGGAATTGTAGTCCAAGAAGAGCTGGAGAAACCCTGCACTAGCCCAGTTGAGGTTTTCCATCCAGACCCAATGGAGCCCCTCCCACCCGTTGACGGCAGTGGGAGGTGTTCTGTAAAACATGGAAGGATACAAGATTGGGGAAATTGGGGAAATTGCTCCCCCTGAAAAACTTAAGTGAGTGAACATAGGAAGCTTCCTTATACTGCATCAGATCATCTCAGTATTGTTGACATTGACTGGGAGCAGGAGCTGTCCATGGTTTCAGGCAGGGCTCCTTCCCAGACCTACTACGGTAGGAGATGCTATTGGGAAGCAGGTGTACCTTCCACTCACACAAGGGCCCATTTGGATACAAGTCATGGATTAGAGACTCCGCATGCTCACTCAGATGTAACACAATCTAACCTGATAGAACGTGCTTCCAGGTGACATCGCTTCCTCCCAGCATCAGTTTATTGAAGCGTTTTATCTGTGCTCCAGGAATGATTGTTACAGTGACCCATAAGTATGATAAACAAACAAGATGCCCTTTCCCATAATCCCATCTGAATCTTTTGCAAAGCAAAAACAGATAGGAAAATGTTTTCAGTATTCCCACCCCACCCACCTCTTAATGGTATAATGACTAACTACACATTAGCCTTTGCTATTTACATTTACATATATTTTTTTAGTTTTAGTTTTTAGCAGACATAGTTAAAAAAGAGAAGAGAAGAGAAGAGAGAAAAGCACAGCTTTGGAGGCCAAATTGCACACTGGTGTAGATGTGCACCTGTGTGCATTTCACTGCAGCCCTGACTCATTATTTCTGCAGTTGGCTTGTAATTTATTCTATAAAGCTCATTATCTGAAATACAGCAGTTTTGAGTGTGTGCCATCCGACAAGTGATAGTTATTTTATGCACTGATCTTTATGATGATTGGAGGCATTAATCAAACAACTGGTACAGTAAACCAAAAACAGCTTCATACCTTCTCCCATTAGCATAATCACATTATGTCTCTTAAACAACATTTCATGAGCTTTCACATTCAATCTGGTGCAGGGAGGGAAATAATTAATTAAAAGCCGGAAATAGTGGCGTGGAGGAAAATTGGCCCTACGTCCCAGAAGAATTTATTATATGGAAGTACCGGGGTGGGAGGGGGTGGTGGAAATAAACATTGTACAATTTGAGAGCTAATCCCTATGATGCTCTTTTTTTCTGGTACATGGATGAGAATGCTTGTCTTGTGACAGCAAAATGGCCACCTCTTTCCCTGAATTGGTTCCAAAGTATCCGATAGGATCCCATTGTACTCAATGTCAAAACCCTGCCCCCCCGTTTTACTGTCTCCCCCCCCATACGTTCACATCGCTGATCTCAACTACTTCATCTCAGCTATTGTCATCTGCAGGCCACATGACTGGCTGTGGTCTAAACCACTGAGCCTCTTGGGCTTGCTGATCAGAAGGTCAGTGGTTCAAATCCCCGTGATGGGGTGAGCTCACATTTCTCTGTCCCAGCTCCTGCCAACCTAGCAGTCTGAAAGCATGCCAGTGCAAGTAGATAAATAGGTACTGATGTGGCGGGAAGGTAAGCAGTGTCTCCATGCACTCTGGTTTATGTCACGGTGTTCCGTTGCACCAGAAGCGGTTTAGTCCTGCTGGCCACATGACCCAGAAAGGTTTCCCCTCCGTGACTTAGAGCCTTACGGAGTTGCGGCACCGTGATAAAAATAGATTCAGGCCACCCAAATAAATTCCATTTCTGTTAAGCCCCAGGCTAAAGAAAAGTCAATGAAGAGCTAGCACCGTAGATGTCCTGTGATACAGAAATCAGAAATGGTAAAGCCCTTAAGTCAGAGATTCATATCTCCATTCTGATTAAGTGTCTTTTGTCGCTTGAGAATGGAAAATGCAAGATGGGAATTTTGCGGAGTTTAAGTGATTATGTAAATATTTAAGAAAGCTGCAGAAGACATGGGTTGCATCACAAATGCAGCTTGAGCTGGTCATTGATGCCTGGAATGAAATTATATAAACCAGTGAAAGCCTCCTATCACAGTGGTGCTGCAAGGCCACCAACTCACTTTTATCCCCCTCCTACAATGTTTCCTGTGCCTCTCCTGTAGCCAGTTCTAAAGAGTGACTAAGCTCCTTAAGGGCTGCCACGGCTTGTTGTATCTAAAGCTTGGGCAGCAAAGGTACATTCATCACCCGTAGAGGTATACTCTTTCATGAGATGCCTGTGGAAAGTTTCTTCCCTGGTATTTTGTCTATAGGCAGAATAATGGACTAACTCGAATGTCATTGCCGCTATTTATTGCTTGGCGTACAATTTATGGGCAGGCTCAACTTCTGATAGCCATAGTCACTCTGGAGTTATGTGGTATAGGAGCCTATTTATTCTAGACTCTTCTGTTCAAAGTACTTCATAACTCTGAACGTTCTATGGAAGTCAGATATTTGGATGGGTATTTCAAATTCATATATGAACTTCAGCCTTCTTCACCTCCGCCATTCCTGATGATGTGAACTTGACCGCTCTCGCTCTCTCACTTGCACACCTACTTCCCTCTCCATCTCAGTTTCTCAGTATCCTTTTCCTCTTTCCTCTTGAGCTGGTACCCATCACTCTTCCATCTCCCCTGCAACTTTCCCCCTTGCCTCCTTCTAATCAGGACAGGCCCCAAACTATTCCCTCCCTTCCACGCTTCCCTATTCTCTCATTCTCTTTTTAGGCCCTACTGTCTGTCCTGCTGCTATTGTCAATTTCCTATCACATTTGGACACAGCATATAGTGGGAGGTGCAGGATTGCGCTCACTAGTACTGCTCCAAAACATCTAGATGTTCAGCAGGTGAAAACAGATTCAATAATGTTGTGCAACTCTTTATACTGGCAATGGGAACCCTGGGTTCTCCAGGTTCTCAGTCACAATAACAGACCCTACATGGTCCACTTCTCATCTTCCACTAAATGGCAGGTGTGGGTGGGAAGCCCGACATGTAAGCTCCAATCCATGTGCTTAGTCTACACGTGAAGTGAAAGTGAATACAGGGCTATTGTGAGTCACACTTCAGATAAAACAAATAGCAGCTGGTGGAGACTTATTTCTGCCCTGCCCTTCGTCACTTATTATGGCTGCTCAGCCAAACAGGCCAGAAACTTCTTTATTGCTAGTATCAAGTCTTGTGATGTAGTGATGTTCAAACAGTATCCAGGGATTATTCAGGAACTTTCCAGAGGTTTTCAATGAGCGAACTGGCAACAGCGAATATACTTGCTCACTCAGCACTTCCTCTGATAAGTGTGTTCTGCCAACTTTCCCAGTCTCCCAGGACGTTTCCGAGCACAATTCAAAGTGTTGGTGCTGACCTTAAAAGTCCTAAACGGCCTCGGCCTTGTATACCTGAAGGAGCGTCTCCACCCCCATCGTTCAGCCCAGACATGTAACCTTGCTTCTCGCAGTGAGGGAACCGCCAGAAGGCCCTCGGAGCTGGACCTCAGTGTCCAGGCTGAACAATGGGGGTGGAGACACTCCTTCAGGTATACTGAGGCCTAGCCTGATTCTGGTTTAATTTGCTCTTCTTTCTACACATCATATTTGGCTAGCAAGTTTGAACTACTTTGTGGAATGCTGCACTGCTTTTATAGCTTCATAGTGGACAACACAAGAACTTGGGGTTTTTCCAGACCCTGAGAAACAGAAGCAACTGTAGTTGTAAGAACTGCAGAAGAGTACATTTTCACCAGATATAGCTTTCCCCGCCATAGTGTTGTACTGATGAGAGAAACTTTGGTATTTCAACATACTGTCGGTATTTTATTTACCTTGAATCCCCACTGTAAAAATGTCATGATTCCATTTCCAGTGACCGGTGGCGAGCATATTTCATAATAGAGAATGCCAAAGGTGTGACATTTTTTTGGTGGGTAGTTGACTTATATTTATGTCATTCACGATATGCATCATTTTATACATTAACATTTAATTTGGGAAGTACAGCTATAATTAAATTTTGCAGCCAATTAAGTTGATGAGTCACTGTCATCTGGGTAAATTACTGTTTTAGATCTTGAAACAATTAGATTGGGAACATTCTTAGCAACCTTGTTCCTTTTTGTATGTATATATTGATGGAGAGCAAAGATGGCCTTTGCTATAGCTATAGTACTTCAGGAAAGCTGCAATCCTGAAGCACTTTAGAGAGAGGGAGGTAGATCGAGTATGCAGAAAACTGTGATCTCATTCCCTCAGTACTTAATTAGGAAGAGACATACAGGGCTAATAAAATAATAAACTTGTTTCTAATTTATGTGGCAATGTGATTTATGAGTGAAATGTTTGCAAGGGATAAAAATGAAAGATTATGTTGCAAATAAGAGGTTATCTATCTAGCTCTCATGTGCACTGACAAGAAAGTAGACCTCTGAATAATGAGTATTGGTATGAACCAGAAAAACTATGAGAAAACTGGACTACATATTTCCCCTTAATTGGATCTCATAAGAGAGAAAAGCTATGCATCTGCCTACTTGTAATACATTTAGATTATACAAAATGACACAGCCGTGAAGATGCCTACATGGAACTCTGTTTTTGGATATAATCTGAAATGTAGAAGGTTTAATTGCAAATGGAAATGGAACAGTTCTTAAGAAACAAGCACATCTAAAGTGTGGGGTGGGGGGCAGACCAGAGGAACAAACTCTTGGACTAGGGTGTTGTTTGGGGGGGTTTGTTGGTAGAGGGGTTGTTGCTGTTGTTGATATTAATTTTTTGTATCTTTATTTTTATATCTGTCTAGATCAGGCATCCCCAAACTGCGGCCCTCCAGATGTTTTGGGACTACAACTCCCATCATCCCTAGCTAACAGGACCAGTGGTCGGGGAAGATGGGAATTGTAGTCCCCAAACAAGTGGAAGGCTGAGTTTGGGGGTGCCTGGTCTAGATTTATGTGGAAAATGTTCAATTTGGCTGTGTACTTTTTGATGAGTTAAATTTATTGTTTATGACTACTTTTGTTATGTTTGTAATTTTGAACATTTTTTCATGTTGCAAGCCGCCTTGAGCACAGTTTTAACTATGGAAAGGTGGCATACAAATAAAATGATTAATTGATTAACAGAACTATATCTTGGGGTAATAAGTCAGTTTCTTGATTAGATGAATTAAACAACTGACTTATATACACACAAGCACCCTAAAATGTCATGAGTATTTAGACTGTGAACCAATTGGATACAGAGATGCATTTCCTTTTGGTCACGCATTGCTGCCCATGCTAAGACTATGGAATCTTAAGGCAGAATATAAATATAAAAGTTAAATTAATGGGGAGAGTTACCTGCTTTTTCAAAAGGAGACAAAACTTCACAGCTCCCACGCAAATATACTGGAGAAGCAACGTCACAATGACCCGCTTAAAAGGATGTGTGTGAGAGAGACCAGGGGGGCATGGACTAGGGCACACCAGCATGCCAACACTAGTGGAATGCTTGACCAATTATGGGCACATTCCTGGTGTGCTTATATAAGGCAGGCCACACTGTAGCCCCCTCTCCACTTCCTATGTGCCACCTGTGCTTCCCACCCTGTATGGGCTTGAATGGGTGATGCCCCCTTGAAGGGAGTTGAGTAGGGATTTAGGGAAGGTCTCCCACATTCGCCTTGAGCTCCCTCTCATCTACCTGCGCCATACTTTTCACAACTCGGGGAGGGGTATATTAAGTATCTGGCTGATAGGCTTGTAGTGTTGTGGCAATAACTAGCACTACACAAGAACATGGTAGGATACTCTAAGAAAGGGATAGTTGCGTGCCGAGGCCTCGAGGCCTCACCCATTTGTTGAATAATATCATACAGGTATGGACACAGTATTTTAGGTTTATGGGCAAATAAAGGCCACGACTTTATTGGTTACATGTTGTGAGAGGTATTGGCTTGGACGTTGGAAGCATGAACAAGAAGGGAGATCCCCTGGCTGCGCGGCTACTTAAATGCGCTAAGCCACACCCCCGGCCAATCAGATTGGTTGGCCAGGGGCTGTGACGCGGCCAGGACTCCCTGATGACACGAGGGCTTAGCCATGCCCCTACTGTGTACGGGAGACCACATGGCCTGCCCGCAACACTGCCCCACAGAACCTCTTATTGCCATCTGGTTCCAAAGGCCAAGGGATTGGGACTGCTTAAGAATGGGCAAATCTCAAGCCTCTCGCTTTTCTTATTTTTATCCCTTTCTTGTAACTTGAAGCCATTGGTTCAGGGCTTACCCTCCAGAGCAGCAGAAAGCAAGCTCTTTAGGTACTTGAGGATGGCTATCATATCAGCTCTCAGTAATAAATATCAGGCCATATCTGTTCATTGGTTAAATTTCTGTGTTTAATAACTGCCTATCATTCTAGATGATTACCTAATATCTCAGTTTTCTAGTCTCAAATTCTGTTACTTTTTATATGAAAAAACCTCCTGTGAATTTTTTAGTATTTTAGTGCGGTTTTCTCTTAATTTGTTAATGCAATTAATGCAATTAACAAATACACTGGTGGGTTTGGGACTCTGAGGTTCCAGCAATTACTCCAAAAAGGTGCCTTATTAGGCACTAAGCAAGGGTTTACATCAGCTGTGAGTCAATTGCTGAACCCAGTCGGAGATGAGTCAATTGCAAGTTTCCTAACCATCCCTCTTGGTCCTGTCCCTTCTATAACTAGAGCCAGCATGGTGTAGTGGTTAAGAGCGGTGGACTCGTAATCTGGTGAACCGGGTTCTCTTCTCCGCTCCTCCACATGCAGCTGCTGGGTGACCTTGGGCTAGTCACACTTCTCTGAAATCTCTCAGCCTCACTCACCTCACAGAGTGTTTGTTGTGGGAAAGGAGATTGTTGTTCGCTTTGAGACTCCTTAGGGTAGTGATAAAGCGGGATATGAAATACAAAACTCTTCTTCTTCTTCTAATACATGGCAGCCTTCACCTCTATTGTGTACAAATACAACTCTGTGTCTATGTTGTGCCTTCTGCACAATGCCCATTTTCCCTTTCTGGAATGACTGAATTTACATCATGTTTGGGATGAGTAATATTTTTGTATAAGTTCTTGTTGCATTGTGTTACACGTTTTGATATTGAAATGACTGTAAATCCAACATAAGAATACCTTTCCCCCCATCTCCTCTCTCTTTCTTCCCCCCACCCAGTGGGTTTTTTCTTTCTAAAAAAATGTTTAGGGGTACTCTTATTTTGATTCAAGAAAATCATCATTTTATAGTTCAAATTGGGGAAAAGAAATACAGTCAATGGACAAAAGTACAAAGATTCACAAAATGTTTAGGGGTATGCGTACCCCTGCATCCCCCCAGAATGGAGCACTGCTCCCACCCCATTCCTGCAGATAATTCAAATATGTTTTTGACATTTTCGCTAATGACATTGGGATACGGTTCTGCAATGATTTTACATTACTGATGTTTTGAAGCTTTGAGGTTTACAAGATAATGTGTTAATGACTAATAAGGGAAGTGTTCAATATTCATGTGTCAGAGTGGAAACATTTACACTTCATATATTTTTAGTAGTGCTAAAGAACAAACATGTTTTCCTTTTGGGTGGAAGAGCATATTGTATATTAATTTTCAAGAAAAAAACATTTATTTATTTTTAACACAATAAAAATATAAGCTTGCCTGATATAGGAAACACATTCTGGTGTTTATTTAGAACCAGTGGGGGTGTAGTGATTAGTGTGTTGGACTAGGACTTGGGATATCAAAGTCAAAATTCCCACTTGTCCATAAAGCTATCTGCCACTGCTTCTCAGATTGCTGTGGGGATTAAATGGGGGGGGGAGGGACCAGATATTCCACCTTGAGGTCCTTGGAGTAAAAGGTGGAGAATAAATATGATCAATCAATTACAGTGGTACCTTGTCTCTAAAACTTAATACGTTCCAGAAGTCCATTCCAAAACCAAAGCGTTCGAAAACCAATGCACGCTTTCCCTTAGAAAGTAATGCATCGCCGATTAATCTGTTCCAGACTTTTAAAAGCAACCCCTAAAACAGCAATGAAACCTGAATTTTACTGTCTAACGAGACCATTTATCCATAAAATGAAAGCAATAATCAATGTACAGTACTATAAAATAAATAAGACAGTATTGTAGATGATAAAAATTAAAATAATGATTATTTAATTACTTGCACTAATGATAGTCATTGTTTGGATGGGGGGCTTTTATCCATTTTCGCAGTCACACAATCAATCAATCAATCAATAGCTGAACTGGATTCCACAAAGTCACAAAAATGAATTAACTGAAAAAGCCTCAAAAACAAAAACGCAAAATAAATAGCAAGAACAAAAGCGCCAAACGTAATCTGTTCTGGAAGTCCGTTTGACTTCCGAAATGTTTGAAAACTAAGGCGCACTCATTTCCAGGTTTGTGGTGTTTGAGAACCAAAGCGTTTGAGAACCAAGGTACCACTGTAGTCGTTTCTCACTGCTGTCTAATTTCTCATGAAAAGAATCCGAACACAATCCATTTTCAGTTGTACCTTGGTTTTCGAACAGCTTAGTTCCCGAACGTTTTGCCTCCTGAATGCCGCAAACCCGGAAGTGACCGTTCCATTGGTATCATTGTTGAGACAGAAAGAACTTTCAACAGGACTCCATCCTTGAAAAGAAGAGAGCCCACAGTTGTTCTCTTACTAATTCTGATAATAATGGATGACAGTAACATAGATTTGTTATGGCATGATTAGTATGCATTTACCTGGAGATCATCTGGTGCCAGTTTTTCTTATCTCATTAGCAGCAAGCCCATGGCTGAAAAGCAAATGGGCTGTGACCAGCCATAGGAATGAAGGGGTTACATCTGTGCACTTAAAATAAGAGTGGATTTTGTGAAAGTGGCATTTTCGTAGTGGGTGAAAAGAGGGGGGGCACTTCCTTTTGAATAGCTATGATTAGGCAGATTATGGATAACAGCTAAAATGAGCAAATTTACTTAATTTTTGAATGTATGATGCAAAATAAATTAAAGACAGATTTTTAATGCAATCCATTTAATAGTGGATTTATGCAATCCATTTATGCAATCCATTTAATAGTGGATTTAATAGTGCGCTGGGATGAAAAACAAAACACCAGAATATAAGTGATTTAAGAATTAGATACATTGTGAATTTTTGTGTTAAGTAATATGTGATATATTATATATTATTATTCCTAATAATAATATATTGATTATTTATTATTCATACCCCGCCCATCTGGCTGGGTTTCCCCAGCCACTCAGGGCGGCTTCCAACAGAAATATTAGAATACACTAATTTCTTAAAGATTAAAAGCTTCCCTAAACAGGGCTGCCTTCAGATGTCCTCTAAAAGTCTGGTAGTTGTTTTTCTCTTTGACATCTGGTGGGAGGGCGTTCCACAAGGCGGGTGCCACTACCGAGAAGGCCCTCTGTCTGGTTCCCTGTAACGTGGCTTCTCGCAGCGAGGGAACCGGCAGAAGGCCCTCGGTACTGGACCTCAGTGTCCGGGCAGAACGATGGGGGTGGAGACGCTCCTTTAGGTATACTGGACTGAGGCCGTTTAGGGCTTTAAAGGTCAGCACCAACACTTTGAATTGTGCTCGGAAAGTTACTGGGAGCCAATGCAGGTCTTTCAAGACCGGTGTTATGTGGTCTCGGCGGCTGCTCCCAGTCACCAGTCTAGCTGCTGCATTCTGGATTAATTGTAGTTTCCAGGTCACCTTCAAAGGTAGTCCCACGTAGAGTGTGTTGCAGTAGTCCAAGCGAGAGATAACTAGAGCATTATTATTATTATTATTATTATTATTATTATTATTATTATTATTATTTGTTGTTGTTGTTGTTGTTGTTATTTATTCAACTTATACACCGCCCTATACCCAGAGGTCTCAGGGCGGTTCACAACAAGACCACAACATATGTGGTTAACTTTCAATGGGTCTACTCTGAAAAGATTTAATTGAATGCAATCCACAATATTTGTCATATCTAACGGATTTGCTTAAAAAATAATGATGCAAGAGTTTCTCAATAACAAAGAACAAACAAACAATAACAATAACAAAAAACAGAATTTATGCTCTGTCAAGGCAGCCGAATCTGAATGTTGGCAAATTCATATTCTCCCTAAAAACTGAAATAGCTCCATGTAGACCTCAGTTTTCAGTTTGCCACGCTTTTGCTGCTGCTGTTTAAAAATAGAGAAGCATAAGGCAACCTTAAACACAGTGAAAGATGGTGGCACCTCTTGGCACGAAATGCAGTTTCCTTCCAGCATGTTATGTTTACCAGACAATAGATGTAGGGGGGGAAATAAAGGTATTCTCTCCATTTCATTTAAAACAGACTGACAGGATACTGTAAAAAAATCCTATAAATAACATTAGCCAGCTGTTCAGTGAGAGCCACTAAGCTGAAAACAGCGGCTTTGGAAACAGTCTATGTAGGTAGGCACTCTTTCTTGAAATGTTCCCATTATTTACCATCCCAGAATGAAAGTTTATAAGGGTGGCTCAGTGTACAGTAACCAGAAATGGTCATATTTCTGTCTTATCTAGTTTCTTTTTGTGGGTGGCAGTATGTATCTAGTCTTAGAAGACAAAAACTTACGTTTGGCAATAGTTTTAAATTTTGCAATCAAGTTTGTCAACCCCCCCCCCAAAAAAGACCTGCTTCCATCATGGTGCCCTGCCCCACTCTCTTGATGCAGAGGTCCTTTGTGAGAGGCGGTTGCTAGGCAACTGCCATCTATGGAAGACTTGGCTGTACCATAGACCAAACTGTTGGGCTTCTTGAATAATTAAAGTTGCTTTTGAGCCGGTCTAATGTCAATACTGTCTGTTTAAGAAAAACAGGTGCCGGTAATTTCTGTTTAATTTCTCACAGGCATGGGCCCTACTCCATGTATATAAGGCTCTGTTGGAAAGCATTTTGTGTGGGAGGTTTGAAGGGTTGGAATGTGGGTATGTAAAGTTGCTGGGAGCATATCTGCCAAGTTTTCCCTTTTCTCGCGAGGAAGCCTATTAAGAATAAAAAAGTGAGGAAGCGAGGAAGCCTATTAAGCATAAAAAAAGGGATAACTTGGCAGCTATGGCTGGGAGAGAGAGCGTTTATCTTTAGTTTAAAGTCTCTTCTGAGTCAGTTTGTTTTTCTGTTAAAGAAAGCCAACCTTTTGTTTTTCTTCTGTATACTTTAAATCTGGGGTCAGCAAACTTTTTCAGCAGGGGGCCGGTCCACTGTCCCTAAGACCTTGTGGGGGGGCTGGACTATATTTTGAAAAAAAAAATGAACGAATTCCTATGCCCCACAAATAACCCAGAGATGCATTTTAAATAAAAGGACACATTCTACTCATGTAAAAACACCAGGCAGGCCCCACAAATAACCCAGAGATGCATTTTAAATAAAAGGACACATTCTACTCATGTAAAAACATGCTGATTCCCATGTCTCAATCCGGGGCCGGATTGAGAAGGCAATTGGGCAGCATCTGGCCCCCGGGCCTTAGTTTGGGGACCCCTGCTTTAAATGGTATACTGCTAGTCAGGGGTTTCATGCTAGGTTGGTCTTTAAACTCTTGGGGGTGTATTTTAGCCAAGTCAATGTCTGTTTGTGTATTTTGTTTCTCTATAAACTCTGCGTGAAGCATACTTTGAAGGGCCACTGGGAAACTGGGGTATATGATTTATGTTAGCACTCTTAATGCCCAGGGTTCCTCAATATTATTTCACGATACAAATGAGGTCCACTCATTCCATAAATCCTCTGTGGTTGTGCTTGTCTGACAATAGGTGCACTGCTCTGGTTCGCCAGAAGCGGCTTTGTCATGCTGGCCACATGACCCGGAGCTGTACGCTGGCTCCCTCGGCTAATAACGCGAGATGAGTGCCGCAACCCCAGAGTCGTCTGCGACTGGGCCTAAGGGTCAGGGGTCCCTTTACCTTTACCTCTAAGTAACTTTGCAGAGCTCACCCCGTCACAGGGATTCGAACTGCCGACCTTCTGATCAGCAAGCCCTAGGCTCAGTGGTTTAACCACAGCGCCACCTGAGGGAATTTTATCTGAGTGCAACAGAAGACGGTTTATGCAATGTGGACAGAGAGAGAGGAAGGAGACATCTCTGGAATACAGGGCCATTTCTACATGTCTAACTATATTCAGGGGGGAAGCTGAATACCAACCAGAAAGCTTTTAGCTGTAATCTAAAGTGGTGCCGTGGGTTAAACCACTGAGCCTAGGGCTTGCCGATCAGAAGGTCAGTGGTTCAAATCCCCACGACGGGGTGAGCTCCCGTTGCTTGGTCCCAGCTCCTGCCAACCTAGCAGTTCGAAAGCACGTCAAAATGCAAGTAGATAAATAGGAACCGCTACAGCGGGAAGGTAAACGACGTTTCCATGTGCTGCTCTGGTTTGCCAGAAGCGGCTTTGTCATGCTGGCCACATGACCTGGAAGCTATACGCCGGCTCCCTCGGCCAATAATGCGAGATGAGCGCGCAACCCCAGAGTCGGTCACGACTGGACCTAATGGTCAGGGGTCCCTTTACCTTTACCTTTTAACTTTGCAGAAGCTATAGAATAAAGCACATGAATCATCTGATTTGTTTGCTTCTTTTCGCCCCCTGCAGGATTGGAACGAATTGCAAGGGACTCTTCCTACGAACAAGAAGGAAAGGTCCAGTTTGTCATTGATGCTGTATACTCTATGGCATATGCACTGCACAACATGCATAAAGATATTTGTCCTGGATATATTGGCCTGTGTCCACGCATGAGCACCGTCGATGGCAAAGAGCTGCTTAGTTACATCCGGGCGGTGAACTTCAATGGTACGTTTGCACTATTTTAAACTTCTCTAAATATACTTCAGAAGTGACAAGGTGTGTTTTCATCTCTATATAGGACACATTCAAACACAGAAGTCACTCTTTCTCTTAAAACACACGCACACACAGTGTGTTTCCCCACCTACTTTGAAACGTTGATTTTTTTTCCCCCCACCTAAGCTTTGCCTGTGGAAGATAGAAGTTAAAAATAAGTCCCTGTCAATTACAACAGTGAAGTGGAAAATGACTGTTCTAGAAGCATCTCCTGCTTATTGGCTAACCTCCTATGGCTGTGATAGTTAGCATGCTCATTAAAGAAAAGAGCGATAGCAAACACGCTCTCTCTCTCTCTCTCTCTCTCTCTCTCTCTCTCTCTCTCTCTCTCTCTCCACTCTCTCTCTTCTCTCTCTCTCTCTCTCTCTCTCTCTCTCTCTCTCTCTCTCTCTCTCTCTCTCTCTCTCTCTCTCATTGCCATTAAACTAGCTTAATGATTTCCCTGCAGTAGAACAGCATTTGAAACTGGCTTCATCTTTTAAAGATGGCTAATGGAAAAATCACTTCTCTTTTTAAAACTCCATTGTGTTTGACCTCAGCAATTTAGCCACATCTGATGAGTATCAGGTTTTTCTTTTGGATTTGGTTGTGTGTTTAGGTTTAAAAAATAAATAAATAAAATAGAGGTATGTGAAATATATTTATATATATTACAGCTGAGAGTTACTTGCTAGGAAAAGATGGTTAGTAATGCTTAATGTGTATTAGTTTGAGGAAAAGAACAGGAGGGTGAAAAACATTTCCTAAAAACTCCCGTCGCCTCCTCCAAAAACAAAGTTGTGCTAGATTAGATTTTTTTAAAAAAATGTTGCTTTCAAAGCAAATGACAGAAGGTTCTTTACAGTATAATTCCTTTTGCCAGGCATGCCTGCAAACTATAGGAAGACTTGCACTGTCGATCACACTATACTCCAGTGACCTCAGCTGCCAGCCGCCTTCTTTTTTGTTAAGTAAAAAAAAAAAAAAGCACAAGGTCATTTTCAATTTAGCTTCCAAGTGGAAACTGCTTTTGCTTCAGGTAATGCGCCAGAAAGGGGAAATAAATAAATAAAGGCATAGATGGGTTGATAGGCACGTTTGCTGTGCTAGGCAATGTTTCCTCTCCTAATAAATGCTCATTCTGTTTTTCTTTCTTTCTTTCTTTGGGAATTTCCATATGAGGAACCCCAGGCTTCAAGTGATAAACAAAACAGGGTTGAAAAGCTGTGAGTGTGAAGCGAACGAAAGCTCAGGCTTTGAGACCTCAAGTGCTAGGAAAAAGTAATCCTTCTCTCTTTCTCCCTCTTGCTAACAAATTCTTTCCCAATGCTTTGGAATATCTTCCTTGGGAACGATGCTCAACTCTCGAACCTTCACAAGGAAGCTATCTCCTTTATTATTTTGAAATGAAGACCCTTTGCTTGGATATTCACTAAAGCTAGCCCCTTGTTTAACCTGTGAACTTTGAAAAATTGTTGTAGATATACCCTTAGTGCATGAAGGGACAAATTCAAAAGGTTGATAACTGGAGAAGCATCCACCCTCTGCTTTTAAGGGATAATGTCTGATCTTTGAATAATCAAACATATGATGGCTTGCTTTAATGTCTCCTGTTTACTTGTGCTTGTGTCGTAAGGAAAATTTTATTCCCCCAGCGGCTTCATCCATGTAATATTCTGTGACACTTTCATGGCAGCAGAGCGATCATACTCTCTGTAGCACAGTGAACCGATATAATTGATATGACATTGGATTTTGTTTAGCTGTGTTTCCATAACTTACAATTTGAACATGGAAAATCATTTCACTCAGTGCAATCTTAATGGGGGTAACACATCAGTACTTGTCACAGGATGAGGGTATAGAGTGATTATTCGTCATTTTCTGAATAATAATCCAGCCGTTTATGCTATTTTGTTTCGTTCTGAGACATCTAGCAGTCCAACAGAAAGCAAGGCATATTGAAAACAGATTCAGTTGGTTTTCCCATGTAGAGGTGTTTCAGTGACTGATCCAGTTACATATGGAAAACTGAGAGTCCTCGGTTTCTATACCATTTCAGAGTGCTTTATTGGAATGCTAAAACTTGTGACCGATGGAAACTCCTTAGAACCATTTAAATGTGGACCTAGGCTGTTGAGATGTTATATATTTAGCTGCTGGTGCCCTAGATTTGTAGCGAGTGGAGGGAAATAGAATATAAATAAAATTTGCTGGTCAAGAATGCTTTGGTGGTGTTTCCTGCTTGGCGGGGGGTTGGACTGGATAGCCCTTGTGGTCTCTTCCAGCTCTATGATTCTATGATTTGGTTCATAAACATGTGTATTTCATGTTTTCTAAAATTATAAATAAGGACATGTATAAGCATACCTGAGCATGATTCTGTTAGAAATAAGCAGGTACGTGCTGTGGAAGGTCTTGTTTTCTTTGATTGCACACAATCCTGCCACAATTGTGTTTCAGAAGGTTATTGTCACTGGCCGGAAGGGAAAGCAGGTGAGGTGGACAATGGTAGGAAGGCAAAACTTCTGAGGTTCCCATTTCCATAACACTAACCAGCTCTTCTTCACAGATTTTGGAGAGCATGTTTATACAACCTCAGTAGACTCTGAACATCATTATTATGAAAATTTCACAAATCTTCAAAGGCAATCCTCTGAATATTTTGGAGGGTCTACATGTTATACTCACTATGTAGAATCTGCATCCAGCA
The DNA here is from genome assembly GCF_963506605.1 of Zootoca vivipara. Taxonomy (NCBI): domain Eukaryota; kingdom Metazoa; phylum Chordata; class Lepidosauria; order Squamata; family Lacertidae; genus Zootoca; species Zootoca vivipara. Next base: position 14,742,757 of record NC_083285.1, read on the forward strand.
GCATCATCAGAGCTGCTAAAACAGGCATCCCCAAAGGGCAGCCCTCCAGATGTTTTGGCCTACAACTCCCATGATCCCTAGCTAACAGGACCAGTGGTCAGGGATGATGGGAATTGTAGTCCAAAACATCTGGAGGGCCGAAGTTTGGGGTGCCTGTGCTAAAAGATCATAGATGCAGTTTAGGTGTATGTGGTGTGATAAAACTGTAGAGCTGTCTCATGATACCATCCTCACAGCTGCTTGCCTAAGTGTGGAGTGTCAAGCTTGAGGCTGCTTGAGAGCACTGGATTCGCAGCAGTGGTCCTACTTCATTGCCACATGGTCTCACCCGATCAAGGTAGGCATCTTCATCCGTGTTGGTGGGGTGGCACTGCATTATCCACCTTTGGATAGATGACACCCCCCCCGCACACACCACCACATTCAAGCCAGCTTCTATCTGAGTGACCTCATTATATCAGACTATTCATTATATCAGAAGTCTATCAGACTAGAATTCTGCGTTGGGTCCAGTCACTTCTTGCACCAGTGTCTTGCCACTGCCTTTACCTCTCCCAAAGTACAGTAGATAGCTTAGACGTGGGTGGCTCTGTGGTCTAAACCACTTAGCCTCTTGGGCTTGATAATCAGAAGGTCAGAGGTTCAATTCCCCATAACGGGGTGAGCCCCCATTGCTCTGTCCCAGCTGCTGCCAACCTAGCAGTTTGAAAGCATGCCAGTGCAAGTAGATAAATAGGTACTGCTACAACGGGAAGGTAAACAGCATTCCCATGCGCTCTGGTTTCCATCACAGTGTTCTGGTGCACCAGAAGCGGTTTAGTCATGCTGGCCACATGACTCGAAAACCTGTCTGTGGACAAACACCGGCTCCCCCGGCCTGAAAGCGAAATGAGTGCTGCAACCCCAGAGTCGCCTTTGACCGGGATCCTTTACCTTTTAGATAGGTTAGAGTGGGTCTTGTATGTTGCCCATGTTTGTTTGATTTTCCTTTGTTGGAAATACTTATCTGCCAACTTTTCAAGCAAAGCATGCCCCTAAGGCAGCTTTCACAGTATGGATTTCTGAAATGCAACAATGCAAAATATAACCATGAAATAACATCTACAAGCATAACAGGACTAAAAGCTAAATTACACACACACACACACACACACACACACACACTTAACACTTGCTCATTTCCCAGAATATGTGGTCTCCTAGTTTATCAGTTTCACAGGATAGTGCAAACTTTTTCAGCAGAGGGCCGGTCCACTGTCCCTCAGACCTTGTGGGGGGCCAGACTATATTTTGAAAAAAAATATATATGAACAAATTCCTATGCCCCACAAATAACCCAGAGATGCATTTTAAATAAAAGGACACATTCTACTCATGTAAAAACACCAGGCAGGCCCCACAAATAACCCAGAGATGCATTTTTAATAAAAGGATACATTCTACTCATGTAAAAACATGCTGATTCCTGGACCGTCCATAGGCCAGATTTAGAAGGTGATTGGGCCGCATCCGGCCCCCGGGCCTTAGTTTGGGGTCCCTGGGATAGTTGATCTCAAGATGCTGTCACAGGTTTTTGCACGGGGAGTCATAGGAGTACCTAGGCACTGATGTGAGCATGTGCTATTTATTTTATGGGTTTTCTCCCATTCTTGAATGTACATGCCAAGAGCAGGATCAGCGGGGTTAATAGAGCTTTCCCCTGCACTTCCCATGTCTTTCTCCTGAAAGAAATGCAGCTTTCATGCAACACTTCTGCCTGCTGATCAAGCAGAGGGGAGCATATTGCATAACCACCCCTTAAGCGTTGTACTTTATGAGATCCTTAGCATGCATTTCTCTTCTAAGGTGTTGGACTTCTGTGGATTCAGGCAAAACTGAAACATTCATTCATATAGACATATTTTGCTCCAAGGCAGCTTTATAAAGTGATTAAGCTGTCAACCGCTTTCCTTACCAAGGATAAGCAGGCAATGTGTACGGAATAGATACTTCCTTGGGGCAATAGCAAAGCGGCCATAGAATTGATTGGCCGGCCTACTGCTAAAGCTACTCCTCTGGAGCAAAGTGTAGTACTAGAATTATTTGTCTGTAATTTTCGAGATAAAGAATTCCTATGTTTTATGTGCTTTCTTCAAATAAAACTGTGTCGAGGAATTGCTAAGATGCCAGTCTCTGATTTCTGGGCTTTAGGGTGAAAGCCTAGGCCATTCTGTGGCCTGGTTTGCATGTAACACTAAACTGCAATTTGGTGGAGGAGAAGCCAACATGGTACATGCCAGATGTTGATAAACTACAACTCCCATCAGTGCCAGCCAACAGGGACAATGATCAGGGATGATGAAACTGTTAATCCAGCAACATTTGGAGAATAGAGTAGGCTATCTGTGTTTTAATGCTGTGTGCATAAACCCCAGGACTCACGTGCTTTCCCCTCCCTTCTCCTTTGTTGAAACCGCATGTAAATCAGACTTCCGCCCTTCCATTTTCAGCGCCCTACCCTTATTTGTTATGCCTGAACCTTGAGAAACTGTGACTAGTGTTGGCTTGTTTTCCTAAACTGTAATGAGCTTCAAACCATGGTCTATGATCCTGGCTTGTTTCCATAAACTGTAGTCAATGCAAACTTTTGTATAGTTTTGGCTTGCATGAAATAAATGACTACATTTAATTGGGCATGGAAGCAAAATATTTAGATTTCCTTATAACCAGCCTGGGGGAGCTCCCATAGTTAGAAGTGGAGAACTACAGCTGCCCAGCAGTCAATAAACCTGGTCACAATAATGACCAATCATATGAGTAGACCACTCACAAGCCCTATTAGATGCATGCAAACCTTGTGGAAGGCAGTCAGCTGTATGAATCAACCCTAAGGCAAAGTATTAATGGGCATTTCTATGTTGCATTAAGCTTTTAATTCCCTTATTAACTAAAAGAAAGAAAAGCCAGGAAGGAAGGAAGGAAGGGAGGGAGGGAGGGAGGGGGAAGTACCTCTATAATATCCTGTTCGTATTCTGTGTGGTCAGACCACACCTGGAGTACAGTGTCCAGTTTTGGGCAGCACAATTTAAGAAGAATATTGACAAGCTGGAATGTGTGCAGAGGAGGGCAACCATGGTGATCAAGGGTCTGGAAACTGAGCCTTATGAGGAATATTTGAGGGAATTGGGTATATTTAGCCTGGTAAAGAGGAGACTAAGAGGAGATATGGTAGTCATCTTCAAATATTTAAAGAGTTGTCACATGGAGAATGGAACCAGCCTGCTTTCTCGTGCTGCAGAGGCTAGGACCCAAAGCAATGGCTTCAAGTTACAAAAAAGGAGATTCGGACTAAGCAACAGGAAGTACTTTCTGACAGTAAGAGCTGCTTGACAGTGGAAGAGACTCCCACAAGATGTGGTGGGTGGACTCTCCTTATTTGGAGGCTTTTAGGTAGAGGTTGGATGGCTTACCTGTCCTGAGATTCCTGAATTGCAGGGGGTTGGATGAGAGTCCCTTCCAATTGTATAAATGATACAATTATACAAGCAAGGAGAACCGGCGGCTTGAATGTTTGGGAAACCGGAGTGAAGTTTCAAAGGAGATAAAGCAGTGTGATAAATGGCAGGGGTGTTTCCTTCCGTAGAGGCATTTCATTTCATAGGCAGAATTCTGTTTATTCACAGATGGATTCTCTGCTGTGGAGCACCTTCTCTTCTCCACACCTCATTGAAATGTGGCACATGAGCATGTGTAGTAAATTTCAGCTTTGGCATTCTAATTAGAATAGCAATGTGGTGGAGATATACATTGTTTCCAGGTCTAAATCTTAAGATTCATGGGTGTTATTGCAAACCATCCTGCAGAAGATAGTGCCGTTTTCTGTCTGTTGGGTTCTTTAGTGCGAAGCAGAGGGTGAAAACACTATAGCTTGCGAAAGGAAGAAGATATTCAGACAATCACTGAAAATATCATGAGTGAGGAGAGATCACACCTGCTGTCTATGACAGCCTTTGTATAGCACTTTCATGCATATGCTTTCTATACCTGATAGGTAAAAGACCCCCCTGGACGGTTAAGTCCAGTCAAAGGCAACTCTGGGGTTGCGGTGCTCACCTCACTTTTCAAGCCGAGGGAGCCGGCATTTGTCCACAGACAGTTTTCCGGGTCATGTGGCCAGCATGACTAAGCCGCTACTGGGCACATGGAGGACCGTGACAAGTACCGGAGTGCTCAGGAATGCTGTTTACCTTCCCGCCACAGCGGTACCTATTTATCTACTTGCACTAGTGAGCTTTTGAACATACAGTGGTACCTCAGTTTACGATGACGATCTGTTCTGGGGAGCCGGTCGCTCCCCGAGTCTGTCGCTCGCTAAAGGCAGGCTTCTGTGCATGTGTGAAGCACCAATAGAGCGCTTCTGCGCATGTGCGAGCTGCGTAGATTGCTTCTGCGCATCCGCGCGCACGGAACCCGGATGTAAATACTTCCGGCTCCGTGGCGGTCGCTCTCCGAGTTCGTCATAAACTGAGGCTGTCGCAAACCGAGGTTCCACTGTACATGTCATAGAAGTGTTATAGAAAGCTTGCCCATGTTCCTACAGGTGGTAAAGAAGATCAAATGAAAGAATAGCAGTGAGGACCAGGGAGTGTGGTTGTGTTCCTTCCTTCCTTCCTTCCTTCCTTCCTTCCTTCCTTCCTTCCTTCCTTCCTTCCTTCCTTCCTTCCTTCCTCCCTCCCTCCCTCCCTCCCTCCCTCCCTCTTTCTCTTCTATGCATGTGCTGAAGTAGCTGAAGTAGGCTTAATTCTGGAAAGCAGTGTTTTGAGCCCATTTGTCAAATTAATGTTGTGAACATTAATTCACCTCATCTGAACACTGCCAACAAATAGTCATGAATGCATGTTAAAGGCATGTGGTTTCACATGGTGAGAGCTGGCATTTATTTTTCCCTTCCAAACTCTTCATCAATACCAGCTCTCACCATGTGACAGACGCACTCCAGTGAAATCTTCCCCAATGTAAAATCTACATGTTAAGACCACGTGATGGTGATTTTGCAAGTGCAAAAATAACATTCAAATCAGGTCAACGTGTAGCTGAGGGCAGATATTTTAGCAGTGCTAGGCATATGCAAGCTCATAAATTCACACACCTTTTAAAAATGGTTTCACCCTTTCTTATACATCAGTAGCTAAAGTGTGCTGCCATTAGGTGGAGGTTATCTTTAAAAAAAAAAATCCATCAGAATTAGCTTTTCACTCAGACTCAGAGAGATTATTACTTTGTGTGACCAATAGCTCCTTTTGCTGAAAAAATCATGATCTGTTTTATGTTCTTTCAGGGGAAAGGTTTTCTGGAGCTAGAAAATAATGAATCACTAGGCATATCTACACCACAGACAAAGTGATTTAAGAGTAATTTTGCTACCCAATGAGTCCAATCCGTAGCCACCTGCTATGGCTAACACTTTAAAAAATCTATCTATGCTATACAGGCACCAGTTCCTCTATCCCCACACCACCAAACTGATCGCCAACTCATGACACATCCTGATGAAGTTTGCTTTACCTTACTTGCTAGCCCTGAGTAGGAAAGGGATGTCTCTCAAAATATAATCCCTGGAACTATTTTTGGTGGGTGGCAATAGCAGTTGTCTTAGCATAAAACCCAATACAAATAGTTGCAGATATGACCTATGGCATCTTTCATGTGTTAGCAGAAGCGGTTCACCTGGTGGAGTGGAGATGCTATGCAAGCTTCCAAGCAGATGGGTCATTATTGCTTACCAAGAGGGAGAGGGGCAACAGGGAGACTAGATCAGCACAGGGTAAATGCACTGGTGGGACTGGCAGGTTGGCTCCATTTTCACAGCACCAACCCCCCTGCTGCCTCACCCTAACTGTAAGGGTGACTCCATACAGGGAGCCAGCCCCCATCATCCTATGTCCACCTCACCAAGCACAGGGAGCAGCAGTGGGTCTGAAGCAGCCAGGGGGGAGGGGAAAGACTCGGAGGGAGAGAGAAGCCACTGTGTGGAACGATGGGAAAGCTCAGGGGAGGAGAGGTGTAGGCAAGGGCTCAAGGATGTGGGGGAGCCCTGCCACCGCCTTGACAGGGAGGAGGCGGAGAGGGCATCGCTCCTTCCGGCGCAAGAGTTAAGGAGAGCACCGGGACACAGGTCAAGAGGGAGGCGTTTTGGGGTGCCCCGACTACTTTGCTGGTGTAAGAACAGACGTACACCATTGCTGGATTCTAATTCGGAATGAGAGGTCATGTTTTACGCTGTCTCTGCACTGTAAATACTTTGCACAATAAAAGTCTTTAAAGACAAACTGGACTCAAGCGGAGTTACTCTAGAGCAGCCACGATGACCCTCTGACACTAACCCTTCTCCATTCCAGTAAGCAACCCCTCAGAAGTGCCAACAAATAAAATATTGGGGATCCACTCCACATAATCCATTACAAGAGTGGTGCAGGTACACAATTTGAAAGGCAATTCTCAAATATTTCATCGGGGAGGCCTAAGAAGAAGAAGAGTTTGGATTTGATATCCCGCTTTATCACTACCCTAAGGAGTCTCAAAGCGGCTAACATTCTCCTTTCTCTTCCTCCCCCACAACAAACACTCTGTGAAGTGAGTGGGGCTGAGAGACTTCAGAGAAGTGTGACTAGCCCAAGGTCACCCAGCAGCTGCATGTGGAGGAGCGGGGAAGAGAACCCGGTTCACCAGATTATGAGACTACTGCTCTTAACCACTATACACACTGGCTCTAAGGGACACCGGCCCCTAGGATTAGCTCCTATGGGAACCTGCCTGCTGGGAAGCTAGCATAGTGGTTCTGCCCTGCCCAGTACAATATAATTTTATTTTTAAAACTTTTATTTATGCAGTTTTTAACAACTTTTATACACACATCTTACAGTATCCATCACTTATCTCTTTTCCTAAGACTTCCCAATCCCTCTCTCTGTGGCATTCTAGGGAAATCTAGATCTGCTGCATATCCTGATATTTCACCCATTATCATCTCAAGTCTTCCTTTGTTTATATGTTTATATGCTTGCTGCTCATATGTTAACTCCTACTTGCAGGTTAAATTGTATATTGTACCCTCTAAGATAATCTCCAAAACACCTCTTCTCTTTAACTCATCCTTATTCCTTAGTTTTGCGGTCATGGCTACTAATTCCATGAATTCTATCAATTTGTTCTGCCAAATTTCCTTTGTGGGTATATCCTCTTCTTTCAATTTTTTCGCATATATTATTCTAGATGCAGTGGTCATGTACAGAAAGATATTGAGTGCCCATTTTTTTTTAATGCCATCACCTATCATCCCTGATAGAAAGGCTTCTGGTCTTTTGGGAATTGTGAGTTTTAGAATCTCTTTTAATTCTGTGTGAATCATTTCTCAATACTCTCTAGTGTATTTACACAATCACCACATATGCATCAGGGTCCCCTCTACCACATGACACTCCTATCGTAAATTAGACCTTTTTTGTACATTTCGCTAATTTGATGGGTGTCAAGTTCAGTACAATATACAGTGATACCTTGGTTCTCAAACATAATCCTTTCTGGAAGTCCATTCCAAAACCAAAGCGTTCCAAAACCAAGGCGTGCTTTCCAATAGAAAGTAATGCAAAACGGATTAATCCGTTCCAGACTTTTAAAAACAACCCCTAATACAGCAAATTAACATGAATTTTACTATCTAACGTGACCATTGATCCATAAAATGAAAGCAATAATCAATGTACTGCAGTCACACAATCAATCAGTCAGTAGCTGAACTGGGTTCCACACAATCACAAAAACAAAACAAAAAGAGCCGCAAAAACAAAAATGCAAAATAAATAGCAAGAGCAGACAGACTCAAAACGGAAGTGTGGCACTCAAATCGAAAGTGTAACACTCAAAACGGAGAACGTTCAACTTCTGAAAAAGTTTGCAAACCGAAACACTTACTTCTGGGTTTGCACTATTTGGGTTCCGAATTGTTTGAGTACCAAGGCGTTTGAGAACCAAGGTACCACTGTATTTTTAATATGTGATACAAACTGCATTATAAAAAGTATTTCAGTGGATATGATAATTATATGCAAAGGATGAACTAAGCAGTGACCTTTGGAGAAAGTCATCTGGCAGGCATGGAGTTTTGTGAGCTTCTGAACAAAGAGTCAGCTCCCTGTCCCAGCATCAGGCAGAATGGGATCTTGACAGGATATTTCTCCTACTGTATGTTTATCTACATGAATGCTTCCCAGTTGGATTGACAGTGCATATTCAAGCAATTGGGTTGGCCACAAAGGGCGAATGCATGTCATATCATCTCTGCTGCCTTACGCGTGTTCTATTCATTAAAATATATTCATTATAAAGAAGAAAAAGAAAAACAGAACATGCAGATGTGGCAGAAGAAAGACTACAGAAGGTTCTTTAAAGGACAGTGACTGTTAGTACAAAAGAGCCTTCATCCGCAGTTCATTTATGTAAACGGAAAGTTACTGGCTAACTCAAGAAAACAATGAAAGTCATTCTTCAGGCAGGTCACCAACAGTGACAAATTGTCTACCTTCCTCCTTTGAAGAGAAATCAGCAGCTGCTGAAATGTTGAAAGGATTCAGGTAGACACAATTCTCTAAGGCAACAATTACAGGCAGGATAAATTTATAATTAGCAGGCATTGCCTGTTTTGTTAGGGAACGGTTATTTAATTATTATTTATGTGCTCTAGGGATTTTGGCATTTACAAAGAGTCAACTGCTTTTCAAATTTGTGCCCAGGAACGTTGGGCCTCACAGTCAATTATAACGGTGTTGAGTTGTGAAACCAAGTGAAGAAAATCTAAAATGTACACACACACACACACACACACACACACCCTTCATCGAGAATCAGGGCAACATTTCTACCACATCAAAGCAATGACATGCACTGTTCAGTATCATCTCCTAGGAGAGTGTGGTGTGTTTGATATGGACAGAATGTTGGACATTAGCTATATTCAATCCAGCTATGAAGCTCACTGGGAGCCCTTCAGCCTCATAGGATTGTTGTGTGAGAGACAGATTAGGTGATTCCATTTATGTTGGACAAGGTCCTTGGAGAAAATGTGGATGATGAGTGGAATTAATAGAAAAACACAGGTTGACAAGGAGTGTTGGATGAGTTAGGCTGTGAGAGGAAATCCATAAAAATGCCACTTAACCTCTATGCTAGACCAGAAATTAATTTCTGCCAGGATTCACAGAGGATAAACTTGATAGGAAGCTGCTGCCTACAGAGTCAGACAATTTGGTCATCTAGTGCATTATTGTCTACATTGACTGGCAAGGGCTCTCTAGGACTTCATACAAGGGTTTTCTCCAAGCCCCTGTGGAGAAGCTTGGCAAAAGCGGATTTAGGGCAGCGTGACCACTTCCACCACACGACACTGAACCGAAGGGGCAGTTTTCCACCTCCTTCCCAAAGCTTAGTCAATGCTTGCTCTGCTTTGAAAAGGAGATGGGAGGTCTATACGACCCAACCAGAGGCTTGCACCTCCTTCCCAAAACCTGACACTTCACTTGCCCAAGCTTTGGGAAAGCAGCTTTGGGCAGGGGGTGGGTCATGTTTTGCTCTCACACAGGATGCCACATTACCAAGGTCTGCCCCTTGGGATTCAACATTGTCCTTCTGCATGCAAAACAAGTCTGATTAGTTATGGATCCTCTCTCTGCTTTCAATCCTGAAACTTAAGAAGTTAGATGAAAATGCTATTGAGCAGGTCAAGAGTGCAGTTTTCTTACCTTTGAATAGCTGACCCTCTGGCATTTCTCTCTTTAAATAAATCAACACACACACACAGCTTAATACAGTCATACCTCGGTTTAAGTACGCCTCGCTTTGAGTACTTTCAGTTTAAGTACTCTGTGGACCCGTCTGGAACGGATTAATCCACTTTCCATTACTTTGAATGCGAAAGTTCGCTTCAGGTTATGTATGCTTCAAGTTAAGTACGGACTTCCAGAACCAATTACACTCATACTTCGGGTTAAGTACCCTTCAGGTTGAGTACTCCGCGGACCCGTCTGGAATGGATTAATCCACTTTCCATTACTTTCAATGCGAAAGTTCGCTTCAGGTTAAGTTCGCTTCAAGTTAAGTATGGACTTCCAGAACCAATTGCACTCATACTTCGGGTTAAGTACCCTTCAGGTTGAGTACTCCGCGGACCCGTCTGGAACGGATTAATCCACTTTCCATTACTTTCAATGCAAAAGTTCGCTTCAGGTTAAGTATGCTTCAGGTTAAGTACGGACTCCCAGAACCAATTACACTCATACTTCGGGTTAAGTACCCTTCAGGTTGAGTACTCCGTGGACCCATCTGGAACGGATTAATCCACTTTCCATTACTTTCAATGGGAAAGTTCGCTTCAGGTTAAGTACGCTTCAGGTTAAGTACAGACTTCTGGAACCAATTGTGTACTTAAACCGAGGTACCACTGTATAATATAAACACCTTAAGTGGTTACACGAAAACAGTAAAACACGACAACATTTTAAAAAAAATTCCTACAAACTAGATAATTAAGCAGTCTAAGGATACATACCACAGTAGACTGACAATCAGGGCTGTGCACTGGTTCTGTCGGAATCTTGGGTCCTAAAACAAATTGGGTTGTTTTAAGTTGACTCATGATTTGGCTAGAGTGAGTAAGGCATCCTTTGATCACCCAAACATAGATCAGTTCCACCTTGAGTGATCCAGGGCTATCAAAAGACAGTAGTTAGACAATGAGGGCAGGAGGTGGGGAAAGAGACACGCTTATCTGCCCCTCCCATTTAAATGATCTCCTGAACAAAAACTTTGCAAACACAACAACCCACCCCTTTGGTTCAGGACCTGGGTCCAGGTTGGGGTGGCTGCAAGAGTGGACCAGGGTTGATCTGAAGTGCTGGATTTGGGGGGGGTGGGGCATGCATAGCCCTACTGATAAACACTTTTAAATGCATTGTAAAAATCTAAACTTCCATATTCAGAAATGAAAAGGATTCGCTCTTCTTAGTTACAAAGACCCACCTTTATGAATTCCTGTCATGTATTTTGAATGCAAATTACATTTTTTCTTTTTTTATTGGAAGTTTTATTAAACAAACAAGATCTTAAAATACATATAATACCAACAAACAATCACTCACTAAATTATATTTTTACAAATTTATATTTTTTATAAAAAAGAATATATTAATAGAAAACTGAGCAAAAAATGGAAAAGAAAAGAAAGACAAAAGAGAAAAGAAAAATAATAATGTAACTGGAAAGAAAAACATACAGATATCCGATATGTAAAACAACAAAAAATCGAAGCTTCCGACTAAACACATTGTACTAATTTTGTGATTAAACATTTATATGTGACTCAAAATAATAATAATAATAATAATAATAATAATAATAATAATAATAATAATATATTATTTATACCCCGCCCATCTGGCTGGGTTTCCCCAGCCACTCTGGGCGGCTTCCAACAGAAAAATAAAACACAGTGATCTATTAAACATTAAAAGCCTCCCTAAACACAGAAAGCACAAGAAAAGCACAGGTTTGAGTCCCACATTGATAAATGTAGTCACCACCATTCATATGTCTAGCCATGGAGAAGCATTAATTACCAAGTTTCATTTGGCATGCAGTGAGGGTGATACACCTGAGTCTTTTCGTTTGGTTAATAAGGGTATTCTCCCTGAACCTTCATATCGCCTTCTTAATTGGAAAATTATATTATATGATTGTAATCTTCATTGGCACTAGAGCATCAGGGTTACATGCACCAGTGAATTTTCACATTAAACAATCTATGATAATTTCTTCTCTACTTTTATAATTATGTTGAAGTCTAATCAAATCAATACGTTTTGTTTCAGCTCCTGAAATGGAGATGATCCTTTCTTGATGCCTCAGATTCCTCTCTCAAGTGGTAGAGGGACTGAATTTTTCTAAATGTTATTGTTGGAAATAGAAAGGGCCAGTCGTAACCAGGAAATTGATAGCACTCTGTTCTATTCATTTTGAAAGTGGTGTGTGTATGTATTCAAACCTGATGTGTGCATTTTAAAAACAGGTATATACACTAATCTAATCTAATCTCTAATTAGAGTGGACTCAAAAAATGATTGGATATGCAGAATTACTGTAGATAATCTATCAGAAAGAATAAAAAATAAATCAAAGGAAGTATTTATCTCAAAATGGGATGTCATTAAAATTTATCTGAAAAATAGTAATGACAGTTTAAAGTCTGTAGCAGCATTTGAATAACTTCGGTAGGAGTTTTAAGTTTGATGGAAAACCCATGATAGAATAAATAATATTAAAACCAAAACATGTTATGATATGGTAGTGAACAATTGAGGAAAAATAGAAGTAAGGAGTAGACGGGAAGTCAAGTATATAGAAAAAAGACCATTTTTATGTTAAAAGTATTGTGAACACTATTCAATGTGTTGTTGTTGTTGTTTTGTTGTTTTGTTGTTTTAGTTGTGTGCCGAGGTACCAAGATATCCCCCCAATAACTCACACATCACACAATATTTAAGTTTGAGGTTTCGATGCAAGCAGCAAAAGTGGGAAAAAGCTGCTTGCTCAACCTATTTAAATGCAGAAGCTGTCAATCAATCATTTGCTACATGCTAAATTCCCCAGCAACAGCTCAACCCACCAATCAACCATGTGGCCATCCAAACTGACCTGCCTCTCCAACCCTGGGATATCTTGTTAACCCTTCCGCGACCCATTTTCTACTTTAAGGGTAGAACCTGCTTTGTCAGGAGGTGGTGGATATTTGTTTATTTTTCTATTTCTCTTTTTTTGTGATGTATTGAAGTGAAATAAAAAAAATGAAAAAATAAATAAAAACAGGTATATACAGTGGGACTTCTACTTATGAACGCAATCTGTTACGGGGTGCTGTTCACACCCCCAAAGTCTGTAAGTAGAAGGCTGCTACTGCACATGCACGAAGTGCAATAGAGCACTTCTGCGCATGTGCGCGTGGCGAACTCAGAAGTAAACACTTCCGGGTTTGCCGCATTCGTAACCGGAAAAGCCTCAATGTGAAGCAAACATAACACAAGGTATGACTGTATAGATGTATATATTAGTTCAAGGTAAGCTGTAAAAAAACTACCATCATTTCGGCTGCAGGTGGGAACCATACTTAAAGTCCACAAGAACTGGAAATTCAGCAAAAATGCTAACTCAAGAGTCTGTCTGCATGAAATAGCCTTCTGACTGGTTCCTCCAAATACATAAAACATTAGTCAATGTTTGCCTAAGCAGCTATTGTCTTTGCCACGTCCTGTATTCACTCACTTTTTCATTTCAAATTATCTGGGCTGCCAGAGCCCATCAGATCATTTCAATCTGATTATTTGATATTGGTGGCTATGCTGTTGATTACTTACCTCTAGATGAGGAGTTCCTAGTATGTACCAAAATGTATCTACATTTTCTATTTTATGTATATCTTATTTCCCTCCTTTTTTATAACATTTTTCCCAACTCTGCTTCAACTTTTGTGCCATTCTACCCTGTTTCATTTCACTTCCAGTAATCCCAGCTAATAAGGGACCACAAGAATGTACTGTATTTTTCCGTGTAGAAGACTAGGTTTTTTTCTTTAAAAATTGGCGTAATAATTTGTCCTCGTCTTATGCATGTGAGCAGGAGATTTTCTGTGGCGACAGCGCGGGTGATCGGTGGCTGTGTGAAGGGCTGTTTGCGATTGGCTGCCTCTGTGGCAATAGTGTGCTTGATCTTCGATGACCCGCATGATCGTCAGCGGTGGATGAGTGATTTTTGGCAATTCCACCCCCCAAAAAGCTCGAAAACTGCAGGGAATCCCCTCCAAGAAAAGCTCAACAACTCTGTGTCATCTCCCCCCACTTTCTTAAATCAGAGTCCCTCAAAATAGGGGGCGTCCTATAGACAGAAAACTACAGTATATGCTGAAGACACAATTCTGCATAGCCCATCAGATGGCAATTTAAAGCTGATTAGATTAAGGAAACACTTCTTGTACTGTCACATTGGCAACCAAAGCCAAACAAGAAGCTCCGTAACAAGCCAACACTTTGGTAATCCTATTATGATACTTTTTTCACATGCTCCACTGAACTCGAGCTGTCTCTACATATGGACAAATGTTTGGTGTAATAGAACACTGATTGAATGTTATATGTGGTTAACTGTAAAAGTTACAACTCAACTATTGCATACACAGGTATACAGACTGTGCACATTGAATATAACATGCAAACACCCATATGGTGAGTTCCTAAAAATTGCTGAAACAGGGATTTGAACATTTTTCTTAATAGCGCCCTCCCTTTCTACTCAGCCCTGCACTCTAAAATGATATTTTATGGTGGTTTTATTATTCCTCAAAAATACAGATCTACTGTTCCTCCCGGTATTAAAATGTGGATTTCTCAGTCACTCCTGCAATAGGGTAGACTGCTGTTTGATTCAGTACAACAACAACAACAACAACAACAACAACAACAACAATAATAATAATAATGTCATTTTGAGAGAGCTTCCCCCAATGGTTGCTCATTATTCCATTCACACAGTTGCCATTTGAAAAAGAATAATTAAAGGGAAAAGAGATAAACCATGATTACCCATAGAAATCTGAAACAAATCCAGGAAAAAAAGAGAATGAGGGAAGCATAATCAGTTTAGCTTTATCTGCCAGACTCTATTATGAATTTTAAAGCCTACAGATGTGTCGCTCAGATTCAATCTTCAGCCACTCCAGGAAGCAGAATGCTAATGTACGCTACCAAGATTTGCTCTATTTAACATAACATTCTGGACATGTTTTCGTAGGCTTTGCACTTAAATGGAGACCAGGTAACCAATACATCCTACAAAAACAAATTTGTAAAAATAAAATAAAAATAAAAATACACATAAAGGCAAGTGTTACTTTAGTCCACCGAGCAGGGCTGCATCACAAAAGATAAAACTGATTTTATTTTTACTGGTAAATGTGTCTGGAATCCTATACAATGAGGGTAGCCAGCTTGTGGCCCTCCAAGGACTCTCAGATCCCATACACATAAAGGCAAGTGTTACTTTAGTCCACCGAGCAGGGCTGCATCACAAAAGATAAAACTGATTTTATTTTTACTGGTAAATGTGTCTGGAATCCTATACAATGAGGGTAGCCAGCTTGTGGCCCTCCAAGGACTCTCAGATCCCATCACCCCCCTCACCAGTATGGCGAATGGGAAAGGATGGTGGGAGCTTTATCACAATAAAATATAAGGCAGGAAAGTTTGTCACCCCGGCTATTCAAATTTATCAGGGAATAGGACACCTTGAACTCAATGGGGCTTACTTCTGAGTAAAAATAGACAGAATTGCACTGTGTTTCTTTCAAAGATACTGTGTCTCTTTTAAAAATAACAACAATCCCTTTAGGTAATGTTAGCTTCAATACAGCCAAGAAACGTATTGTAGACTTGTTCTACCCCGATGTCGCTTTGATCCCAGGGATGGGGGAGATATTTGATTCAGTCGGCATTCTTCTTGTTAAAGAAAGAGCCTCAGCCACCTTGTGATGCTAGTGTTCCCACATTCCTTAAAACTCCTTGGAAATTATTTCCCCTCTCGCAACAGAGGCAGAAAAATGTGTCTATGTCAGCAGGGTAAG
Source organism: Zootoca vivipara (assembly GCF_963506605.1). Classification (NCBI taxonomy): domain Eukaryota; kingdom Metazoa; phylum Chordata; class Lepidosauria; order Squamata; family Lacertidae; genus Zootoca; species Zootoca vivipara. Next base: position 14,758,451 of record NC_083285.1, read on the forward strand.
GAGAGTTCCCAAAACTGGAGGATTGGATTTGGCGCAGCGCTAATTGAAATCAATCCGTATAAAAAAAACACCCAGAACATATCAAAGAGCAGACTGCCTTACAATGTCAAAATCTAATTTCACGGTATTTTCATCATAGTAGTTTGAATAGACTACGGCTAACCGGGGGAAAGTAGGATCACAGTAGAAAACGTGTGTATTTGATTAAATAAGCAAAGCAAACATTTGTATAATACAGTGCCAGATTGTTTCCGGGCTCATTTAAAGTCACTGGTTTTAATTTGTAAAGCCTTTTCCAACGTGTTCCTCCCTGCATGCTCTGATCATCAGCTGAGGCCATCTCCAGATAAGTTGACTACATGAGGAGTTGACTGAAAGGAACCAGAGCTAGGCTATAATCTGTGATGGTAGCCACCCTATGGAATGTTCTGGCCAGGAAGCTTAATCAGAGTCTAGCACTACAGTATATGGTTTCAGGTGGCTGAGAAAGATGTGGCTGTTCAAAAATGGCTATCGGGTTATTTTTCTGTCTCTCTTCTTTGGAATTATGACCGGACTTTGCTTTTTATGCTTGGGTTTAACTTGGGGGATGTTTTGTATTTGAAATATTGCTTCGGTGTTGTAATAGCTCCTTAGAAAAAAGGGATTAGAAGTTTTGAAAATAAAATGAATAGTATGTAGGGAATGTCTGTTTAAAAGTCCATTTAATCAGGTCACAGTTGATACTATTCTTTTATCAGAATGTGGTTGTATTTTACTGAATATTTAGGCACTATTATGAAATTAACCGAAGGTAGAAATGCAGCTGGGCTGCATCAATAGGAGTATAGCATCTAGATCAAGGGAAGTAATAGTACCACTGTATTCTGCTCTGGTCAGACCTCACCTGGAGTACTGTGTCCAGTTCTGGGCACCGCAGTTCAAGAAGGATACTGACAAACTGGAACGTGTCTAGAGGAGGGCAACCAAAATGGTCAAAGGCCTGGAAATGATGCCTTATGAGGAATGGCTTAGGGAGCTGGGTATGTTTAGCCTGGAGAAGAGAAGGTTAAGGGGTGATATGATAGCCATGTTCAAATATATAAAAGGATGTCATATAGAGGAGGGTGAAAGGTTGTTTTCTGCTGCTCCAGAGAAGCGGACACGGAACAATGGATTCAAACTACCTGTACAAGAAAGAAGATTCCACCTAAACTTTAGGAAGAACTTCCTGACAGTAAGAGCTGTTCGGCAGTGGAATTCGCTACCAAGGAGTGTAGTGGAATCTCCTTCTTTGGAGGTCTTTAAGCAGAGGCTTGACAGGCATATGTCAAGAATGCTTTGATGGTGTTTCCTGCTTGGCAGGGAGTTGGACTGGGTGGCCCTTGTGGTCTCTTCCAACTCTATGATTCTATGATTTAATCAGGTCGCAGTTGATACTATTCTTTTATCAGAATGTGGTTGTATTTTACTGAATATTTAGGCACTATTATGAAATTAACCGAAGGTAGAAATGTTTTGATCCACTAAAAAGGTATCCCTGATTAATCAGCTAGCAATTTAAGTTGATTAAGAAACCATTTAAACACTCCAGACAGCAAATACCATTATAAGAATCATACACTACTCTATTTATGAGAGAGACTATTTTTCCTTTAGATTAACAGAGCTATCCAAATCCATTTTGTGTCAGACCGGGGGTGGTGGTGGTGGTGGTGGTGGTTAGATTGGATGGAGGTGCCCCTCTACCCAGGCCTGCTGGCTTCTGCCTCCATCACTTCACTAGTGTCACATGATACCAGTCTCTCTCTGGCTGAGTGGAGCTCTTCTTTTTGCCCACTGAATGTGCAGGCAGGCAGAAAGCTGCGAAGTGGAGCTTTCCGGGGGTGAGTGGCTGAGTCAGCGAAGGATGCCCCTTTGCTGCCATGTGATCACAGCCAGGACCCAAGTTGGCCAACCACTGACACCAGCCCTGGTTGGACCTCATTGACTATTTACCACCACGAAGTTATGTAAGTTACTTAGCCGCGTCCTCTGGTGTCCTCTCTCCACTCACACGTTTCGTATGCCTGGGCGATAACTTCCGAAAAGGACTGAAGAGTTTGGCTACATAGTGAAATTTAAACTTTTAATGAGAGGATAGCAGCCATGGAAGATTACATGATACGCTCAGAGCTGTCTTGAGTAATAATGACAGCTAATTATTCTGTCAATCACTTCGTTTTCTTTGAGTGAAACTAAGCTACTGGATACCCAGCTATTTGAAAGTTGGCATAATTTAAATGTTACAGTACACCACCTTATTCAATGGAAGGCTGCTTGATTAGCTATCACTCAGATTCAAACCAAGAATAATAGTGAGGTGTTTTTTTTCCTTGTTGATCACAATAAAATAGGTTGAATAAAGATTTATTTGAAGTGTGATTTCTGAGCCTTTCTTATGAAGACAATAGTAAATATGCCTTTCCAGCTGTCAAGATCACCTGCTGTTTGATCCCAATGGCTCTGTTCTGAGCAACCACACACCTGAAGACATTGGAGTTATGTGCTTAGGTTTAAATACAACTCACATCATTGGCATCAAGCCTGAATATATTTCCCCCATAGAATTTTTCCCTTCATGAAACATGTTCTACAAATTAGATAAACTACATTTCTTGCATCTGTCTAACTATATGATTTTCATGAACTGCTACTTGAGTGAGTCTTTAGTGAGAATCATTTCATTCAATACAGTATTTTAAAATTGCTCCTCTTTGGACATACTACCGCAGGCATAAGGGTGGTGCTGTGGTCTAAACCATTAAGCAAGAGGGGCTTCCCGATCAGAAGGTCGGCGGGTCGTATCCCCACGACGGGGTGAGCTCCCGTTGCTCGGTCCCAGCTCCTGCCAACCCAGCAGTTCAAAAGCATGCCAAAGTGCAAGTAGATAAATAGGTACCCCTCTGGAGGGAAGGTAAACAGCGTTTCCGTGTGCTGCTCTGGTTCACCAGAAGCAGCTTAGTCATGCTGGCCACATGACCCGGAAGCTGTCTGCGGACAAATGCCGGCTCCCTCGGCCAGTAAAACGAGATGAGCGCCACAACCCCAGAATCGTCCGTGACTGGACCCAACAGTCAGGAGTACCTTTACCTTTATGCCACAGGCATAGGCAAACTCCAGCCCCCCAGATGTTTGGGACTACAATTCCCATCACCCCTAGCTAACAGGACCAGCGGTAAGGGATGATGGGAATTGTAGTCTCAAGCATCTGGAGGGCCGGAGTTTGCCTATGCCTCTCCTACCAGTTCAGCGTTGAAATAAGCTCTGGGTTTTGAATGGTAGAAATGTTCAGTTGAAATAGAAATTAAAGGAATTCTAGTATATGCAGGGCCGGCTCTAGGGGTAGTGTGGGTGGCGCGGGGCGCCAGGGCGCTGGTGCACGACAGAGCCGTGCGAAAACCATGCTGCGTGCTGCACCCGCCCACCAGCCATGGCTAGAAATGGAGCGGGCGGGGGCACTGGAGCGATCTCCGCACCATGGCGCCAGGGGCACCCAACATGCTTGAGACGGCCATGAGTATATGTCTGTATTGCTTTGAAATGCAAATGGTTGTGAATAGTATACTGTTGTCTTACCATTGTGTTCAATACTGTTCTTACCATTGTGTTGAATATTGTGGTCTGTTACTATGTACCACAGTTACAAACCTACAGAAAAATAGACCCACTGATTTCATGAGGACTTTAAAAGTTTCTGCTAGCTTTAAGATGGCAGTATATGAATGTTATTACCCTGCCTCTTATTTTTCTTGCTTAGCTTTCTTGTCACATTGAGGCTTCTTTGGCTTAGACCAAGTGTTCAGGCAGAAGCCAAAAGTTTCTTGGCACCATGCCCAAAATTGATTTTTTAAAAAGCATTTTCTAGGTATCATAGAGTCGCAACTTTTAATACACTGACTTCTGCTTATGTCAGTACATTCTCAAATTAATGCAATCTGATAAAAGATGTCCACATTTTACAGTCCTTTTATAGGAAAGAGGTACAGATTCTCAGTTTCAGAAGGAGATGGTTTGAAAAGCTTGGGGCCATGACTGTAAAGACCCCACTTTTTGTGGCAAATGTTTGTATTATGTGGATTGACAGTGACTTAAGGAGGCCTGATTTGATGAATGGAGACAGTATGGGCTCAGCATTTCAGAAATCACTATAGTTGGTGGAGCAAATGCTGTATATACTCCCAGACTTTTAACTGCAGATGGGCCGGCACTTCAGGAAAGGAGAAAAGGCACATGTGCTGGAGCAGAGTTGGCCTCCCAACACTGCAGACACTCCAGGTGCCTCTATTTTCCAGTCCCAGATTTACAGAATCTGCCCTGGTCTCTGATTTGATCCTGGAATGTCCTGCTTTTCCTTAGGACATCCCTATTTTCATTGGAGAAATGTTGGAGGGTATGGCATAGGGTGTTCCTGTCTTAACCACAGTCACTGACCTGAAAAAATACTTACCTGGGTGGATGGAGTTGGAATGTGCAGTGGCAGAAATATTGGGATTGTGCAGTTGTCTTAATTCACCCAGATCATCATAAGGAACATTATACAACTTCCAGGTTTCAGCCCTATGCAGACCTTGTTTCTGAGTAAGCATAGATCAGGCATCCCCAAACTTCAGCCCTCCAGATGTTTTGGACTACAATTCCCATCTTCCCTGACCACTGGTCCTGTTAGCTAGGGATCATGGGAGTTGTAGGCCAAAACATCTGGAGGGCTGCAGTTTGGGGATGCCTGGCATAGATGCTGAAAATAAAGCCTGGGTAAGAATCAGTGCCTGTGTTTGCTTGCTGTAAGCTTATGTGTGAGGGCTGTCTTGTTTCTTGGTTTTTGCTTCTAGTCGTTATGCAGGGCCTAGAAAACTTGAACTCATTTTACAATAATTGAAAATTAACATGCTTGAGAAATTTGATCTTCAGTATGAACTCACCTGATCTGCACTTCCTGGATTGATGTGCAACTGCTAATAATAATAATAATAATAATAATAATAATAATAATAATAATAATATATTTATACCCCAGACACTCTGGGCGGATTCCAACAAAATATTAAAATACAATGGTCTGTTGAACGTTAAAAGCTTCCTTAAACAGGGCTGCCTTCAGATGTCTTCTAAAAGTCTGGCAGATGTTTTTCTCTTTGACATCTGACTCTGCTGACTTTTTGCAGTTCCTGAAAATTGTGATACAGGTTTTGGCCAAATTATGGGTTTAAAAGCAAGTATTTTGAGAGGAAGAAAAGGTTTAGAAACACATCTTGTGACAGAAAAATGCTTCAAAGGTGTGCATGTTTAAAAATACATATATAAATATATATTCAAATTTGTATTTTTGTCCAGATTTTTTTTTACATTGCAAATTAGTGCAGTTGTGGAAAGAATGGACAACGGGACACAGATTAGGAATAGACTGTTTTGCCCATCTCTCATATTCCACATAATATAGCAGCAAGCAACGACAACATCAACAATTATCAAGCGAAACCAACAACCTTTCAAAAGCACTGTAAAATAAAACACACCCACAGTAAAAAGTAATGTTGCATAATAGCCTGGGGAATAGGTTTTTAAATGATAAAGTCTCTCGAGCACCTGTGCTGTATGGCATGAATCTGAAAACTGCACACATGAGTGCAGATGTATTCAGCAATTGGCACTTAATCGGGTTTGTGTATGAGTGCTGAAGTGGGGGTTGCCAAAAAAGAATGCCAAAACAGCTGAATTGTTTTGTTCCCTCATGCATCTGTCTTCTGACGTTTTCCATTAGTATCCCTCATATGAAATCTTACACTGTCAGTAATTAACATTTCAAGTACTTATTCCGATCTTCTCTTAAAAACCCCTTTTACCCTGCCCTTTTAGTGTAAAATCATCATTTCCTGAGGGTTGGGGTGGGGTGGCTTACATCTAACATTACAATTTTATAAAATAATTACGAAGTGAGGGACTCGTGGCCACCATTAAAAAAAACACACTCATAAAAGCATTGTCTGAAAAAAGAGAGTATTGGTATTATATTTCAACGTCATGATCTGCCTAACAAACATAGGCACCAACTGTAGAATTTCCATGAGTACATGATGGTCATTGCGAGGTGGCCAAGACTGATATCCTGTTTGCATTTATTTCACTTGTCTGTGACCTGCACTGATAAGACTTCATGGTTCAGGAAAGTGTATGGCCCAGGAAGGGAAAATCTGGGAGAGCTGTCTATAGATGAGTATCAGGGAAAAAAAAGATGTTGGTGGGGTTAGGGGAAGCAAAAGAAACTCTTGTGCAAGGTGGGGGAAAATTGTGGTACTATTTGGGAACTGATACGCTAAAATTTTCACAAGCAGAGCAAAAGGAGACAGATATCAATACAATGTCCCATTGAACTACCTAATCCTGTGAGTAATTCTGAAGTTTCAGCACAGGACTGACTGCCTGCCATCACAAATTCATTCCTAGCCCAACTGATAAGTCGAGTCAGATTTCCATCTAGTCTGTGCCACAAAAGAAAGCTATTGGCTATAACCATTGCCAAGTATCAGACAAGACAAATGGCCCACGATCAAAGTGTTAAGAAACAAAAACTCTTGTCATTGCCATCAATTCATAACACCCCCATCGTTCAGCCTGGACACGGAGGTCCAGCTCCGAGGGCCTTCTGGCGGTTTCCTTACTGTAAGAAGTGAGGTTACAGGGAACCAGGCAGAGGGCCTTCTCGGTAGTGGCACCCGCCCTGTGGAATGCCTTCCCATCAGATGTCAAAGAAATAAACAGCTATCTGACTTAGAAGGCATCTGAAGGCAGCCCTTTTTAAGGAAGTTTTTAATGTTTGATATTTTATCATGTTTTTAATATTCTGTTGGGAGCCGCCCAGAGTGGCTGGGGAAACCCAGTCAAATGGGTGGGGGTAAAATAACTAACTAAATAAACAAACAAATAAATAAATAAATAAATAAATAAATAAATAAATAAATTTAATGCCCCTTAGCTCGAGTCTATAGATTGGGGAGAAATTATTTTAAAACTGTGTTTGTGCATTTATTGTTTTTGTTTGTTACTATGTTATGTATGTTTGTGTTTTCATATTGTAAAATGCCTTGTGATCCTCAGATGAAGGGACAGTGTAGAAATTAATTAATTAAATATATTCAATTCAGTTTGCATATAAAGGTGAACCTACCTGATTTGCACTTTCTGACATGACAGGTGAACTGAAATTCTGCCATCCTTCAGAAATCTGAACTTCTCCAAATTTTGAAATGTAGTCCTCCAGCCAAGCAATGTGTACACAAAAATGCATATACCGGGGTAAAGTAGGTATATCAATGCACACATTCATGAACATAGCATGCAAAATTGTGTTTATTGGAAGAAATGCACAATAAAACATGGGTGCATTTTCAGGAGGAAGTTTTAAAACAAAATTTGCAACCTGATTCAGGAATGCGGAAAACCGAACGTAAGACTGTGAATTGCAAGACACCAAAATTCAACAGATTCGCCAATCCATACTTGAGCCCTCCATAAAATCCCATCTCCCCCCAAATAGTGCTAATGTCCCCTGAAAAGTTTTTCTCCGCTCTTTTTATTGTGTATTGCTTATCATCGTCTGCAGTAGACCTCACCTACAATAGATCTGCTTTTCTTTAGCAAAAGAATGAAAGTTGCATTGCAAATTACCGTCAGAGTTGCTTCTTTATCACACATCTGTTTTGTTGCCCCTCAGGACCCTACCACCGAAATCAATAACACCCAGATCAATAGAAGAAATGCTTCTTGAAAATGTAGATGATTTCATCTTTATGACCCTGACTTGCTAATAATGATTTTTAAAAACAAATAATAATAATAAAAATGAATGGCAACGAGCACAGGGCTTTCTGTGAATTATCTCATCACCACAAAGAAAAGTAAGGGAATGGGAAAAGACTGTCAGATAAGGAAACCTGATAATAACACAGCAACAGTGGGCCCAGCACAAAGCATAAGCACAAATAGGAATCTCTTCCATAAAACCACGTCACCGGCTAGTGCTTGACCTGTGCACTTCTGGGCATATAAAAATGAAATACTAAAACCAGAAGTTTAGCAGCAAAAGAAGCCTTTGGTTCAACAAGTGGGTGACTGTAAAAACAACAGGATAAACAAGGGTCAACTATGTAAAATTAGAAACTGCTCATTTAAAACTACGGAAAGTATACCAACTATTTGGGCCTGGGTTGGCGGCGAGACATTTGTGGCTTTTTTATTTATTTCTGCATTATTCAGAGACCATGAAATTGATTGTTTTCACATGCCTGCATTTGGACAGCTGTCAGTCAGCATCAGCTACCATAAGTGCTTTGGAAAAGAAAGCAGTAGAGAAAGGAGGTGCCTATATATATATATATATATATATATATATATATATATATATATATATATATATATGTAATGTTCCACACTGGTTTTATCTGCTTAGCCTCATCCAGCAACACAAGTATATGTAGCGTGATAATGCTTAACGTTAGCATAGCATTTTCAAGTGTTCAGGGTGCTCTAATCCTTACAACCACCTTGTGTGGCAATTTGTTATTATTACTGTAAGGGGGAGGGTTTATAGAGAACCCCCCCCCCCCGTCATCCGAAGCAGCCCATCTCCAAGCAGTCTTGAAAGCGAAGGGATGGATGAGGAAAATCAGGAGACGGAAAGGGAGTGCCAGACCTCTGGCAACATCCAGGAGCCCCTGCTCCACAGGCAGGAAGAGAGGGAGAGGGAAAGAGAGGAAAGGACACAGGCAGAACGCAGACCCTTCCCCCCGACTCCGGAATTAAGGAGGAGGAGAAAGGGGAGGAGATTCACTGTCCCGAGGCTTTTATGTTGGTCCAAATCGTGGAAGGGGGCAGTGCCGGATTCTGATTCGGACTGAGGAGACATGAAACCGACCGCTCACTACACTGTAAATAATGAGCACTAATAAAGACTTTTGAAAGACAAGCATGTGGAAGGTCATTACTCAGGAGTAGTCACAATAATCCCTGACAATTACCATTTAAAATGTTTTAATAATGTGGTAGGGCAGAGGCTGAGGCGGAGTGGCTTGCCTAAAGCTACCTAATGAGATCAGAACAGACAAGGCTCAAACTGAGAATTTCCCCCGATTGACAGCTCTTTTAGTCTCTATCCTATACCAGCTAGGTGTATTCCATGTCCATTCTGACTGAGAACAAGCAGGGTGAAATTATGTAAAGTACTCATTCTTTTTCTTTGTCTATCTTTGATACTATGTCTGTGTTTTCCAGTTGGCTTCCCCCACCCCTTTTTATTATTCACAGCCAGTATAATCATTTGGAACAAAGTTTTACAGCAGGCATAGGCAAACTCGGCCCTCCAGATGTTTTGGGACTACAACTCCCATCATCCCTGATGTTAGCTAGGGATGGTGGGAGTTGTAGTCCCAAAACATCTGGAGGGCCGAGTTTGCCTATGCCTGTTTTACAGGCTGTCATCGGTAAGACATAAAGCAGCGCGTGCCAAATAAATAACCAATAGCAAGTGGGAGGAGGAAGGTTCAGCCAGGCCCCAGTCTATTGCCAAGAAGGATTTAGATACCCTAATTTCTAACTGCAGGATTCGACTAACTGGTCCTATCAGTGAATGCCCTTGCAGTGCTTTCTACATCTCTCCCCCCCGCCATGCCCCCATTGCAACCCCCCCCCCAATTGTGTCTGGTGTTTGAGTGTCAGAAAAACCCCAGGAACGGCCTGAAGGGCAAGGATGGTGGAGCTTGTTCCATCAGGCAAACGGTTGCACTAATATAATAATAAAATAATAATAATAATAATAATAATAATAATAATAATAATAATAATTTATTTATACCCCGCCCATCTGGCCGTGTCTCCCCAGCCACTCTGGGCGGCTTACAACAGAAGAATAAAACACAACAATCTATTAAACATTAAAAGCCTCCCTGAACAGGGCTGCCTTCAGATGTCTTCTAAAAGTCTGGTAGTTGTTTTCCTTTTTGACATCTGTTGGGAGGGCGTTCCACAGGGCAGGCGCCACCTCCGAGAAGGCCCTCTGCCTAGTTCCCTGCAACTTGGCTTCTCGCAACGAGGGAACCGCCAGAAAGCCCTTGGTGCTGGACCTCAGTGTCCGGGCAGAATGATGGAGGTGGAGACGCTCCTTCAGGTATACTGGTCCGAGGCCATTTAGGGCTTTAAAGGTCAGCACCAACAGTTTGAATTGTGCTCGGAAACATACTGGGAGCCAATGTAGATCTTTCAAGACCGGTGTTATGTAGAACATTTGTCATAGCGCAATGTTGAATTCCTTCTTATGCCCACTCACCTGGGAGCAAATCACATTGAAAACAATGTGATTTATTTCTGAGTGTATTTTTCACTGTATGTATGTTTTTCACCTGCATCTACAGGAACTGTCATATAATACCTGTGTTCAGGCATTTGCGTGAGCACGTAATGTTCAAAAGCATTATAAGTTATATAAAATGTATAAGTCAGGAGACAAAAACATGTTGGAAATGTGGAATCAAGGAAGGAGACTTCATACATATGTGGTGGTACTGTGAAAAGGTTAAGAAATACTGGGAGGACATATATATAACGAAATCAAAAAAATACTGAAATATACGATAAAAAAGAGGCCGGAGGCATTCCTCTTAGGAATGGTGGAGAATGACATTGAGAGAAACAATGTAAAATGGTTCCTTTACACAACTACAGGGGCGAGAGTAAACTCAGCCCAGGTTTGGAAACAAGAACAAGTTCCATCAGTGGCGTAAGAAAATGGTAGAATATATGGAGACTGCAAAATTAACATCAATAATAAGACAGCAAGGTAGCGAAGGTGTATGTGAAAGAATGGGGAAAATTCATGACATATATAGACAAAATAGTGGAATCAGGATAATATCTTTATTAAGCAAATACCAGCAGATTGAAATGACCTCATAACAATAATTTAAAATTCTTTATTGGGTATACAGATAGAAATTATAAATACAGTGTGTAAGTAATAAAGACACGTAGAAAATGAGTACATGTTATATTGTAGTCAGGAAATAAGGACATAAATCTGTAAATGGAGATATAAAGGTTTGATAACTATATGAACAAAAGTTGAATTTGGGTTTAAAACGTAAGGAATGTTATACTGCGCAACCAAACTCATGATCTTAGGAAAAGCAGCAGAAAGAAGTGTGGAAGTCGAATTTGTCAATTTTAGTTTTATGATTATGGAAATTTAGTTGTGGATGAATGTAAAAGATAAATGGTAAAAGGTATGAAATGTAATATATGTAACAGATAATGTGAAAATCAATAAAAGTTATCATAAAAAAACAAAGCAAAAGCAGGGATATGGACAGGGTTGTATATACGGGGTTGTATATGCCCACGCTATCACCAACTTTTTCTGTGTTTAGCAGAGAAGGTCTTCTGCTCGCGTCCGCTTAAACATGGGTAGAAACCTCTGTGTTCAGGGACCATGAGAAAGCAGGTCCCCTGATCTATGCAGTGGAATTTTTTATTGCTTGCATTCAAGCAGAAGTTAGTAAAAGCCACTGCAGACCTTGCTTTATATATGTCCAGCTGTCCTTTGTCAACAACAAATTGCTGCTGGTTTTTTTGTGTGTGATGAATATATGTTATATGGCAATTTATGGACCTAATAGGTATCTAAAGCCATTTGCACATAACAAAATATGTATTTTATCAAACTAATTGATATAGAAATGAGCAAACCAGTGATATTTTAGTGAACTAGCAGGCGGGGCCCATTACTTACATCATAGGAGCCTACACAACACAAAACACTGTTGCTCTATGTAGGTTTTTATTTTATTTGTTTTTTATCTTATATTTTGGAAATGTACATCCAACTTTTTTCCCCTTTACATTTTCAGAGAGTGCGGCCCTAAGCTATAGCTTGTTTAGCTTATACGTAAATCTGGCATTGGAGCATGGACATTTAAGGGGCTGGTGGAAGTGGAGTTTATTTGCAAGCCTCTGCCCCCCCCCCACCAATTGTGTGTTCAGGCAAATGGCTATTGATAATGAGATTGATCAAAGTGAATGAGAGACCAGGGATGTCCTGTGACACTAGTGTGTTAATGTTCATAATTGTGAGCAGAGCCCAGACCAAGATTAGCCCCGAGGCAAACCACAAAATGGTGCCCACCCCCTGCCAGGGAAGAAAGGGTGCATCTCAAGGACAATGTAGGGGAGGGGAGATCTACATTGGGATCTGCTGCCCCTCTGGATCCTGCTGCCCGAGGCAGTCACCTCACCTTGCCTCATGGGTGGGCCAGACCTGGTTGTGAGTCTCCCCCCAGCCTTAGAATGCAATGCACATCATAATTTGGGGAAAATGGCCACCTCCAGATAATGGAATGGAACAGTGTACAGCCAGTTTGAACAGTTTTCCATTTCACCTGGAGACAGAAAAACACAGAGAGCTTTGTTGTTCTGAAGTGAAGTTCTCTGGGGTTGCAGGGGCTGCCTTTGGAAGTCTGTTGCAAGGTTAGTGGATTTGCTGGCTGGAGTAGGGATGGGGTAGGAATTGAGTTCCATTTGCATTGAAAGGTGAACCTACCTAATTCGCACTTTCCCAGAATATTTGAGAACTGAAACGCTGCCATCCATTGAAATCTAAACTTCTTCATATTTGGCAATGCAGCCAAGTATTGTGTTCCAAAATATCTACCGAGGAACATACAAAAAAGGAATATATTAGTGAAAGCAGCATTATAAAAGGGAACATTGCTTTGCACGGATGTTGTTTATTAGGCAAATTTGAATGCAATAATGCATATATTAGGAGAAATTCACAATAAGATGCTGGTGAATTTTTATTTCACACTTTTGGAAATGATAAGAGAACCAAAACACAACCATCCTTCAAAATCCACACTTTTCATAATTTTGAATGCAATTCTCTAACCAAGAAATATGGAGAAAAGTGGATATTCTACGTTAAAGTGTGCATTATACATATTCATGAAAATTGGATACAGATATGCATTATAATAAAACTCTTTGCAAAAATGTTTGTATTAGGCAATACAATTTCATACAAACATTTACATATTAGGTGAATTCACACCAAAGTGCTTATAAATGTTCATGAGGACTTAAAAATGTTAATCAGAAACTGATATGGACGCATGGAGAAATGAGAATCTTTGATTCACCCACATTGCTAAGTAGGAGTGTGTCTTTGTTTTTGCTATACTTTACTTGGATGTCTGTGAATATTGCACACTTTAAAAATTCAGGACACCTTCATCCAAAGGAAAATGTAAACCCTGTAGGGTTGAGCCAGGAATGTCTTGCCATTTGGCAAATATATATTGATGGCTATTATCTAGAGTCGAGCATTTCACATATTTCTGTTCACATCAGGCATCCTTGGGCATACTGCAAGAGCTTTTGCTTCATCAAGCTAAATAGTTCATCAGACAAGCTAGTCCCGTTTCACATTTTAATATACTGAGGAAAATGTCTGTGTTTGCTAAAAGAACTAATTTCAGTGCTGGCAGTTACTGTTGGCAAGTGTGATTTAAAATGTATTATCTGGAGGAATCAAAATGAATTTTAGATTAATACGAGACTGCTAAAATTAGCGCTGTTGCTAAAAATGTCATGCCAATCATTTCTTGTTTTGCAATCACACAACTTTATTTGAGGTTCTTTGATTTCCCCGTTGTAGCGAAATCATCTAGCATGCATGGCAATTAATTTCTTAATGAATTCTTCAAGCATCTCATTCTCAGTAGAAACCAGATGAAATATATTTACAGATATACTTGATAACCATAGTGGTGCGGCGATTCTTCCTAGATAGCCAATGATGGATCTTCCACAGAGATCTGCATAATTACTGCTGAAAGGTCATACTATGAAAAGGATATTTCCAAATGCTATTTCATCGGGCAGTACGCAATTATCCTCCTGAGCAAATTAAAGGACAATCTTTGTCTTGTAGCTGATTCTTAGCTACTGGAACTCGAGTGCTTTGACCATAAGGGTGCACTCCACGATGAACTTTTCATAAAACATCACGTAGGAGAATGGAAATATGGTTTTAGCTTCTCTATATAAAGTGGGCATGGCAGGATGTTATATAGGTGGAGGTTAAGTCAATAATTTGTAGTGGCTGAAGTTGACATGTAGGGAGGAAGGGAAAATCTAGTCCAGCCCAGCCACCCTCCCATCTCTCCTGATGTTCAATGAGGCTATATCCCCTGGGCAGGCTACCATCCAGGCTACCAGTCTAGATTGCTTCATGTGTCAAGGGAATGGGCACACCATCGGGTGGAATTTTGATTTGGCTACAAGGAAAAGAAGAATCTGTCATGAGCTGATGCCAGGGTCAGTGTGTCAGGGAATGGTCTGCAGCAGAAGGGGGGGGTGCATTCTCAGACAGATCAGCCTCTCTCAGAAGAGGAGCTGGAGGGGAAAGATTCATACCCCCCTTTGTCTACAGCTGTCTCAGAAGCTGGGAGAGACACAGTGCAGATTAGACAGGAGTTGACTAGCTACGAGATAATGGCAAGAGAAACAGAAGGGAGGGGACAGATAGCAGAGACGTCATTAGAGAGAGTGGGGGACCCTCCCTCCCCACAAGCTAGGAGGTCCAACTGTATTAGCAAACAAAGGATGCAGAGAGGAGGAGGGGCTTCCTGTTGGTGCCTGGTATGCTGTGGAAGACGGAAGGGGGAAGAATTAGATGTGGATTTTTGCTTGCAACCTGATGCCTGGATAAAAAGGACTATAAAATATAAAGTGCTCTTTAATTCTTATCTGTGAAGCTACTGAAGGCAGTGGCAGACTCTCCATGTATGACACAGTGTCAGGAATAAATCACATGGAGTAAGCCCCTATGATACAGTTGTGGAGGCTGCCTAAATCTTTTCCTCCCCCTGGGTCCTACCCAAGCAATCTGAGGCTATACTAGCATACCTGTTGCAGCAGGAGGGGGAGACACCCTGGCTTCTTCACAAGCATATCTGCCTTTGGGCCTCCTTCCTCTCCTGCTTCCACCTCTGCTTCTGATTCTGGTCTTCTCTCTGCCACAGAATCTTCCTGCTCACTAAACCCTGTTACCTCTTCAGTCTGACACCTCCTCCTCCCAGGCATCTCCCTCTAACCACTTTTGTTCCTTGGGGGTTCCTCAGCTGGTGCCTCACACCATTCCTCTAAGTCCAGCCAGTGATAATTGCTGGTGTAGCAAACATCCTTCACCAAGTATAGAATGGCAGACATGTGAAAAGCTGTTACAGGGCTTAGAATTGCTTGGAGGGGGTGGTGGAATTGACTCATGAGCCGTCCTAGCAGCCTATGTCGGCACCTGTATGTCTTTGCTACATTATAGAAATAGAAAGCAATTATAATGGGATTGCGATTTACAGGCAGCATAATAGGATGGATTTGTTCCACTTGTCCTACAGAGATGCTACTGAAGCTTGTTGGTGCAAGCTACGCCTTATGTTGCCACAGCTGTGCACATTTATGTAATCAGATTGTTTGTTTTCCATAGAGAACATTGTCCCCCCCCCCCAACTTCAGTGTGTTTTGTTTTTAAAGCCGAAATGCTCCTTCTATTTTGCCACCTACAAATCATATGATCATAGAATTGCAGAGTTGGAAGGTACCCCAAGGGTCATCAAGTCCAACCCTCTGCAATGCAGGAATCTCAACTAAAGCATTCATGGCAGATGGGCATCCCAACTTTGCTTAAAGCCCTCCAAGGAAGAGTGTCCACTACCTCTCAACCAGCTCTTATTGTTAGAAAGTTCTTCCCAATTTTTAATCAGAATCTCCTTCCTTGTAACTTGGAGCCATTGGTCCTAGCCTCCAGAGCAGCAGAAGAAGAAAAGCTTGCTCCAGCCTCGACATGACAGTCATTTAGATATTTGAAGATGGTTATCATAGCTCCTCTCAGCCTTCTCTTTACTGGGCTAAAGGTAAAGGTAAAGGGACCCCTGACCATTAGGTCTAGTCGTGACCGAATCTGGGGTTGCGCGCTCATCTCGCATTATTGGCCGAGGGAGCTGGCATATAGCTTCCAGGTCATGTGGCCAGCATGACAAAGCCGCTTCTGGCAAACCAGAGCAGCACATGGAAACGCCGTTTACCTTCCCGCTGTAGCGGTTCCTATTTATCTACTTGCATTTTGACGTGCTTTCGAACTGCTAGGTTGGCAGGAGCTGGGACCAAGCAATGGGAGCTCACCCCGTCACAGGGATTCGAACCGCCAACCTTCTGATCAGCAAGCCCTAGGCTCAGTGGTTTAACCACAGCGCTACACATACCCAATTCCCTCAACCATTCCTCATAAGGCTTCGTTTCTAGACCATTGATCCTCTTGGTCACCCTCCTACATATTCCTAGTATAAACTTTAGACCAAATAATTGCTTGTTTGTTTATTGATTGATTGATTGATTGATTGTTATATGGCCTTCTATAACAGCACTTGAAAATGTGCAAAAAGCTTGAGTCTCCACTGCTATTACAGATTGGTTTTGTAAGCTGTACCTTTGTGGTCAAGACAATTGCTCGGTAGTGAATGTCTCAGAATGCTTGGAATCTTGGAAAGCTATCAGATTGAGAAGGCGCACCCCTGACTGAGAAGAGGGTCTGGTGGCAGCTCTGTGTATCAGTGGCTACTAGTGATAATGGCTACATAGAATCAGTTGCCGGGGGACAACAGTGGGAGAGCCCTGTTGCCCTCTGGTCCTGCTTGTGGGCTTCCTGGAGGCACTTGGTCCACTTGGTTCCCATCAGATGACAAAGAGAAAAACAGCTACCAGATTTTAGGAAGACATCTGAAGGCAGCCCTGTTTAGGGAGGCTTTTAATGTTTAATTGTTTTATTTCATTTTTCTGTTGTAAGCCGCCCAGAGTGGCTGCGGAAACCTATTATTATTATTATTATTATTATTATTATTATTATTATTATTACTGTGGAAAGCAGGATAATGATCTAGAATAATGATCTTTGGTTTAATCCAGCAGGGATGCGAAAGAAATGTGCTTTGTATTGCATAATAATAATAATAATAATAATAATAATAATAATAATTGTACCCTAACCATCTGACTGGGTTGCCCCAGCCACTCTCATCAAACCCACCACATCTGTGCTTCTTGAATTAATATGCAAACCAAAATGTGACTATCCTTTGAAATTAGCACTTCTCTTAATTTTGTGGTGCAAAGAATGTGCACAAGAATGTGTATATTAGAGGCAAGTGTGCACAACAGAGTATACAGTAGTAAAAGAAATGACACATATTGGGCATATTGGGTAGCAATATACACAAATATACACAGCAGTCTATATAGCAGGAAAGGAACTGTGCACAAAAGGACATATAAGTTTTCCTGCCTATTTGCCGTATATGGAAAAGTGATGCAGAAATTGGAAAATGATGGTCAGGTCATTACTGGGAGCAAATTTCCTCCACTGAGACCCAGATCAGAATATCTCAAGGATGGGGGGGGGGTGAGGAGGTCCCCTGGGTTGAGGTGACCAACCCTGTGGGAACAGACCTGGCCAATTTAGGGTCACTCAGACCTTTCCACATCCTCCTGAAAATGAGAACTTGAAATTGACATCTTCTTCATTAGCTAAATCCAGCAATGCTCTTAGCTTTTGCTTTTAGGATATTAACTAATGTTGGGGGAAATATACAAGTAAATGAAAGCAATGCATTGCAGCAATTTGTTAGCATATCTTTTCTGACTCTTTCAGCTCACTAGAATCACTTGCGGTACTCACTTGCTCAGGTTCCTCGTCTAGTGCTCACAGCTGGAATTGCCACTGAAAAAAATTCAAATAGAAATAGAAAAGGGTCAAACACCTGTCTGAAATCCTGGAAAGCTACTGCCAGTCAGTGTAGGCAATACTGATCTAGGTGGCCTTAGCTAGATGAAGCCTTATTTCCAGTCTGTTGTGACACTTGCATCTCATGTAACATGGCGTTCAACATAAGCAGATAAACTACACCCTGGCAGCAGCGGAAATCGTGATAGGCAATTCTATGTGCAGATATAGATTCGCCCAGCTTCACGTTTCCTGTGATCCTCTTAATAAAAGCACCCTTGCCTTTTGTCAGTAGCCCTGTGATTTCTGAGTACTTGTAGCATAGATGGCATCTGGTTTTATAGAAGGCTGATATTTTACTTATTTTACTTTACAGAGATTCCCCCCCCCCTTCT
The DNA here is from genome assembly GCF_963506605.1 of Zootoca vivipara. Classification (NCBI taxonomy): domain Eukaryota; kingdom Metazoa; phylum Chordata; class Lepidosauria; order Squamata; family Lacertidae; genus Zootoca; species Zootoca vivipara. The sequence continues at coordinate 14,776,682 of NC_083285.1, forward strand.
AAAAGGGAAGCTTCTGTCAACACTGCTAGAGATGAAATCAGACCTTTGCATCTGTATCTCAAGGCTAGAAAAACCATTCCACAGAAAAGGAAAACAGAGAATGAAGTGGCAAATAACTTTACATTATTCTGTGTAACAGCAGCATGCTGCTGGAACCATACAAATCTGCTTTAGTCTTGTGCCCTGTTTGGGTTCTTACCCCACTAAATTTTAATTAATAAGCACAGCATTTGATGGAGCTATGGAGGTGGTCTTTTTTTTAAAAAAAAGGGTATATCCTTGCTATCCTGTTCGTTCATTTACATTTTCTGTGAGTTGTATATTGGGGCTGGGGGAATAGAGATGACTCAATTATTTACTTCTTAGTAAACCAAATGAAGCCTTTGGGACTCTCTTGGGGAATATATAATCTGAGGATTGCAGGCTGCGTGCTTCATACATTTTAGGTGTTTTTTTTTGTGCAGCCACAAAATACATGCATGCAATACAAATGGTTAACCAATAACTCTTCTGAGAAAACCAGTGGAGCTGTTTGCCGCTGTTATTCAGCATCATTGTAATTGACTTAGATGAAGGAATGTCTCCTCAAATTTGCCAATGACACCAAACTGGGAGGGGTAGCTAATGCCACAGAAGACAGAATCAGGATTCAAAATGACCTTAACAGATTGGAGAACAGGGACAAAACTGGGCCAAAACTAACAAAATGAATTTCAGTCGGGACAAATGTAAGGTTCCACACTTAGGCAGGAAGAACCGGCTGCACAAATATAAGATGGAGGACACCTAGATTGCCAGTGAAAAGGATCTAGAGGTTTTTGTAGACTGCAAGCTTAATGAGAGTCAACAGTGTGATGCAGCAGCAGCAAAAAAACCTATTCTATTCTCGACTGCATTAATAGAAGTATAGTCTCCAGGTGAAGGGGAGTAATAGCCCTGTTGTATTCTGCCTTGGTCACACCACACCTGGAGTTCTGTGTCCAGTTCTGGGCAACACAATTTAAGAAGGATATTGACAAGCTTGAAAATGAGTTTGGCACCCAGCACTCAAGGAATGATGTTTGTGTGTCAATACCTGGATCACACCAGTCCTTTTCTGTTTGTTATTTTGCTGCCAGCTCTGCTAGTTCTTCCCACCATTGTTCTTTTCCGAGGGGACTAACAGATTTTTGTTCATTTCCAAAATTGGCTTCGTGCCCCTCTACCAATTGGAGAGAATGGGAGGTTGCCATCTGGATGGGACCATTCTCTATTCCTTTACAGCAGGACACAGCATGAAGTCACCATCTCTGGCACTGCAAACAAAACCAGGTTGTTAGTCCTGCAGATTAATGAGACTCCCCCTGCAGTGGCGACCATTGCCAAATGAAGCATACCGGCACAATAAAATTTTGCTGCAGAAATGTATGCAGAGAACAGGTCTTGGGAAGGGGGGGGGGGTAGAGGACCTAACAACAGAAACAGGGGTGGAGGTTGGAACTTGGCCTGCTAAATGATCTGGGGCACTATTGATCATGTGTCAGAACATTGTCTCAGTGGGAATAGAGATGCTCATCATCTGAGTCCTTGCTTAGCTAGCAATGAGAAGCCTTTAAATCGCCTATCCTTCAACCCTTGTTTGATAAACAGAACACCTGTCTGTCTCCTGCTCTTCTGCTTTTTCCTCGGATTTTCCTGCCTTACCTTCTTTTCTCATTCATCCAACCTCCAAGTCCTGCCTCTCACTAGCTCTAGCAGCGCTCCCAGCTGGTAATATCCGCCCCTTGCCTTGTAGTGCTTGCTGCAAGCTCGGAATTTCAGGGTGCTCTCCATGGTCCTGACATGTCCCTGATAATGTTACACATTGCCATGGCACAAATTTCACATGCAGCAAAGCTGCAATAAGTATTTCTAATGGGATTAAAAATAGAAGGCAGTATGTTGTTTATTTAAGTTTACATTATTATATTTACACAAGGCCACCAGAAACTGTTCTCTGAGTGGCAAACAAAAAACAGTAAAATACAATATCTTAAAAACACAGTTCACAGTAGAACTGGCCTACTTAGATAACAAAGGATACCTTTGTTGCTGGAGCCACTGAGGCTAGGTTGGAACTAGGGACGGAATAAAAATTCAAATCTAGGTCTAATTTAGCCAGCTAGCTCTGGTGACTATCTAATGTTTATTGGATGGATTTCCCCCAAATTGATTTTTGAACATTGAATTTTATTGTTATTCATGCTTTTATACTGTATTTTATGCTGCTTTTATGTTGTACAGTGGTACTGCGGTTTACAAACACAATTGGTTCCGGAAGTCTGTACTTAACCTGAAGCAAACTTTCCCATTGAAAGTAATGGAAAGTGGATTAATCCATTCCAGACAGTCCGTGGAGTACTTAAACTGAAGCGTACTTAACCTGAAACGAACTTTCCCATTGAAAGTAATGGAAAGTGGATTAATCCGTTCCAGACAGGTCCGCGGAGTACTTAAACTGAAAATACTCAAACCGAGGCGTACTTAAACCGAGGTATGACTGTATTGCAATTAAGTGTTTTAGATTTGTTGTTAGCCACCCTGAGCCTGGGTTTCTGAACAAGGAAGGGTAGGGTATAAATAAAATTTGTTATTATTACCGTATCATCATCATCACCACCACCACATTTATACTTTCTGAAACAAGTTGTAAACCAAAACAGAGGTATGTTCAAAATCTGCACTTCTCTGAATCTTGTGAAGCAGTTCTCCAACCAATGTTTACAAAAATGCATATACAAGGGAAGTATGCATTAAAAGTAATATATTGGTGAATGTAACATGTACATTATATTTGGGGAAATTGCTTGCAAAAACGTGTACCTTAGTGAAAACTGCATAATAACTATTAGCACAAATTCATACTAGAATGGTGAGGCATTTCCTCAAGGATCCCCCCCCTTTAAAAAAATCCAAATTGCTGCAAAATGGAAGGGAGGGGCGATGGGGGCCCTCTGCTCCGGGCAGCGCAATACCAAAGGCACCAGGCGGCGCCTCGTCCCCAGAATGCGTGCCACGCCCCTACGGGCAGTGCACCATGCCCCCAGAACACGCTCCAGCCCCGCCCCTGCCCCCCGGTGCTGGAGCATGAAGCTCCGCCAGTGTGTCTATGCAGTATCTTCTGTTTACACAACTTTGGGCTCTAGTTTCTAGCTCAAGCTGTCGAGTTTGAGATTCATATATGGCTGTTCTCTGACCTGGATTGGTACTGATAGCTAATTTGGTAAAAGCGACAATGTGTGTCCCTCAAAGCTATTCACATTGTTTGCAACCTCTCAAAAGAGCTCAAGGCAGCTTTTAAAATGTAACATATAAAAGCTATAGAAATATAGATATTATAATAACAGCACTTTTTGTTATCATTGTAATAAAATTTTCTCTATTGATCAATCACACATTAGTGGATAATACTCCCCTGGTGACTTAATCATACTCTGTATATCTCAGATCCTTGGAACAAAGAACTAAAATTAGATTAGAGAGTGTGAAGAATGAAGCGTAATGGGAGTTATTTTTGAAAAGGTGCTGAATGATTTTAAAGCCACACTTGTAATTAATGTTATTCTTATCATTAGGTAGCAGGACTTGCCTCATTAATGCTTACATATCTTGGAGAAACAGTTTAAAACACGTACAACCTCTTTTGCATGAAAGGCTTATAACAGAAACAAGGCATTAGAAAGGCATTTCCAATAGGAAATTGGACATTAACCCACTATCACTGCAAAATTCTTAAACAAACACAAAACGGTCTCATGGAAGATGGAGCAATCTTATTTCTTTTGCTCTAGAGGGCAGGATGTGAACCAATGGATTCAAGTTAAAAGAAAGGAGATTCAGGCTGAAAATCAGGAAGAACTATATGATGATGGAATGGACTCCCTCAGAAGGTGATGGACTATCCTTCATTGGAGGTTTTTAAGCAGAGGTTGGAAGCCATCTGTTATGGGTGCTTTAGTTGAGATTCCTGCATTGCAGGAAGTTAGACCAGGTGAACTTATAAAACTCTACAGTTTTATAATTCTACTAGTGTATTTCAGCCCGTTCAATAACGGGCTCTAGAACATCCTGGGGTTCGGAGAAGCGCTTGCGCAGCGCTTCTCCGAACCCTGGGACCTGTCATTGCTGTCGGCGGCAAGGGGACAGGAACGGAGGAGGAGAAAGCGCTGCTTTCTCCTCCTCCGTTCCTCTCCCGCAGCCGCCGACAGCAAGGACACCTCCCAGGGTTCGGAGAAGCGCTTGCACAGCGCTTCTCCGAACCCTGGGACCTGTCATTGTTGTCGGCGGCAGGGGGACAGGAACGGAGGAGGAGAAAGCGCTGCTTTCTCCTCCTCCGTTCCTCTCCCGCAGCCGCCGACAGGAAGCAGAACTCCCAGGGTTCGGAGAAGCGCTTGCGCAGCGCTTCTTCGAACCCTGGGACCTGTCATTGTTGTCGGCGGCAGGGGGACAGGAACGGAGGAGGAGAAAGCGCTGCTTTCTCCTCCTCCGTTCCTCTCCCGCAGCCGCCGACAGGAAGCAGAACTCCCAGGGTTCGGAGAAGCGCTTGCGCAGCGCTTCTTCGAACCCTGGGACCTGTCATTGTTGTCAGCGGCAGGGGGACAGGAACGAAGGAGGAGAAAGCGCTGCTTTCTCCTCCTCCGTTCCTCTCCTGCAGCCACCGACAGGAAGCAGACATCCCAGAGTTCGGAGAAGCGCTTGCACAGCGCTTCTCTGAACCCTGGGACCTGTCCTTGCTATCGGCGGCAGGGGGACAGGAACGAAGGAGGAGAAAGCGCTGCTTTCTCCTCCTCCGTTCCTCTCCCGCAGCCGCCGACAGGAAGCAGACATCCCATGGTTCGGAGAAGCGCTTGCGCAGCGCTTCTCCGAACCCTGGGACCCGTCCTTGCTGTCGGCGGCAGTGGGACAGGAACGGAGGAGGAGAAAGCGCTGCTTTCTCCTTCTCCGTTCCTCTCCCGCAGCCGCCGACAGGAAGCAGACATCCCAGGGTTCGGAGAAGCGCTTGCGCAGCGCTTCTCCGAACCCTGGGACCCGTCCTTGCTGTCGGCGGCAGGGGGACAGGAACGGAGGAGGAGAAAGCGGCGCTTTCTCCTCCTTCCTTCCTCTCCCCCAGCCGCCGACAGGAAGGACGCGCGCACTCTCCCCCCCCCCCCGCCTCCTCCAACCGCCGCTCCTCACGGCCAGGGAGGGTTGTGAGGAGGCCTTCGCCGGCCTCCACCCCGGCGGGAGCGGCGGTTGGAGGAGGCAGAGTGGGGGGAGAGTGCGCGCGCGCAGTCTCTGCTGTCCAATCCCTGTATCCCTGGGGCACATGCGCAGTGACCCAGGGACACACGGGACATCTGGACGCAGGGACAACATGGACATTATTATATAGGATGAAAATTGACATAATAGAAGTAAATGGTTCAGATTGCAACTGTAGATTTCTGCACCTGGAAGATATATAATTTTCTGCCGGTACATAGTACTACCGTAGGACACATCAAGAGCATCCGAAGCCAATTTTAATGCAACTGTTCACCAAATCAGAGGCAGATTTTGGGTGTGTGTGTGTGTGTGTGTGATCGATTCGTCCACACTGGGTGCCGAACTGAAAGGGCACCACAACAATGATATCAAGAGAAGAAGAGAGGCAGAGAGGCACTGAATTTTGGCATCACACAGGATTCCACTGAGATTTTTTTTTTAAAAAAAAAAAATCTATTTATTGTTGGGAGAGAGGAAAAGGCCCAAAGGAAGCTTTTTTTGAGTGCATTTTTCCTGCCTAGCCACCAATTTGTTGCTATGGGAAGGAAAGGTAAATTAATAGAGCAGTTGTATGTGCAAACTTGTCGCTCTCCTAAAGCCAGTGCTTGGCACACTGATATTGTAGAACATGAAAAGTTTTCTGTTTAATGGTGAAACATTTTGCATTTAATATGCGGTGTGTATATATATAATCGCCTTATTAAAATACAACTTTAGTATGGCATTGTGTGTTTTATTTGACAAATGAGTTGACCTCAGGCAGATGGCACTGAAAACAGAGAAGAAAGAATCAAAGTAAAATGGCTAATTGCGGGGGTGAGTCTCTCGTTTCTTTTTATGTAGATGATCTGTAGAGCAGCAAATTGTTCTTAGATGGACAGTTTAAGCAAATGGTGCCCCCCCCCCCTGCAATGGAAGAAAGGCTTTTTAAAAACACACACACATATCTGGATTTCCATAGGGAGCACTTTGCAACAGATGCATTTTTATTATGGGATTGTCACTGCCATTAATAAATTCCTTTACTGCCTTTGTTTCTCACGCCGAATGGTTTTTACAGGATTTTTTTTTATTTGTTTCCCCAGAAACCTCATATGCTGAAAACATATATAAGAAAAGAGCCTGGGAAAAGACCTTTGTAATAGGTGGCCTCTTCTCCTGTTGCTTAAATGACGGCACTGGAGCTCTGCCACTTCCCCCCACCCTCTGTTTTCCTTTTCCCAATTCCTCTCAGGTAATTGTGTGCAACATAAGAAGAAACTCCTTCTTTTTTCCCTGCAATCTGAATTTCTTTCCATTTGCTCTGCTAATTGCTTTCCTGAGCTTTGAAAAGGTCTGAACCTGTATTTAGAAGCATATGGCTGATGACATCACCAGAGGTCAATGCAACCTCCCCACGGCTATTAAAGAGCAATTATGCAAATTGTAACATCAGCATATAAAAAGGAACTGACCTTTTCTCTTCAATAGTAAATATTAGTATACTATACTTTGGGCTATACTTGCAAAAAACAACAACCCCCAAACCCACACCACAACCCTTCTACAGGGCTTCTGCACTGCATCTCAGCACTGTATTACATTCCCCTTATTCACGGCAGTCTCATAGTTCATGAAGTCTTTCGCAGATTATTCCATGCCAGCAAGGAATCTTAATTCACAGATTCCATTGTGTGTGCTTTGCGTTTTCAATGTAGAGTAAGTGGATCAAAAGGCGAAGGCCAAGTCTTTGTTATTTTTTATTCATTTTCCGCTGGGATAGCTCAGTCAGTAGAGCATGAAACTCTTAATCTCAGGGTCGTGGGCTCCAGACCCACGTTGGGCAAAAGATTGCTGCATTACAGGGACTAGATGACCCTCACAGTCCCTTCCAACTCTGCCAATTCTATGATTCTATACCAAAAGGTATACCACACATTTCTCCTCCAGAAAGGAGTCTTTCAAAATGGCTTACACAATATAAAGAGCATGAAAATGATGACAAGACAACTGCAAAAATAAAAGCAGCATCAACAAGGATGAGCACAAATACTATTGATACATTAAATTAAGCAACAACTAGAATCCTTTTCAGGCATTCACAATCTGGAAAAATTTCCACAGTGGTGAGGGTACCACCAACATGTGATAGTTCTCTCCCACCTCCCCTCCCATTACTGTTTCAGTCACCTTCAGATTTGTGGGAGTACTGATGGTGATGATAATGGGAGGGTATTCTACAGGGCGGGGGGCCACTACTGAGAAGGCCCTCTGCCTGGTTGCCTGTAACCTCACATCTCACAGTGAGGGACCCACCAGAAGGCCTTCAGAGCTGGACCTCAGTGCTCGCCCGAACGATGGGGGGTAGAAAAGCTCCTTCAGGAGCATCCTTACGAGAAGTGGAGAGTGTTTTGTGGAACAGGTAATGAAACAATTTTTATGTGTATTTTTAAGTTTATTTTGAATGTATTTATTGTTAGTTGACTAGAGAACTCTATAATATGGGATGCCACACAAATGCCATGAATAAATTGGTTGGGCTTTATTATTAGACGTGAGCTCCTGTTTTCGACAGCCAGTGTTTGTGGTAGGTCTTTTGTGCATGAAGCTTTTCAATGCTTACTTGCACTTTGCTTTTGGTGGTAGTAGCTGTGGAGTTGTTGTTGTTGTTTAGTCGTGTCCGACTCTTCGTGACCCCATGGACCATAGCACGCCAAGCACTCCTGTCTTGCACTGCCTCCCGCAGTTTGGTCAAACTCATGTTGGTAGCTTCGAGAACACTGTCCAACCATCTCGTCCTCTGTCTCCCCCTTCTCCTAGTGCCCTCAATCTTTCCCAACATCAGGGTCTTTTCCAAGGATTCTTCTCTTCTCATGAGATGGCCAAAGTATTGGAGCCTCAGCTTCACGATCTGTCCTTCCAGTGAGCTGTGGAGTTGCTGTGTTGTAGATAACTGAATCATGCCAACTGGGAATTGTCAAAACAAATAGCAAGATCGATAATCAAAGGATACAGCAGATTGCTACCTGCCAGCTGTCGGAATAGATAGAGAAATATTAATTCCTTGAGATGTGTCACCCTTAATTGCACTCGGGTAGTAGGAAAATAATTTAATTCCAGTTAATTGCAGATCAGTTTAAAGTAATGAAGAAGCATATTTCTTCTGGACAGAAAGCAGAGCTGAGTGCAAACGAAGCCCGTGGTACCTATTTGGAGGACTGCTGTGTCTCATCAAGATGGCTCATATCATGTCTGTCATACAACGTAACAGAGCAATAGTGATATAACTGAATGTGATACATCACCAGCAAGGAAATGTGACAAGATTTGTGTAAAGCAATTTTAAGGGAGAGCAGAATCAATTACTTCTCCCCGCTCCCATTGTCAAAAGATTTCCATTCCCTTGTGTATGGAAGTGTTTTGTGTCTAAGGGTTTCTATTTCAATTTGCTGTTACAGACCACAAACTTAAGCGCTGGGTTCCAGAGGAGCCTGCAGCACCTATGTGTCAAAGATTACTTTTACCTAGCTGTGGGGTAGGATAAATGCTCAATGCACCCTCAGATCTGTCCCTTCCAATGCCACCAAGAAGCCATGGGAACTGCATTTACATTCGCAGGTGAGCTGAATTGAATGCGCTCCTCTGCAAATGTTGGCGTTGAATGCTCTGCCAGAGATTCTCTAGCCATTCAAATATCTATCAAATGCTTACAGAAATTTTTGTCTCTTTAGCTGACATCCCAGAGGTATTGGATTCCAACGTCCAATATAATATGGAGTGATATTTTGCAAATGGGCACATTTGATATTGGCTGGCATTCAGTATATGCACAATAGATAACATGCAAAATGCCAATGCTTTTGGTATGGAAAAGCATCTTTCAGGGGGTTAGAACAGACTTCCCCCCTAAACTTACATCTTTTTTTCTTTTTTTACAGCTGTATTTTTGGGGGGGGGGGAGGGAGCTCTCCAAATGACCTTTAAGGAATAATTTACAACCCTGTTCCTAAACTTAAAGTGGGCAATCACACTACCAAATAATTGCACAGCTTAATTCTCATATTTAAACAGTTATAAACCCCTAACTAATATCAGGCAAAAACAAAAATACACCTCTAGTGCAATCTTGAATAAAGGCATTCTATCTATTATTCTGTTCTCTTAATACCGGTACCTTCTTAGCCATCAGGGGAAACTCCCAGCATCTGTGAGACCACTCTGGAATAGCTGGAATTTTATTAGATCTCTACTTCCCTGCATATAGAACTCTGGTGGCTGCTAATAAATAAGAAACTATTTCCACATGCTCATGTTTAACTGACATGACGAGCTGATTTAGTAAATACGCCATCAGATGAAGTGGGACTCTGTAGCCCAGAATCTCAGTCAGCTAGTCCATCCTTCCTGTATTATGTAGTGAAACCTGATTTAAATAACTGCAGATTCAGAACTGCAAGCTAGCCCATTAAATGAGACTAGAAATCCATTGGACTGGATGTGGGAGCTTGTGAACACACATCTGAACTTTTTGCACTACTGCAACTCCTCGTGGCTTCTTGTTCTTCTGGTTCAACATACAAGTTAGTACAAGGGAAATGAATTAGCAATGAGAGCCGGCAAAGCCCCTATCAGTGCGTGGAAGTATCTTGGGATCTTGGCCTAGGTCACTTCAAATGCTTTCTGTTTGATGAAATTTCCTGTTTGCATTGTGTAGAGCACCACATATACTGATCATGCTATGTAGATTAAATACTAGATACCAATACTGGGACCCAGGTGGCACTGTGAGTTAAACCACTGACCCTAGGGCTTGCTGATCAGAAGGTCAGCGGTTCGAATCCCTGTGACGGGGTGAGCTCCCGTTGCTTGGTCCCAGCTCCTGCCAACCTAGCAGTTCGAAAGCACATCAAAGTGCAAGTAGATAAATAGGGACCGCTACAGCGGGAAGGTAAACACTGTTTCTGTGTGCTGCTCTGGTTTGCCAGAAGTGGCTTTGTCATGCTGGCCACATGACCTGGAAGCTATACGCCGGCTCCCTCGGCCAATAATGCGAGATGAACCCCAGAGTAGGTCACGACTGGACCTAATGGTCAGGGGTCCCTTTACCTTTACCAATGTTTAAAGCCTACTTCTCACTGTAGTAAGGTAAAGGACTCCTGGGCGGTTAAATCCAGTCAAAGGCGATTATGGGGTGTGGTACTCATCTCACTTTTCAGGCCGAGGGAGCTGGTGTTTGTACCCAGACAGCTTTCTGGGTCATGTAGTCAGCATGACTAAACCACTACTGGTACATGGAGGACCGTGATGAGTGCCAGAGCACACAGAAATGCTGTTTCCCTTCCCGCCGCAGCAGTACCTATATATCTACTTGAACTGGTGTGGTTTCGAACTGCTAGGTTGGCAGGAGCTGGGACAGAGCAATGGGAGCTCACCCTGTTGTGTGGATTCGAACCACCGGCCTTCTAATCGGCAAACCCAAGAGGCGAACCTGTGTCTGAGCTATGCCACTTGAGACCAAGCAAGTGTGGGGCTCGCATAAATATAGTCTCCATTAAGAAACAACACCGTTATACATAACTGTGTGCCTATTCTCCTCTTCCTTCTCTGTATGGAGCAACATTCAGTTATGTAACCCCCACCTGTGGTCTGCATTAGCGTAGGCATTTGAATAAAGCAGATGGAGTCCACAGAGAAAAATTTAGTGAAAGTTTCCTGAGCTGAACAAAGCAGCAAATAAGAAACAACCGGCTTTGCCTTTTTGACAGGCATTGTTGCAGGCTAAACATCCAAAAGAAAACTCCCTCACAGCTAGACAGCCCATCAGCCTATGGCTACATCAATAAAGTTCATGTTCCATTCCTGTGTGCTGTGTGCCGGAATTGTGCGTATGAAAGATGGAAAAAACAGTCATGTCCTGTATAGGGACTTCAGTTTGTCTCCATCCTCTAATTGTATATAAGATGTAAGGTTTTACTGCCCACAAGCAGGCACTCAGAAAATATCATCAAACCTGATGATAGACCAGTCCCAATAAGTAAAACATGGGCTTTTTGTGTGCATTGCATCGTCTGAGCTAACTATTTCAATAGGAGGAGACAGGCTATTTTCTAATGCTGCAAGCCCCAAACAAGACATGTAAGTGACTTCCTTTCTCCACTGTTTGAGGGCAGAAGCAGATCAAAACAGCATTCCCCCCCACTTATTTTTCAGGGGTTTCTCATTTATTATCATTCCTTATGATAAATATCGTAAAGACTCTCAGTGAAAGGATTTCTGGTTTAGTGAGACCCCTGTGGGCTTACTGCCATTTGCACGACAGACTTGCTCTTCATCTAAAGCCTAGAGAAGCATGTTAGCCAGATTGGAGGGGAAGGCAGAGCCTAAAAAAAGGGCAGAGAAAATTGTGCCCTCGAGTCAGCAGGAAATTCATATTAATTCAAGCATAGGGACCAGCCAAGATTGTGAAATGTAAGTAGTCATGTTCCGAATGAAATGCAAATGATGAAACATAAATGGAAAGGAGAGACCACATCACATGCTAAAGAAACTTAATGTCAGGATCTTCCTCCTTCTCAGCTGATAGTGTAGAGTCTATGGACTGCCCAATGAGCACTGCACAGCTGGATCTGGGCCATTGCTGCTGACATAGGAATATCAACATAAGGCATTGAATTCCTTGCTATTGCAACCTTACTGGGTAAGGAGATACCTGCAGGACAGCCTCTGGCTGTTCTTTGAGAAGTGTGGGGCGCCTCCCAATTGTTCCAGCCCTTGAGGAAGGTGGCAGTTCTGAGATACAGCTCATCCTCTTTGGAGGAGCTCTCATCAGGCTTGGAATCTGAACCCAGATGAACCCACCCTTGGTGAGTTTTGTCTGATCTCTTCCCATTGGTCCATTTTCCTGTCTGTTGCTCCAGCCAGGCCAATTCTTTGCTTCAGGAATTCCAAGCAAAACACCAGCATAATATAGAAGTGGATTTAGGGTAAGAAAAGGGAGAAACAAGTGGGTGGGAGTGCTGTCGTTTAAGGTTAAGATATTAAAGCTCACTAAGTTAAGATATTAAAGATATTAAAGTTAAGATATTAAAGCTTTTAAATTAAAGAATTGGGGCTTTTTCACATTTGCCTTTTCATTTCTGATTTTTTTTTCAAGCAATCAATAAATTTAGAAGAGAAATAATGAAGCAGTAAAAATAATTTGGGCAAAGAGAAATAGAGCAATAGCTCCTCTTTCGTCTCCCTCACTTTCTTCCCAAAAGAATACTATCTGTACCTCCCTTCTTCGACTAGACTGCTACTTTCTCAGGCTGTGTCCACACTAGGACATTCAGTGTGTATATGAGTCGCTGTTCCTCCATGCATGTTTGTGCACCTTGGTTCACATGTGAGCCCTGAAAACTTGATGCCTCCCAAATCCATCTTGATGTTTTTCATCCACATTAGTGTGCTGTGCTTGATGAGATGTATTAGGCCAGGCATCCCCAAACTCCGGCCCTCCAGATGTTTTGGACTACAGTTCCCATCATCCCTGACCACTGGTCCTGTTAGCTAGGGATCATGGGAGTTGTAGGTCAAAACATCTGGAGGGCCGCAGTTTGGGGATGCCTGTATTAGGCTGTATCCTCCTCCCCCCACCTCAGAGTTAGTTCTCTGCTACCCACCAAAAGTTTCAGAAACATAAGGTGGGCTTAGCTTGTTCCCCTCTGGTGACCTTGCCACTTTCTAGTATAGGAAGAGAAGGTTAAGGGGTGATATGATAGCCATGTTCAAATATATAAAAGGATGTCATATGGAGGAGGGAGAAAGATTGTTTTCTGCTGCTCCAGAGAAGCGGACATGGAGCAATGGATTCAAATTTCAAGAAAGAAGATTCCACCTAAACATTAGGAAGAACTTCCTGACAGTAAGAGCTGTTCGGCAGTGGAATTTGCTACCAAGGAGTGTGGTGGAGTCTCCTTCTTTGGATGTCTTTAAGCAGAGGCTTGACAGGCATATGTCAAGAATTCTTTGATGGTGTTTCCTGCTTGGCAGGGGGTTGGACTGGATGGCCCTTGTGGTCTCTTCCAACTCTATGATTCTATGATTCTAGGAACAGCGCAACCAGAGGCAGCTCCCCTGATCTGCCCTTTTCTGTGAAATTGGGGCTGCTCAGCCAGTCGCTGTGCCAGATGTTTCACAGTTGCAATCATGAAAACTCAATAGATACAAATCAAGTCTGGGGCAGACTGGACAATGAAAAGAGATGAGAGACACTCGTTGGAGAACCCGCCCCCCAGAGGGGGGGTGAGCAGACCCAGGGTGATGGGACACTGGAGACGGGTCAGAGGATGATGAGGTCAGGGGCAGGATGGTTGGATTCTGAACAAGTGTGAGTAGGGTTGCCAGACTCAATAGAGGACAGGACTTCTGTGCCTTTAATTGCCCTGCTCTCTTTTGAGTCTGGAAACCTTAAAGAGAAACCGGCAGACCCTTTGTTTAATTTCCAAGCAAAGGGTCTGCTGGTTTCTCTTTAAGGTTTCCAGACTCAAGAGAGAGCAGGGCAATTAAAGGCACAGAAGTCCTGTCCTCTATTGAGTCTGGCGACCCTAAGTGTGAAAGAAGAACCAGAGGCAGAAAGCACTGCAGATGTGGGACAGGAAGCTGAGGAGGAGTGGGGGGGGGGCACATGGGCTGCAAAAGCTTCACAGGAGCCTGCCGGTCCTACAGTATTAAGCTCTCCTCCTCCCTTGTCTCCAAGGGCACAGAGGTCCTTGCATGTAGCAGAACTAGGAGCAAAGTGAGCATTCCCCCAGGAGAGTTTAAGACTGCTTGGAAAATATCCCGCTAAGGAGACGTAGGGGGAAATGGAAACTGCTTTACTGGGGGCCAGTCTTGCCCGTAGGTTTCTCTGCTGGTATTCTGTTTCCTTGAGTAAAGAGTCCACTTTACTGCTCATCTCTGAGTTTCTGTGCTGACCTGCAGCTCAACCAGTCATGACACCACCTCGTCACTACAGGTGAGACACAGTGATTCATGTTCCTGCAGTGGGGATGTATAAACCTAGGATCTGAAGGGGTTTTGGTTGTGCCCCAAGCTGAACAAACTTTATTTATTTAATCAGGAACAATAATAGTCATTCTCCGTGGAAGGCAGGAGCAAAGGAACAGAAGATGGGTTTTCTTGAATGGGATCTGTTCTTCTTTAGGTTTAATGTATGCACCTCTGTCAAGTAACATTTACATCAGGTGCTTTTCAGGTCACCTGGAAAGATTTCAAGCAAATTAGTGGGTTTTGCGTATGACTAGCTTTATTTTGCTTCCCTGCTTTATGTTATGCTAATTTCTTTTTCCCTCCCCCCCCTTTTTTTAACACACTCATTGACTTTAATTAATCTTGCTCCAGGCTTCAAAACCTAGGAAACCTTTTTTAATGAGCTGATTTTCCTAGCTGCCCTGCATCTGTAATAACAGAGTTGCACGAGAGAGAATTAGAATCATAGAATCATAGAGTTGGAAGAGACCACAAGGGCCATCCAGTCCAACCCCCTGCCAAGCAGGAAACACCATCAAAGCATTCCTGACAGATGGCTGTAAAGACCTCCAAAGAAGGAGACTCCACCACACTTCTTGGCAGCAAATTCCACTGTTGAACAGCTCTTACTGTCAGGAAGTTCTTCCTAATGTTTAGGTGGAATCTTCTTTCTTGTACAGGTAGCTTGAATCCATTGCTCCGTGTCTGCTTCTACCTTTTGGGGAAAGTGTATTTCCGAGGTTTGATGGCTCGTAACACCTGATTGGCTCTCTAAACACTCATTCTCATTGGCTACATTCAAATGAAGGAAAGTTCCTGCATATCAACCTAAGCAAGTGGTGCTTCCTTTTTCTGGTTATTTGGTTGTAACCTTTGACAGAATAAAGATAATTGAACAACCTGGTTGCATTACATTCTTCATTAAATTATCTTTCCATTGATATATAATTTTATGGTATTACTAAAAAAAGAGAAAGTGTTATGAGCCATTAAGCTTCGGAAATACACTTTCCCCAAAATTTTGGCCACTTGTGTATGTTTGGTATGTAGGGATGGCCAAGTCAATTTTGGTTTCTCTCAGTTTTTCTAATTTTAAGTTTTTCACCCGCATTTCCATATCTGTTTGCAATTAGGAAAAAAATTCTCATTAAATACCTCAGCATTTTAGAATTTCTCCTAATATACATGTGTTTCTATGCACTTCTGCCTAGGCCAGGCATCCCCAAACTGCGGCCCTCCAGATGTTTTGGCCTACAACTCCCATGATCCCTAGCTAACAGGACCAGTGCTCAGGGAAGATGGGAATTGTAGTCCAAAAAATCTGGAGGGCCGAAGTTTGGGGATGCCTGGCCTAGGCTCTCTCCCCCTCTCCCTCTCCCTCTCCCTGTCCCTGTCCCTCTCTTATATCATTGTAAGAAAAATGGCTATAATATCGCAGTTGGCATGGCCACCAACAGCCCGGAATAATTGCTGAGGAAACAGCAATATTTAAGGGAGGGTAGAAGGTACTTTGGTGATCGATTTGGTAAACTGCACTCTGAAGCAGCCCCCCCCCCCATTAAACAAAACTGTGGTGGTGTTTAAAGGAATGTGGGAGACACTCTTCAGAGACCAGTTTGGCAAACTGCTTTCTAAAGTACCCACCCCTCTGTCGAACATCACTGGAGCAACGTTTAAAGGAATCTGAGAGCCTCTTCAGAGAGCAGTCTGGCAATTTGTTCTTTAAAACACTCTCCAATCCATTAAATATAGTATGAGATGTGGGGGACGGGTTTGTCCAGATGCAAAGGGTGGGGAGAAAAAGGTGAGGGTTGGTAAGCAACTGCAAACTGATTTCCCCAAATATAATGCAATTTACTATGTTATTTAATATATGCACCTTAACCCACACTTTACCCTAGTATATGCATTTTTGTACACGTTGCTTGGTTCAAGAACAGCATTACAAAGTCCAGAGAACTGCAAATTGTGAAGGATGGGTGCGTTTGGGATTGCATATTGTTTTGGAAAATGCAAATTAAATGCCTTCAAATGCAAACTGAATCGAACTCTTCTCCCCATCCTTATTGGTATGCTGACAACTAGAATTTGGACAGAATTTAAAATGGAGATTCCTTCCAGAGTCCAGACCGAATGTTAATTGGAGTTGGTTTTTTTTTTAAAAAAAACATACATCCTACTGTGTCCAGTGGAAACTCCACTTGTCCCTTCTTTGCTATAACTTTCTGAAGCAGATGTGACAGAGTTTGGACCCGATGGATTCCGCTTCTGGACTTGATGCATCATAGAGCGCACTGTGTTTTCTAGTTCATTCAGCACACCACACAAACTTATTTGATTACCATCTACTCTAATAAAATGTGTGCAAAGATGGACCTGTGGAAATACGTTGTGTGTGTGTTTTCATAAACATTAAATTCCTTTAGGTGAAAGCCAATCTTTTTCAGAAGTGCGAGTCAATATTATACTTGAAAATGTAAGGAAGGCCTATGATAAAAGTCTTCATTTTGTGGTTATGAGTTTAATAGACTGGACCATAAATTTGAACTGTGAGGATTCATAATGGAGGGGCTTAGGCAACTGACTTGCAGAAAGAAACTGCTGCATAGAAATGACCAGCAGCTATCAATCACATGGGGTTTGGCATCTACCATATTCATAACAGTTTTGTGGCAACAGAATATACAAGATATGAGTGACTTTCCAGATCATCATATTTTGTTGTGGATGGTTGTTCCTGATCTAAAAGAACTCAGCTCTAAGAACGCGGTAGAAACATGAGGTGATGCAATCCTCCATAAGCACATTTTACAATACTTTATTCTAGTAAATAAATGTTTCCAAGCACTGGGCTAGGCTGGGTCAGTCAAACGGTGTCTGTTCCGATAAGGAAAAGTGTTTAAACCAGATGCTCAATTATATTCATCAGTAGATAGCAGAAACTCACAAGACTTTATTGTGCCGTTAGTGGTGGCGTGGTGCTCATTTACTTGGTTTTATTATAGTCTCATTCGTCCTTCAGGACAGAAACTTAATGTTTGCTTTTCACCATGTGTTCAAGTAACAGTCTCAAATGGATCGTTCTTACCTGTACCCCAGATAGAGGAACACAGAGCAAACCTCTTCCTCGCCAAGACCCTTCTTTTCTCTCTGATCGTAATCGCCTTCCGTTCTGACAAATGTGAACTTGCAAAAGATTTGGCACATGCATTTGCAGTTTATCTTGAGTTGGAACAGGCTTCCACCTGAACTTTTCTTACCATGCTACTTCAGTAATTAGGCATCTGTCTGCACCGCAGAGGACACCATACAAAAAAAGATAAATGGAACAGTTGCAGAACAGAATCGAGGGGAGGTTCTGAACTCAGTTTTCTGCTTCAACCATTTCTCTTTAGCTTCTAACAAAATTGGCATTATTATCCTCCAGAGTGCTAAAATAGATTAGCAGTGACAACAGCAGCCATGGTTAGCCAAGTTTCCTTTTCTCCAAATGAATCCAAAGATAATTCTTTTACCACCTGTGGTTCATAATTAAGGCCTTGTCAATAAGTACTGAAATTGGCTACAAGAAACAGAATTTTACCAAATGCCAATCCAATATTTGGCAGAACTTGTAAGTGACTGACATAATGACAACAGCATGCCCATGCTAAACATCTCTGATTTTATTTTGTGTATTTATTAAAAGTACTTTTAATCCATTTTTCAGCCTGAAAACGATCTCAGAGCGGCTTCTGATTGTCATTGATAAGGCAGTCCCTCCACTTGGGCTTATGATTTAAAAAGATGTGACACAAAAGGAAATGAGTATGGGAGGGAGGAGGAGAAAAGCAAATTCAGGCACTATTTCGTAAGCTGCAGAGTTCTGGTAACAACTAGCGGGAATTGAAATAATTCAAAGAGAAGAGGAGCCATGATACTTAGGAGAAGAGTATTGGGTGAAAAAAAGTTGCTTGTGTTTTGTTTTTAATTGTAAACCACTCTGGAGTGGTTTAATCCACTTCTGAGGTGCAGTTTGTGTTGACTATAACTACTAAGTGTCACAACTTGTACTGAATTCAGGGTCTTCTGTACTATGTTGTGTTCTGATGGGGAGAAACTGTGATAGTCATCTGTATTACTAGTTACTAATCAGGAATGTATTCAGTATGTGATATAAATGTGATAGTGCAGGCATTAATGAAAGAAGAAGAAGAAGAAGAAGAAGAAGAAGAAGAAGAAGAAGAAGAAGAAGAAGAAGAAGAAGAAGAAGAAGAAGAAGAAGAAGAAGAAGAAAAGAAGAAGAAGAAGAGTTTGGATTTGATATCCCGCCTTATCACTACCCGAAGGAGTTTCAAAGCGGCTAACAATCTCCTCCCCCCTCCTCCCCCACAACAAACACTCTGTGAGGTGGGTGGGGCTGAGAGACTTCAGAGAAGTGTGACTAGCCCAAGGTCACCCAGCAGCTGCATGTGGAGGAGTGGTGACGCGAACCCGGTTCCCCAGATTACGAGTCTACCGCTCTTAACCACTACAGACCACACTGGCTCTGGTTCTTTGGCTCTGGTTCTTTGGCTCCTGCCAAAGAACAGGAAAACCTGAAATTAGGAAATGAAAAAAACATATTTTGGTGGGGAAATTGTTCAGTGATGTATCCTGAATGATAACATTAATATTTAAGGGGTGGGGTTCTTTTGGCAACTTGACAAGTATATAGAGTTTCAGGATAAACATTCATATTTGAAAAAGTCAACTGATTATATTTGCAGCTGCAATGAGGTAGGTGTGTTGTATGTGTCAGGAGATATAAGTACTGCCGTATCATCTTTGGGGCCCTTTGGGTAATCTGCCTAGCTATGTTCTTCAAGGGTTGCAAGCTCCTTGCATCAATTTGCTATGAACTGTTATGTACAAAAAATACCCCCCCTTTCCACCTTCAAAAAAGAGCCCCTCAAAGTGATTTACAAAACATAGCAGCAATGATAAAAATAATAATCTCTCATTAAAGCAGAATCACCATACTAAAAGCAGCATAAAAGAGCAAGAAGCCAAAACTAATAATCAGGGCATTAAACCAGGGAACCAGCAAACTTCCAGATGTTGCTGGACTACAACTCCCATCATCCATGACAATGCTGGGATGATGGGAGTTGTAGTCCAACAACATCTGGAAGGCTACAGGTTTCATACCCCTGCATTAAATGAAGCAATAGCAGAATCAACACTTAAACAGTTTAAAGAGAACTAGAAAGGAGCATCGCCTCGTCTCTTGGGGCAGTGAGTTCCACGCATGGGTTGCCACCACAGTGAGAGCCCACCAAATGGGCTTTAGAGGGTAACAGCACATGCAAGAGAAATGCAGCAGTTGAGCTTAAAGGATGAGCAAATTCACGAACAAGCCATAAAATACTAGTTTTGTGGGCTAGCTTTGGAGCATCTAGGATGACTTTAGCACATTAGTCATCCCCAAAAGCAGGATTAGCAGTGGGCAGCAGTAGAAGAGCTGTAGACACCGCTGCCATTCCTTCTTCCTCAAAGTGTATTTGGGAAGGGACCACTACGACTGTAGGCCGATTCCCTTTGGAGGTCATTTCGGGGTCAAACCATGACCTTCGTAATGGAACTGAAATGGGTGCTCTGCATTTAGCAGCTTTGAGCTGAGAGCTGACATTTTGGCCCACTGCTAGTGGAAGATGCTTATACTGTTCCCATACAAAACATGAAGTGGGCTTTAGCCACCAGCATAGCAATTCTAACAGTTGCTTTATTCATTACTTTTGTAACGGGCGGGGGAGCTCGTATTTGAGTGGAGCAGCTTAATTTATGAATTGCTTGCAAAACACACCTTACCAGGTCCCCAATCATTCCCTCCTCATCTATTTTTGCAGGTATATTTTCTAAATATCCCTGCCTTTTAAAATTGTAACAGAGGGAGAAGGAATGTTAGAAACTATATATCTACTGCAATCACTCTTACCCAGCTGAGATGCCATTAAGCTAAATATACATGCCTGAATTCAAAATGCAACTGTTTTTCTCAGTAGCATCATTTCGTTCTTCCACCTTCGCCATTGCAATGCAGCCCCAGCGTGATAATACACAACTCATTTGCTGAGAAAAGTTCAGGTCCTGGAATAAAATTGCAAGCTGATGCTCAGAAGGAGGATATTTCAGGTTGCTTCAACTGAGGTAGCAGCAATTTCTTTCCCTTTCCCTTTTATCAATATGCATTTTTGTCACCTCGGCTCTGTGATTCATCATTTGTAATATGAATAATCTTCCCAGAGATGTAAAGGAGAGATCAGCCATGGGATAATGGTGAGCTTGCTGAAGGGAACGTGCTCATAAGGCCCGAGAAGCAAATGCCACAGCATACGCTTTAAATTCCAGGTACTGCATAGAAAAAGCACTTTGTGCTTTTAAAAAATTTACATTGTGCCAGTTCCACTGTAAGCATTCCCTTGGTGTTTTCAACCCTTCCTGTTTCCGATGTTCTGCCAAGCAGCTTGACATTTCACTTCATCGCAAGCTGTGTTTACTAATGCCTCGTGAATGCCCTTACAACCTTGAGATTTTCATTTGATTTATGAAGCACAAATGAACATGGATTGTGTTGTTGTTGTCCCTCAATAATACCTGATCTCTTCATGGTTAATGACAATAGGAAGCAATTTTCTGGATAAATTATTTTGGCAACAGGCCTTGATAGAATAGAGGGTCTGAGGCCAACAAGCCCTTCTTGATGGAAATTTAGCTATTACACCATCATAAAGACTACCAGTCCTGCAGTTAACTGGTGGTTTTTGGGGTTTGGTTTTTTTTGCACGTCCTCGAACAGGCCACAGATAGTTGACATGCTTTATGCTTCATTCTGACACTTCCAGGTACTGTATTAACTTTCTGTCTTTCCTCATTATGAGAGGCTTGCCTGCAACCTTCATTATATATCTTTAGGTGCCAGTCAAAAACATTCACATAGTCTCCGGTTGCCACAAAAATGCTTCATGCAGAGACCTGAATCTCCCAATTCAAGCCTTTCCTCCCCCCCCCCCAAAAAAACCTCTCAAATCTTTCTCCACATTTCATTCATTGCTCTTTCCATCCAGCGGCAGAGGAAGCCACTTGGGCGTCTGGCTGGGCAGCGCGTCTAGGGGCGGGGCTAGCCGTCCATAGGGGCAGGGCAAGGGTGGGGCCTCCGGAGTCTGCCTGCCTCCTCCCACTCAGCTGCCCTACAGCTGGGGGGGAGGCAGCGGGTGGACCGTTTGGGCAGCGTGGAGCCTGCCGCACGCCCAAGCCACTGCTTCTCTCCCAGGAGAGACGCTTGGCTTGGGCACGCTGCAGGCCCCGTGGTGAGTCCCGCTGGCATTTTGTCACACACCCCCTCAGTGGTGACACCTGGAGCTGCCCGCACTCACCACACCCTTTTTCCTCCGGCCCTGTTTCCATCTCCTGACCAGGGAAAGAGAGAATGAGCAACCTACTTCGGATTCTCATTTCCACGCTCCTACGAGCTGCTCAGAAATGTTGCTCACAATGGGGAGGGTCTGCCTTGTGACCACACCTCTTATCTTCCTGCCCAGTTTCTTTGCATTGCTGTTTCATCTTTCATTGCCAGTTTCGCTTGGGAACCTGAAGTGTCCCAGAACAGCCACCACTTGGGTCTGTAGCAGGTGTTTCCTTCCTGGCTCCTGCTTTGAGAGGGATGCAGAGAGATCTGATCCTGCAGCTTGGCTCCTTCCGTGGCTTCATATGATCCAGACTAGATTTCTAGAGAAGGAGGAGATTTGGGGAGATGTGTAAGGGGTCCTTTGGAGCAAAACCGCTTCCCTCCAAAGCCCCTTCCTGCCTGGCTTCTCACATGGTTGGGGAAAAGGCATTGATCTCTCCCATGAGCTTAATTGGTGGTGCCTTCTGAAATCTGATGAGTCTCCCCATTTTGTGCAGTTTGGTGTTGGAGAGTCCCAGGGCAGCTGGGGGAGGGGATTCCTGGGGGTGGGGATATCTCTGTGTGCAGCTGATACATCTAGGATTCACCAAAACACCAGGATGCTGCAGTTGCTAACTTGCTGAGAAGTTTAAAACACTAAAAAATGGGGAAAGTTTGTGTACCCCCAACTCAAACGTTCATACGTTTGTGGACCCCAAAATAAACACCCGGATACTCCATATCACACACCTGCATAATTACAATAATAATGGTGGCTCACAGTTATCATGCTTCCAAAACACTCATAAATGCATGATGACGTCACATAGCCTCCACACACATACACACAAAAACAGAGTTGTATTTATATATTTGGGGTTTTCTTTTCCCTTCAGGCTTCTCTAAATGCAATACATAAATCCAAAGATTTCCCTGCTTAAAGCACAGCTGGTTTGTGTTTCCTCTAATAACTTTAGTACTTGACCAGGAGGAAATGCTCAAACAGCGATGCCGATGTAGAATGGAATGTACCGTATTTTTCTGTGTATAAGACGCCCCCGTTTATAAGACTCCCCCTATTGTGGAGGACTCAAAATTAAGAAAATGCACTATGCAGTATCTGTGTATAAGGCGACCCCTTTTTTAAAACTTCAAAAATTTAGGAAAAAATATAGTCTTATACACGGAAAAATACAGCACCTACCGTATTTTCATCTGAGGTGTGTTGGAGGGTAGGCAAATTAAATGACGTACGGCCTTTTAAACAGAGGGGAGGCACATCATTTTTGTATGCTATTGTGACATGTATTTTTGTGTTTTTATATTGAAAACCGCACTGTGATCCTCAGATGAGGGACGGTAAAGAAACTGATTTAATAAATAAATTAATAAAGCAGTAGCAGCAGCTGCTCTCATGAGGGGCTGGGATTAATTTGAGTTTACCTTCCACAAGAAATTAACACCCAAAACGTTGGTAGACACACTGAAAATTTGGATAACGAAACAGTCGGACGTGTGCTGTGCTGGTCTGTGGCAGCTGTTTCGCTCAAAACCATGGCGGGAGTGGAAGGGAGAGAGACTGGACAAATAGGAGAGGGCTTTTCCCATTTATTGTTTGCCCTTTGCAAGGTATCAGAGGGTTTTCCAGGGGTTTTTTTTGTGTGTGGTTATTTGGGTGTCAAAATTCTGTGGTCAGGAATGCATCAGAAATTTCCCCATAGGATTGCTCAACTGTGAATGGATTGTGTTCAGATAGCGAGACTTGCATGCATTTTGTTGGGTTTGGGTTCCTGTTTCCTCCTTCTGGGTTGGGCAACATTTCTGGAGGTAGGATACACATCCACTGCTCACATCCACACCATATATTCATGGAGAATCCTGGGAAATGTAGTTTTTAAGGGTGCTGGGAGTTGTAGCTTTGTGGGCTCAGCACCCTTAATATTTGATTTGATTTATTTGTATTTTTATGTCACTTTTCATTCAAATGAATCTCAAAGTGGCTTACAAACAATAAATCACAGTTGCCAGGATTCTCCACAATTGTTAAAGTTATGCAAGAGTTATTTAAATGTATGGGGTGGGTGTGGCCCAGGCATAAAGTATAAACTGTGGTATTGACTGAAGAATATATATTTGAATTGTTTTCGCTTTAGAATCCCACAGCTTTTGGGGGGGTCCCTTTTCCTATGGTTAATGTCAAAAATGCACCATTATTAAATAAATGGTGCATATATAAAACCACCCATTTATTATTCATACCCAGAGATCTCAAAAATGTGAGGCAGGCCTCCCTGAGGAGGCATGTGGGGAGGGGTGGAAAAGAAGTAGCATATAAAGGCAAAAACAAACCCCAGGAATTGAGGGAAGGGAAATGAAGCAAAGAATGCTATAAGTGTGGGAGAAAAATGAAGCCAAAGGATGTTATTTAGCTTAGAAGTAGCCCCCCCCCCAAAAAAATCGTTCAGCTGGTTTAATTTCTGCTGAGGTTGAAAGGCTGTTTGTGTCTGTCATTCTTTCAACACCTGTGATTGATCATTACAGACCCTCCAAGTGTCCCTATTTTCCAGGGACAGTCCCTGATTTAGAGAAGCTATCCTAGTTTCTTATTTGATCCCGGAATGTCCCTCTTTCCTTAGGATGTCCCTATTTTCACTGGAGAAATGTTGGAGGGTGTGGAGTTATCTGACCCCTGAGCCATCTGAAGGCAGCCCTGTGTAGGGATGTTTTAATGTTTAATGCTTTATTATGTTTTTATATGTGTTGGAAGCCTCCCAGAGTGGCTGGGGCAACCCAGTCAGATATGATTATTACAATTATTGAATAGTTTTGAATAGGTGGCGCTGTGGGTTAAACCACAGAGTCTAGGGCTTGCTGATCAGAAGGTTGGCGGTTCGAATCCCTGCAATGGGGTGAGCTCCCGTTGCTCGGTCCCAGCTCTTGCCCACCTAGCAGTTCGAAAGCACATCAAAGTGCAAGTAGATAAATAGGGACCGCTCCGACGGAAAGGTAAACGGCGTTTCCGTGCGCTACTCTGGTTCGCCAGAAGCAGCTTTGTCATGCTGGCCACATGACCCGGAAGCTGTCTGTGGACAAACGCTGGCTCCCTCGGCCTATAGAGTGAGATGAGCGCCGCAACCCCAGAGTCGGACGCGACTGGACCTGATGGTCAGGGGCCCCTTTACCTTTACCTTTTTATTGAATAGTATTGAATAGAATATTGGAGGGATGTTGGAGGGTACAACATTATCCAATCACATTTCCCACTTCGTACTGGGAAACCTAGATTTCATGTTTTGTTTTGTTTTTTTAAAAAAAGAACTCCGGCAGAAGTAAAGTTCATATGACATCCTAGGTAATATAATGTAAGTTAATATAATGAGTCATAACAGGCATGGTTTAATGTCCCATTAATACATGCCTTGGATTCATTTATTATAGTGACAGCTTCATCCACAAGAGATGTGCATTCATGTGATAGTAATATCACACCCTGAAGCCTCCTGGTGCCATTTGAGTTATTCATGAGCGAACCTCGGAGTTTTGTGATACGAGACTTACTTCAAATTTAAGGCTAGAGGATGGGGCTTATTCTCTACTATATATTTTATATCAGGCAAAGAAAAGGTGGTATAATCCATTTATTGTGAGGCAGGAGAGGAATGTAGGATTTTCAGTAACTCAACGAGCCAGAGTAGAAATGAATTCTGGAAGTATGTAACACTTGGGATTTCTTGCAAATTGTTTCTTGCAAATCTGTCCATTTATTATAGATTGGCTCTGAGGTTTGCGAGACTGGACCTTTGTGCACGCGGAAGAGGCTGTGGGTGGAAGGATGGTGCTAGAAGAGTGAAAAGACATCCAACTAGGCAGTGCCTACAGGACAGGGAGATGGGGCTTGTCAACCTAGGGAGGTAGCCCATCTAGGAGAAAGAAAACTGATCCTGTCAGAGGTTCTTGCGGCTACTCTTGAGTAACAACTCTCCACATCTGCTTGTCTTTAAGATGTTTTTTACTGTGCATACTATTTACAGTGCAAAGTGCCGGGAAATCATGTCTGCTTAGTCTGAGTCAGAACCTCGCAATGGCTTCTTTCTGTTTCGTGCCCAACATAACAGCTTGGGAACGCCAAAGCGCCTCCCCCTTGTCCTACAGGGTGCCGTGCACATCAATTCAGGCATTGGGGGGAAGGGCTGCTCTCCGGTCCCTTCCTCCCCAGCTTCCTCCCCCTCCACTCGATGGAGAGGCTGTTTGACGCTGCCAGAGCCTTGTCTCTCCCCCTCTGCCTTGTGGCTATCGTCACTCATGAGAAAGGCTTTAGGAGGAAAAATCCATACCTGCCGCCTTGTGGGATGTCTTTTAGTGAAGAAAAGGCTAAAGAGTAAACCCTACAGAGATCTGAACTTGAATCCCCAAGGCAATTAAATGGCTTTATTCATTCTTATATCCCGCCCTTCCTCTCAGAAGTGCCCAGGCATGCTACGAGTATTCATAAAATACATTAAAAGTAAAGGGTTGTATTCATCTAAGTCATTGCATGAGCAAAATTTCTGCTTATGCAACAGAACTTCCCCTCGTTCTCCTCCTGCATGCTCCCCAGTGCCATACCCAAGTCTGCTCCAGATGACTGAGGGGAACCCTCAAGCCATGACTTCGTTGGATACAATCCCAAATTCAAACCACAATCTACGAGCAAATACAAAAAACATATAACATCGTACAACTAGGGCTACTCCCACTATGCATTGATTAAAACCAATGTCCACTTATTTAATCAGTTAACATGATAGTTGATTAATCTGCTGGTTCAGTCAATGCAGTCTGCAGTCCTACTGGTTAGATAGTGGAATTAGTTAACTAGGAAGGAAGTACCTGTATTCCGCATCAATTTTCCTTGATAATGTGCTTTTAAAAACTAGCTTCCAGATGGTGCAGTGTAAGGACTATATAATGTTACAACAGTCATCTTTCATGAGAGAGGAGAGCTTTGTGGGTACTGACCTGGAGAAAATAAACAATATGATTTATCTTTGTCTGGAAAGTAAAGTTCTATCACAGTTTTGGATTAACTTTCTCTGATGTATACTTCAGTTGATGAAATATAAGCTACTAAGTGGAATCCTTTCCCACATCTCCTAAAGGGATGATCACTCTTTAATACTTGTGTAACATAACCCCATCAATAAATCCTTCCTGAAGTTTCATCTGCAGTGCCTTGAAGCTCCAACATTTTGTGAAAGATGCAATTGCCAGTCTGGAATCGAAGCAAGTAAGCATGGTGCATTCACAAAAGTTTGTTGAGACGAGGTCTCAGGGGTCCATTCGCAGTTCCTCCAAAACCCAACGGATAGACTTTCAGTAGCTTCAGTGAAAACTGAATCCTAATCAGTGGTCATTTGATTTAAACTTAGTATACAGTACTTTTCACAGGGACATATATGAAAAGAAGTTCTTCTTCTTTCACTTTGGGTTGGAGAGAATATTAAAAAAAACGTTCTGGTTGAAGATTTTGTTTGTTTGTTTGCTTATTTAATGGGATGCGGGTGGCGCTGTGGTGTAAACCACTTAGCCTTGGGCTTGCCGATCGGAAGGTCAGCAGTTCGAATCCCCGCAATGGGGTGAACTCCCATCAGGGCCGTCTCCCATCAGGGCTGGGTGGCGCGACGCGCCAGGGCACCTGGCCACTAGGGGCGCCGAAGGGGCACCGAACAGCTGGTGTCTGGCTGAGCGCAGCAGCCAGGAGCTACATGCGAGGCGGCAAAAGCGATGGCAGTAGCAGCAAGTTGCAGAACCAGCAAGACTCCTGCCTAGAGTAGCAGCAGGCGCCTGCTGCCACTCTAGGCAGGAGTCTCGCTGTTTCTGCAAGAAGAGGAGAGGACCTTGACAAAGAGGCTCCAGCAGCTCCCTGCAGTAGTGAAAGTTGAGTGAGTTGCATTCTCTTCAGGCAGCGGGGCATCTAGTCCAACCCCCTGCAATGCAGGAATCTTTTGCTCCGCATGGGGCTCGAACCCGCAACCCCAAGATTAAGAGCCTCATGCACCACCGACGGAGCTCTGTCAATAGCACGGTGGGGACCTCCTGTTGCACTCCATCGAGGCGGCGGACGGGAGGGAAGGGTGGGGGGTCGCCCAAGAGGGGGGGATCCCTGCACCATGGCGCAAGATAGGCTTAAGATGGCCCTGACTCCCATTGTTCGTTCCCAGCTTCTGTCCACCTAGCAGTTCAAAAGCATGTCAAAGTGCAAGTAGATGGGTGGGAAGGTAAATGGTGTTTCCATGTGCTGCTCTGGTTTCACCAGAAGCGGCTTAGTCATGCTGGCCACATGACCCAGAAAAACTGTCTGTGGACAAACGTCGGCTCTCTCGGCCAGTAAAGTGAGATGAGCACTGCAACCCCAGAGTCGTTCATGACTGGACTTAACTCTCAGGGGTCCTTTACCATAATAATAATAATAATAATAATAATAATAATAATAATAATAATAATAAATTTATTTATACCCACCCATCTGGCCGGTTTCCAACAAAACACTGAAATACAGAAATCCATCAAACATTAAAAGCTTCCCTAAACAGGGCTGCCTTGAGATGCTTTCTAAAGGTCTGGTAATTGTTGTTCTCTTTGACCTCTAGTGGGAGGGCACTCCACAGGGTGGGTGCCACTACCGAGAAGGCCCTCTGCCTGGTTCCCTGTAACTTGGCTTCTCGTAGAGAGGGAACTGCCAGAAGGCCCTCAGAGCTGGACGTCAGTGTCCGGGCAGAACGATGGGGGTGGAGACGCTCCTTCAGGTATACTGGACCGAGGCCGTTTAGGGCTTTAAAGGTCAACACCAACACTTTGAATTGTGCTTGGAAACGTACTGGGAGCCAGTGTAGGTCTTTCAGGACCGATGTTATGTGGTCTCGGCGGCCGCTCCCAGTCACCAGTCTAGCTGCCGCATTCTGGATTAGTTGTAGTTTCCGGGTCACCTTCAAAGGTAGCCCCACGTAGAGCGCATTGCAGTAGTCCAAGCAAGAGATAACTAGAGCATGCACCACTCTGGAGAGACAGTCAGTGGGCAGGTAGCCTGCGTACCAGATGGAGCTGATAAACAGCTGCCCTGGACACAGAGTTGACCTGTGCCTCCATGGACAGCTGTGAGTCTAAAATGACTCCCAGGCTGCGCACCTGGTCTTTCAGGGGCACAGTTACCCCATTCAGGACCAGGGAGTCCTCCACACCCGCCCGCCTTCTGTTCCCCACAAACAGTACTTCTGTCTTGTCAGGATTCAATCTCAATTATTTATTTGCTGAATTTATATACCGCCCTATACCTGGAGGTCTCAGGGCAGTTCACAGAAAAGATCACAATATATAAAATCAAAAGAAGAACAATAACCCAAAGAGCCACATTTTAAAAGGGTATAGGATGTCAGTCAGGTCAACCAAAGGCCTGGTTATAAAGGGACATTTTTGCCTGGCGCCTAAAGGCATATAATGAAGGGCCAGGCGAACTTCCCAGGGGAGAGCATTCCACAGATGTGGAGCCACTGCAGAGAAGGCCCCGTTCTTGTGTCACCACCCTCTGGACCTCTCAAGGAGGAGGCACACAAAGGAGCGCCCCGGAAGATGATCTCAGGGTAGGTTCACATGGAAAGAGGCAGTCCTTGAGGTATTGCGGTCCTGAGCCATTTAAGGCTTTACTGTATATGTCAAAACCAGCACTTTGAATTGGGCCTGGAAACTTATTGGTAGCCATTGCGGTTGAACCAGGATCGGTGTTATATGCCCAAACTGTCTTGCTCCGGTGAGCAACCTGGCCACTGAACTTTGCACTTGCTGAAGTTTCCAAACCATCTTCAGAGGCAGCCCTACGTATGACGCATTGCAGATTTTATAAGTGTGTTGATGGATCTGCTCGTACGTCCTATATGAACCTGTGGCTTTCATATGTCTTCATGAGCATAACACTTTGGGAAACTTTCCTGGAAATGATTGCATGTCACAGAGGTTACTTTAGAAATATCCATATTGCCTTGCTTCCTTGGCATAATTAGACGAAATGCCATTGTATATTAATATTAAATGCTTATTTGTGCAAAATGTCAGGCAGTGAGTAAAATGGTTCTGTGGCTTGAAGC
Source organism: Zootoca vivipara (assembly GCF_963506605.1). NCBI lineage: Eukaryota > Metazoa > Chordata > Lepidosauria > Squamata > Lacertidae > Zootoca > Zootoca vivipara. Next base: position 14,806,454 of record NC_083285.1, read on the forward strand.
GCCTGTACAGAGATATAAAAGAGGAAAATGATGAGTTGTTATGCAGGCTGCTGAAGCCCATGCTGCTTGGCCCATCAACTTAACTTCTAATGCAGGGATAGAGGTAAATGGTGAGCAGAGATTAGTGGCTTTGGGTTCTAGCGAACTAGGCCAGTTACAACAGAGCCCTTAAGCACAGAAGGTGGAGGGAAGCTGAAATGCATATGACTGTGGTTTGGATTCTGTGAGGGTTGGAAGATATTTAGATTAGGAAAACGAGAGCTGTAGATATAGGAATGAGAGGTGAGATGATAATTATATGTCCTAAGGAAGAGAGGGTAAAAAGAAACAGTCTCCTGTATTCCCCGGGAAACCCCTGTTTTTCCAGCTGTCCCCAGCCGAAAAAATGGATTTTTTTGTTCCCCCCCGGTTTATTCTGGCGTGGCGGCCATTTTGGAACTGGGCAGAGCATGCTCAGAAGCGACTTTTGATGCTGCTTTGCCCAGTTCCAAAATGGCTGCAGCGCAACTTCTGGTGCAGCGGCAATTTTGGAACAGGGCAGAGCAGCATCAAAAGTCGCTTCTGAGCATGCTCCGCCCAGTTCCAAAATGGCGGCAGCACTACTTCCGGTCTGCTACTTCCAGTCCAGTCCCTTATTGGCAGGTATGGTTTCAGCATAACCTGTCTGTGAACAGTTACGGGTGAGTCTGGAGGGGTTTTTTTTTGGCAGTGGTTGAAAAAGTTTGCTGAACTTTCCAGTTTCCAGAGACAGCTAGATGCCTTTGCCTTCGCAAAGGGAACTCAGAAGGTTAAGGCTGTGTTGGGGCAACCAAAGTTCAGCACGGACTCATAAGAAGTCCCTGAGCCAGAGACTGTTTCCACCCTGGGTTCTCAGAAATCCTTTCAAGAAACTTCCAAAAAACAGAACATTTTTTCCTTTGGGAGAACAATTGCTTGTTTTTCCTGTACGGGTCCTGACTAATATGAGGGAAAAGAACAGTTGTTCCCATCACCCCTGACCATTGGGCATGCTTGCTGTGATCGTGGCAATGGAGTCCCACAGCATGGTTTATGACCTGTTTGGCCTCCTGCCTGAAATATCTGACAAAACGCAATGGGAAACAGACTGAGGAGAATTATCCCTCGGTCACAGACTGATACCTGGGTGCCAAGTGTGACCTTATCCAGTTCAACATTTTTGCTGATCATATTCAGCCTTATCCCCCAAGCCATTCATGCTTGGGCCCACTAAGAGAAGATTCAGCTGAGACCCAAGAAGCACATCTGAGACAGCTGGAATATATCCATTCTGATAAGGAGTTTGCAATGATAATGTTGTGCCATCACTGTGACTAAATACGTATTAGAATCCTATATGCTGACCCTGTGCAGAGATGTTAGTGCTTCTGTTAAGACCACTTTGCCTTCAACCCTCTGAAAGGAGTGTGATACAGGGTTTGTGCAATGGCAGACTTTGGGCTTTAAAATTCCAGCGGCGCCCTGTGTGGTGCCAAAAATTGGCACCCTCCCACCTCTCGCCTTCCATTGTTTGTATTTGTTGTGCCCTCTTGGCCCAGGGCCCAGTGCGGAGGAAGCCACCACTCTCTCCTAAATCTGCCTCTGGTTTCTGTCTAAGTATTAATTTCCAGAGTGGCTATTTAGGGTGCAGGAGAGAGGACCCAGTGTTCCACTTGATGACAACAAATGCTGCTTTACGCTGACAGCAGTATTAGCATGTAGCTCAGGCATCCCCAAACTTCGGCCCTCCAGATGTTTTGGACTACAATTCCCATCTTCCCTGACCACTGCTCCTGTTAGCTAGGGATCATGGGAGTTGTAGTCCAAAACATCTGGAGGGCCGAAGTTTGGGGATGCCTGATGTAGCATCACTGTAAGGATAGGAAGCCTTAACTATCAAAGCTATGAGTGCATCAGGGTGCTCAGTCAACTAATCCTTGTTCGGGAAACTTCAGCACGAGCCATTCAGAGTCTCCTTTGGCACAGAGACTCAAGCCAGCCCCCTTAACCACACTGCCATAAATCCATTGCACATTGCCTGCGTCTTAATCAAACTTCAGCCTGAAAGCTACATAGAGTTACGTTTACAGGCCATAATGTGCGACCTCTGGAACGGCAGTATCCAGATTTAAATTGGGTGGCAGAACTAAAGAGAAAATGGGAAGACACCGTGGGGTTGTTAAGTGAGTAAGAAGGGGCAAAGGAAATTGATAAAATATGATACAGAGATAAGATAGTGGTTGGTGAAGCGTAATGTGTGGGAACGATATGAGATGTTGAAAGCTCATTGAAATTATCAATATGATAATATTGATAGTATAATATTATCAGAAGTATAATGGAAATAGTTTGCACATGTCTTCCCTGTGCCATCTCTTCACCTGACATTGTAAAACAACCACCTTGTTTCATCTTATTTCAATTCAAGCTGTGTGTGTGTGTGTGTGTGTGTGTGTGCATGCACACACAAACACAAAAAACTCTTGACTGTAAAGCTTGATGAAGCATTTTTTAATTTTATATTTTTGCTGAAGATAAAGAGGGAGGCAGATCCAAACTTGATATTGTATAGGCTATTAGCTTCGTTCCTTTAAAGATTCCATAAGTCAGTCCCATTCATGAAAGCAAATAAACATTTTTAAAGCATCCTTTAATGAAAGCAAATACAGATTTGAACGAACAAATTAGAAATTATCCCCTTTGCTGTGCACATGTACAAAGATTCAGGAGCAATATTAGCATCTGTTAAGGATTCCAGGGTGAGACTCATGAATGGATTGTGTCAGATTCATACTGATCCAAGGATGCAGAATAGCCACAGGTTGCCTTGGCTTGGCTTCCGAACTGTGGTGTTCCCCTGTGAGCATCTGAAGTTCACAATGTTTTGTGTTGTTGCAGCAATGGTGTTTTATTATGCGAAGTGGCACTCGCTGTGAGAGACTGTACCTTGGATGAGCCCCTGCTTTTGTGACAGCTGTTATCTCTGTTGACAGATTAGGGGTTGAAGCAGGGATTTTCAGCACTAAGCAATGTTAAATGATGCTCCAGACCTAGCTTGTATGGAACATGCTTGAAATTTATTTAGGCACCCAACAGAAAACATGAATACTCAAAAGATCCCCTGCAAAGGGAAAGCAAAACACATTGACTTCAGTCGGCGCTGCTTTTGGATTAATTGATTTTTTGGATTGCAACTGAAGCTGAGCTAAAAGGAGAACTGAGTTTGGGGACTATTTTTGTGTCTCTGAAAAGAACTCTTCTCAGGGGTTGCCTGAAAGAGTGCAAAATGTTCACAACGGGAGTGCTACTGCGCCTGATATGGCTGCTTACCAGGGAAGGTAAATGGAGTGTTTGGGAGATTGGTAGAGAGAGTGTTTAGGCACAAAGAGGTTGTCATGCTTGGTGCTGAGTTGGTACCAGACACAGAGAATGAGCCAAACACCCCACAGATCAAGGACCTTGAGGAGCAGGGTCCTCCTTGCCCTGAGGATCCCCTTGAGGGATCCTTTGGAGCACGAACTACTGAAGAACTACTGGAGCTGTAAGAAGAAAAGGAGGAGGTGGGGCCACCACCATTCAGTCCTCAAGAATACCAGCATCCACACAGAGGCAGCGTTATTATCCATTTACGATAGGGTGGAAGGTTCACAGGCTAGGAAGGACTTGCTCACAAATTTATTGACAGCTGCACGAATTATTATAGCCAGGCAGTGGAAGGGGCAAGCAGAATATAAAATGGAAGAATGGTATAAAGAGGTGTGGGATATAGCTATAGGACCACATAACACCGGTCCTAAGAGCATTATGTCTGGCAGGTAAACATGCGAATCCATTCAGCTGTAATTTCATTTTGTGATGTGAAAATTCTCATTTGAAAAAGTGAGCTCCTTTTTGATGAGGAATATGCATGTATATACCTCACACTTTCCCGTAGGTGGGTGCAATTAATTGTTTGCAACGAGTCGGTTTTTTGCCATCACGACACTTTCAGAAAACAGAATAAATTAAACATTTTAATCCCTGCTAAGGAACCGAGCAGGCCCGAGAGGGAAGCCTCAGAGATAATACAACGCAGATGGCACAGATATAATCACAGCTCACAGCGTATAGGACTGTCAGCAGTCTCCAGTCAGGAAATAATACAGTTCCGTAACAATGTACCATATTCGTGTTCCCAATCTGGCACAAATACATCTTAAAACTTGAATCAGCACAATCCCTTTCTCTTCTTTCCAGCTACCTAAGGTTTAGCATTAAGGCTGCTGCAGGAGACAGCGAGGGGAGGGGAGATTTTGCCGCACAAAGATCGGCATCCCAATTTTTCAAGTTCAGAAATTCTCTTGAACTGCAGGTGCTCTGAGGGCTTTAAATATTTTTTTTTCTTTGAGCTTCTCAAAACAGAGCACCTCACATATGTTGCTGCATCACCTGGCGGCGTGTGCTTCTCGCACGCTGTGCTACTTCTAGCCAAGAGGTAGGTGTGAATTGCTTTTAACTCAGCAGGTTTGGCCTTGCCCTTTTAAATTGGCTCAGAGTTGCCCAGTTTTCAGGGTCTCGTTTTCGATGCACATTTCTTCCTTTCTAGCAGAAAGCGAAGAGAGCAGTCGCTAATTAGCCATTTGGACTAATTTGGCATCCTGGGCACGATCTGCTGGTTTCTCTGCCCTCTTCACCAGAACCACCCGGTTCTGCATACACTCTGTCATGTGCACATCTGCTTGACACTAACCAGGGTCTGCATTCACACATACAGTAGTGTTAAACCACAATTCAGTACGGCAGTACTCGCATGCTGCCTCCCCTGCTTGAGGATAAACTCTGGTTTTGTTAAGCAAGGTAGATTCATAACCTATGGTTGACAGTTGGTGTGTCTGAGTAGTGTTTGTTTTAAAGCATGATATCTGGATCGTCCACAGATCTCAGCCAGAATTCTTCTGCTGGCTGTATAGTAGTAGTAGTAGTAGTAGTAGTAGTAGTAGTAGTAGTAGTACCGTAATTATTATTATTATTTATTTGTACCCTGCCCACAAGGGCGTACCCACCACGGGGCAAGTTAGGGCAGCTGCCCTACTCTAGAAGCAGGGCTGGTGGGCAGAGGCGGAGCACAGCCCGGCGGAGCGCGAGTTCGCCATTCCCGCCGCGCCGCGCCGCACCCTCCCTCCAGCTCCCCGGCGCGCCCTCAGGCAAGGCCAAGCGCGGCGGGGAATCAGGGAGCGCGGCACGGTGGGCGGGAACGCTGAACTCGCGCTCCGCTGGGCTGGACTCCGCCTCCGCCCACCAGCCCTGCTTCTAGGAAGGGGCACAGCCCGGCGGAGCGCGAGTTCGCCATTCCCGCCCACTTTGTGGCCCCTCCCCTTCCGTGCCTTGGCCCCTCCCCTTGCCCCCCCCTAGTTTTGATCCTGGGTACGCCCATGCCTGCCCATCTGGCTGGATTTCCCCAACCACTCTGGGCAGCTCCCAGCAGAATATTAAAAATACAGTGGTACCTCTGGTTACGAACTTAATTCGTTCCGGAGGTCCATTCTTAACCTGAAACTGTTCTTAACCTGAGGTACCACTTTAGATAATGGGGCCTCACGCTGCTGCCTGCGCCGCCACTGCACGATTTCTGTTCTCATCTTGAAGCAAAGTTCTTAACCCGAGGTACTATTTCTGGGTTAGCGGAGTCTGTAACCTGAAGCACTTGTAATCTGAAGCGCTTGTAACCTGCAGTACCACTGTACAAGAAATCATCAAACATTTAAAAACTTCCCCCAAAAGGGCTGCCTTCAGAAGTCTTCTAATCCAAACCAGGCTACTCTTCCGCACCTGGCCTCCTGGTGGCAGGGGGGGGGGCTGATGGTGGAGGAGTGGGGGGGGAGGACGAAGTTAGCCTTAAAATGGACCCCTTCGGCTCTCAACGCCTACTGGTCTCACTGGTGGCAGAAGTGGACTGGTGGGGGAAGGGAGGGTGGAGGGACAGAAAGTATATATTTTCTTGTATTTTATGTTTTGTCTGTTTTTATATAAAAAACCAATAAAAAATATTTGTTTTTTAAAAAACAGAAGTCTTCTAAAAGTCAGATAGTTGTTCATTTCCTTGACATCTGATGGGAGGGCGTTCCACAGGATGGGTGCCACTACCGAGAAGGCCCTCTGCCTGGTTCCCTGTAACCTCACTTCTCAGAGTGAGGGAACTGCCAGAAGGCCCTCAGAGCTGGACCTCAGTGTCCGGGCAGAACGATGGGGGTGGAGACGTAGAGGAGGAGGGAAGGGTGATACATGGACCTCAAGGCATTGTTGATCTTGCTGCAGCTCACATACTTAGCACTAAACCAAGGTTTAACGCAGGGCTGGCCCGCCCATGAGGTGAAGTGAGGCGGTTGCCTCAGGGCAGCAGGCTCCAGAAAAGAAGCAGATCCTCCTCTTGCTTAGCCTCATACCTTCTTCCAATGGCGATGCTCTGCTAGTGCTTTCCTCTGGGGCAGTGCTTGTGGGGCCTCATGTGTCTCATCCTGAGATGAGGGCACAGCAGCGGCAGGGAGGGCACAGGGGAATGGGCCAGATCTTTGGGGAAGGGAGTGCCATTTTGCCTTCCGGAAACTCCTTTTCCTAGAAGCAGTAGCCCAGGGGACTTAAGTACATTCTTGTATGCAGCATGCAAGACCCTTAGTTACATGTTTCATTCCTAAGGATGAATTCTCTGTTGGTTTTTTTTTAGAAAACTCTAAAATATGTTTTTTTATATATAGTAAAAAAAGAATTCTGGTCAGCTTTTTATGGTATTTGTTTTGTTTTATTATGCTGGCACTGTTTTCTGTTGCTACCTCCCTTACGCCTGTATTTTTTAGAAGTGTGGTTTTACATTATGGTTTTATTTGTTGTGAGCCACCTTGGAAGGCAGAAGCTTTTAATACTGAACTAAATAAAATTAAAAATAAAATAAGGTGGCTGCTTTATAATCTTGCGCTAATTTCAATATTTCATCCCCAATGGGTTTAACTTCACCGGAATTATTTCAAAAGGCTTAATTCCAGAAGGCATCATCTCTCTTTTAGGATCAGAAACAGGATAATCTTTTCGATTGATAGGCTTAAACCTGTGGCCTAATAAGTTCTTTGAAGGCATGACATGGCAAATTAAGATGTCTTTTTAAATGCTTTATTGATAGTTTGCATATTTCCATATGACTTTTTGGGTATTAATATCCCTGCAACAAGCACAGCAAATAGTTTTCTTGTTACACCGAACAATAATCCATTGATAGTTGCTCCAATTACCAAGGATTAAGATGGTAAAGAATAGTAATGATTTCTTATCTCTCCATTTCCAATCTGTAAATAGTTTGCTAACCCCAGCATCTCAACTTTAATGGTTTTGCTGCTTAGGGATGAGATTTCTCTACAGACTCTGTGTGTTCCTATCTCATGGTTGAGAATGAATACAATTTATTATGCAGAAAGGGTGCTAGGGATACTGTAACAATACTCCGGATACAGTCAAATGTACTCTTACCTTAAAGCAAGCCACACTGAATGCAGTGGAATGCATTTTTGAGCAGCCCTTTGTAAGATCAGACTGCATGCTCTGCATGGCTTTGCTATGGAAATGCTACAACAACTGAATTGTAACCAAAGGATGTACCTGAAGGAGTGTCTCCACCCCCCATCGTTTAGCCAGGACACTGAGGTCCAGCTCTGAGGGCCTTCTGGCGGTTCCCTCCCTGCGAGAAGTGAGGTTATAGGGAACCAGGCAGAGGACCTTCTCAGTAGTGGCACCCGCCCTGTGGAACGCCCTCCCATCAGGTGTCAAGGAAATAAACAACTATCTGACTTTTAGAAGACTTCTGAAGGCAGCCCTGTTTAGGGAAGTTTTTTAATGTTTGATGTTTTATTGTGCAGTGGTAGGACAGGTTACAAACGCTTCAGGTTACAAGCGCTTCAGGCTACAGACTCCGCTAACCCAGAAATACTACCTCAGGTTAAGAACTTTGCTTCAGGATGAGAACAGAAATCGTACAGTGGCGGCGCAGCGGCGGCAGCGTGAGGCCCCATTAGCTAAAGTGGTACCTCAGGTTAAGAACAGTTTCAGGTTAAGAACAGACCTCCAGAATGAATTAAGTTCTTAACCAGAGGTACCACTGTATTTTTAATATTCTGCTGGGAGCTGCCCAGAGTGGTTGGGGAAATCCAGCCAGATGGGCAGGGTATAAATAAATAATAATAATTACTACTACTACTACTATTACTACTACTACTATACAGCCAGCAGAAGAATTCTGGCTGAGATCTGTGGACGAACCAGATATCATGCTTTAAAACTGCTCAAACACACCAAGTGTCAACCATAAGTCATGAATCTACCTTGTTTAACAAAACCAGAGTTTATCCTCAAGCAGGGAAGGCAGCATGCAAGTACTGCAGTACTGAATCGTGGTTTAACACTACTGTTAGGGCCTTTTCGGTGGTGGCACCTGCCCTGTGGAATGTGCTCCCATCAGATGTCCAGGAAATAAACAGCTATCTGACTTTTAGAAGACATCTGAAGTCAGTCCTGTTTAGGGAAGTTTTTAGTGTTTGATGTTTTATCGTATTTTTAATATTCTGTTGGAAGCAGCCCAGAGTGGCTGGGGAAACCCAGCCAGATGGGTGGGCATATAAATAATAAATTGATGGTGATGGTGATGGTGATGATGGTGATGAAGCAAAGCAGATAGGGATGAGTAAAGGTGATTCCTTTAGGTAATGATAGACCAGGCTTCCTCAAATATAGCCCTCCAGATGTTTGGTGACTCCAATTCACATCATCCCTGACCACTGGTCCTGCTAGCTAGGGATCAGCGAGAGTCGTAGGCCAAAAACATTGGGAGGGCCGAGTTTGAGGAAGCCCGTGATAATCATGAACCTAAACAGGATCTTAAAAAATCAGAATTAGAAACATAAGCCATTCTTTAGCTTTAATAATTCATTTTAGAAAGAGAAAAACTGAATATCACTAATACTTTCACTACCATCCCTTTCTGTCATCCAAGCGATTAAATAAACACCCTGAAATTATTACTATTATATTTACTTTCTTCTATTTATTAAATGTCTACTACCCTTCACCAGGGGACCAGAGGGTGGTTTACAACATAAAAACAAAACAAAAATACATATAGTAACGAACAAACTCAATGTACATTTCACACGGGGCAGAGATTTATCAGAGTATGACACAGAGGTAGCTAGTGAAGTATCACCGGTTGCCAAGGTGGTGCAATCATCTTCTCAGCTCTGCCTCGGCACTATATTTTGGCAAGTGGACTTTCCAATCACTGCAGTGCAGGATTTTGAGTCACCTCCCCATGCGTTGACCATCAATCCCGGGTGATGGTTGGGCTCCCCTGCTTCTACATAATCTTTTGCCTTTCCTCTTGTCTTGCTCTTTAAGAAGTTATTCAGCTGCAAGGTTCCTTTTAATCTCTTATCTGCTGTTTCCCCCCAATGTAAAGCCCGGTTATCTCCCTATTTAAAACAATAAAGAACAATGCTTTCATTGATTCAAATAGGAGCATTTAGACTGCAATCACATGCTCAGTTGCATCGGAGCGAAGCACATTGAAATCAGCGTGGCTTGTGTCTGAACATGGATGGAGGAGCATTTTGTGTTGGGCTAATGTAAAGATTGAATAGGGACGCGGGTGGCACTATGGTCTACACCACAGAGCCTAGGGCTTGCCGATCAGAAGGTTGGTGGTTCAAATCCCTGTGACGGGGTGCCATCCAGTTGCTCAGTCCCTGCTCCTGCCCACCTAGCAGTTCGAAACCATGTCAAAGTGCAAGTAGATAAATAGGGAAGGTAAATCAGGTTTCCGTGTGCTGCTCTGGTTTTGCCAGAAGCGGCCTAGTCAGGCTGGCCACATGACCCGGAAGCTGTCTGCAGACAAACGCCAGCTCCCTCAGCCTATAGAGCGAGATGAGTGCGCAACCCCAGAGTCGTCCGTGACTGGAACTAACGATCAGGGGTCCCTTTACCTTTACCTTTACCTTTAAAGATTGGATGCAATTAATTATTCTTTGGATTTCACACGTTTCCAAATTCTGTGATAACATTTTCCAGCTCAAAACTTCATCAAGGCTCATTAATGGATTTAAGGTAAAACCCGTTTCAAAATGCACACACGGAACTTAACTGTGTACTCTTAAAAAAATTATGTGTGTGCAGAAATAGGACAGAATGGACTTAGAACAAAAGCAGAAAGCAGATGCACAATGGACCTGGGACAAAAATAGACTGATCAGTTAATCCCTAAAGTAAAGATTTATGCGATTGTACTGCACAAGATGCTGAGACTCCAAAAAATGGCATGCAAGGCAACTGTGGTTGAGGCAAGCAACAAACCATTGACAAAGACACTTTGGGCAGCAGGATTAGAAGTGGAGGGTTGGTTTTTGTCTCCATCAGGACTAGCTGAGTGGGTGGAATGTTATCTGAGACCTCTTCTCTGACTTGGCATTTATCTGGCACAATATTGTTGCACAGGTGGCAAAAAAAAGTACACTAAATCCCCTTTCTATTGTATGTATGCTTTCAAAGTCCCCATCTGTAATCCAGCACTGGTCATTGTCAGAGGAAACATCCTCAGTTTCATAGATCTTCTGCTTTACATCTTAATCCTAAATCTGTAAACCGCTTAGAGGTTTCATTTACAGTGAAGCAGTATACAGATATTGTTAAAGAAATTAAATGGAAATGGAAATTATTTAAAGCAAAGCTTTATTGATTTTTGTGCAATAAGATCCCAAGCAGGTACCTTTCTGCAATATCTGGCACACTCATATGAGAGCGGGCTAGAATTCTATCCAGGGGCGTAGTGAGGCGGCGCGACACCCGGGGTGGCAAATTGCATGCACCCGGGGGGCGCAGCGTCGCTACGTGGCGGGGTATCGCCCGCCCCCCTGCGCCTCCAAAGCAGCACGCCTCCAGCTACAAAACTCCAGGTAGGAAGCCCGCTCAGCGTGGTGGGCTTTCTACCCGAAGTTTGTAGCTGGAGGCACGGGAGGGCGGCGATACCCCGCCACGTAACGGCGCATGCACAGCATCCCGCTGTGGCGCAGACTTTTTACCGGGAGGCTCGGCTTGGGAGTCGCGGGGGTGGGGGCGCCAAGTGGCACCCCCCCCAGAGTGGAACCCGGGGTGTACCACCGCCATCGCCCCCCCCAATTGCGACACCCCTGATTCTATGCCAGAAGAATCTTTTGGAGCCACCAAGGCAAAATGAGCATTTCTTTTACACTGTTCTGATAATAGATCCTGCCTTTGTCTATGCAGATTCTAATAGCTGTTGGAGGACAATCCTTTTCTATTTTCAATCCCATATTGAAAAGCATTCTTCTGTTTGCATTGATAATAGCTTCATTTATCACGAAACTGGATGCAGCACACTTTTATCTGCCAGTGTAACAGTCTCTAATTAGAATGCTTTAGTTCCACTTAGTTGTTTATCATTCTTTCTTTGGCATTCTGTCTTTAAAGTGAGCTCTAAATTTTATAAGTTTCTCTTTCCATTTAAACCTGTTATATCAGTCTCTGTTAAATGCACAATAGAGGTAAGCAGATTAGCAACCATCCATTTTTTTAATTTTTAATTTAAGATTGTCTTTGGGGGCACCTGAGTACTGTACATTCATATCAGTGCTCTACCACTGTAATTTAATTCATCTACATCAGACAATTTTGTGGCCGCGTTTAACAGCTAATTAAAAAGGAAAGTAATCCAGGTTTGGGGGAGGGGGGGAATCCTTGGCACTCAAACTGATTATAGAAATTAATGATAATGACAGATGAGGCTATAAACCACAGCAGACTCTCAATATGGCTTCATAGTTGAAGCAATTTTTATTTTGATCTGCGCAGCATTCAAGGATCACATGCTGGTCCAAAATCATTCTTGCCTGCTTTTGAAGGAGTTACCCTACCTAACCAAATCTAGGCTTTTTTGATACCGTGGATTATGAATATTAGAATTAAAAGTATTTGGGGGGGGGCATTACTTGGAGTTTATTTCATCCTTAGGATGAGCTCAATGACAGACACTAACAGCCCTGAATTGTCTCAGCACATCTTGGAATGACATGATGCAATGGACAAAGGCATTGCCTCTGCCAGTAGGACATCACAAAGCTGGTTTGCAAACTTAGTACAAATAAGGGATGACGGAGCTGAGAGTGACTCAGGAGAAACGGACCATCTCAAGGGATTGCTGTACACTGTGGAGTCAGCAGTTTTGTCCAGAATCCTTTTCTAGTGAGAATGCAATTCGGTCAGCATAATGAGGAGACCTGCTTTGCCTCACACAAATGCTAGTTGAAGCAGTGTTTTTGTGTGCTGCTTGGTGTGCCGTTGCAGCATGCCACAAAAACTGCGCTACTTTTTATTGAAGATACTAAGCATTACACAAGTTGGCATATATACAACACGCCGCTATATTTTGAAAACGTTTGACGAGTCTTGTTTCAGCTGATCTAAATTTATTGACACATTGACAGTAATGAAACAATGGTTTAGAATGATTGTCTATATTCAATTTCTCCTTGATAGATGGTGTCTTGCAAGTGGTGGGGGTGGGGGGTTTAACACTGCCATTGAACACTGCTATTAAAGAATTCCATTTCTGATCTGTGTTTAATGCTTTGTATAAGTTATTTCACATTGATTACTTGCTCGTACCTTTCACCAGGAATCAAGGAGTAGCCATAGATATGCAAGAGAGAACCAGCTTACACTTTCTTTCTCATTACAGCAGTTTCCTCTGACAGAGAACACAGGAAACTGCCCCATGCCATTGCCCCATATAAACCAGTATCATCTACACTGACTGGCAGCAGCTCTCCGGAGCTTTGGGCAGAAGACCCTTTCTCAATTCTTCCACGAGATGTCAAGGACTGAACTGCAGGATTTTTTCATCCAAAGCATTTGTTCTGCCCTTTGAAATACAGGCCTTTGCTGGCTTGTCTCTTGGTCAGTGGAAGATTTAGTGGAGGGAGGGCAAATGTACCCTGTTGTGGGCATGCTTCTCTGGTCCAACATGGGATGCTGGTGGCGTTGTGGCCTGATCCACTGAGCCTCTTGGGTTTGCCAATCAGGAGGTCGGCGGTTTGAATCCCCGCGACGGGGTGAGCTTCCGTTTCTCCGTCCCTGCTCCTGCCAACTTTGCAGTTCAAAAACACGCCAGTGAAGTAAATAAATAGGTACCGCTGCAACAGGAAGGTAAATTGCATTTCCATGCACTCTGGTTTCCATCATGGTGTTCCGTTGCACCAGAAGTGTTTTAGTCATGCTGGCCACATGACCCAGAAAGCTGTCTGTGGACAAACGCCAGCTCCGTTGGCCTGAAAGCGAGATGAGCGCCACAACCCCATAGTCGCCTTTGACTGGACTTTACCATACAGGGGTCCTTTATGTATTTTACCTTCTCTGGTCCAGTAGTAGCTGGTGTGGTAGTATCGCATGCCTTCCCTAACTCCCAATGTGGAAGCTGCTGCCAATAACCGAGACAGTGACAGGGAGGTTGGGTGCAGTGGCAGAGCCAATCTGATGCTCCCACTGCTGCAGCCACCCTGTGCTGACCTCTCCATTGCCTGCCCGCTTGGTTAACAGCAACGACCTCCATGTGGGGAAGTCCTGGAAGCCAAGCCACCCCATCCTACCAGCTGCTACCATTCCGTTTCTTGGGATTCCAGCATTTTCAGCATCTCAATTTGCTATACAGTTGCTGCTGTTGAAATGTACGGAAAGACTTTGGGAAGCTCTGGGATGCTGTTGCTGTAGGAGACTTTGGGTGTGCAGTGTGTTACACCTTGACACACTTTCATCCAGCATGCAAAGCAAAACAGCAGTATGTTAATTAAAATGCAGTGTCGGACTGTGATAGACTGCTGATAGAGTCTGACATGTTTCTCTCTCTCTTAAAAAAAAGGTTACCTACATCTACAGAATGCTGACCAATGCACTAATGTTAGGCACCTTTGCAGATAAATCAATACGTGTCTGTTGCTGTCAGCCACTGCCTATATCTAATTTCTTGGAGCCGAGTAATTCTCAAAAAAAAAAAAAACCATGTGCAATTTCTAGTTTGCTAAAGCTGTAATCCTGTAAGTCAGTCCCAATGAAGTGTGTGGTTTTATACCTATTCAAAGCAGGAATTGGAAGCTCCATTAATTTAGTAGCTAATTTTTTATCCTACCTTTCCACCAAATGATGAGCTTTCCAGAAGGTGGGTTGTTGTTGCCTACTGGGAGGGAGGAAGGGGAAGCAGTGGGGAGGTAGGTGTAGTGCGAACACACCAGTGGAACCAATCTGACACTCCTGCCAGTGCATTTCCACTGTGCTAACCTTCCCACTGCCTTGCCTTTTGCCCTCCCAGTGAACAACAGCAACCCACCAACTAGGCAGCTAGTGTAGTGGCTCCTGGCAAGGGGTCTCTGTTTAATTAAACAGAACTTGTTGCAAACTACTATATTTGGTTTGTATGTAACAACAAAGCCATTTCCCTTCCCCGGGGAAATGGAGTTGTGGGCTGGATGCGAGCCCGCCCCATGCGCGGGGGTGTGGCTAGCCCCTGCATAATAGGGAATCCCCTCCTCATCACGCCCTAGGCCAGGCATCCCCAAACTGTGGCCCTCCAGATGTTTTGGCCTACAACTCCCATGATCCCTAGCTAACAAGACCAGTGGTTGGGGAAGATGGGAATTGTAGTCCAAAACATCTGGAGGGCCAAAGTTTGGGGGTGCCTGGCCTAGGCCAACCAATCTAGTCGGCCAGGGGACATGGCACACACCCTTTAAGCAGCCCACAGGCGGGAACTCACCCCCTTTCTCTGGTTCCCGCTCCACCCAGATGTCCCCTGGACTCAGGCTCAGGGCACAACCCCTCACTGGGAAGACCAACCATGAGTCCATGGATTCCTTTATCGGAATACCCAACGCAAAGGCATTCTCTTTTGGGATGGCAGCGGACACCAAGGTGTTGTTCCGATGCACAGAGCCCCAAAGAGGAAGTTCAGGGACACTTGCATGGGCTTAAATAGAGGTCCCTCGATCGCTTTGACTGGCATCCCTCTTGCCCAGTTGCACCCAGGATCGAGGGACTATCCAAACATTCCCACCCACAACACAGGGTCTGGTTGCCAGGTCGCACTGCAACATGTGCCCTCTTGTTAGGGAGGACCCGATATGTGCATCAACAGGGCTCCCCCCTACTGGCGATTAACCCTTCTGAGACTCCCTGCATGGCAGACAGGAGTCAGAAATAGTTGGTTTGGTTCCAATACCTAAGCCAATACCACTCACATTCTGTAACCGATAAAGTTGTGGCCTTTTTTAGCCCATTAACTGAAAATACTGGTGTCAAGTGTCTTTATTCCAACAAGGGGGGGGGGGGGTTGGGGGCCTTGCCACGCAAGCCAGGATTCACATGAAGTGAAACCGAATGCTGCAGGAGTCTAGCTCCCCACTGTCTTAGTAAGCATGCAAGCTCAGGACTTTGCTCGGGCTTGTTTCAGCTCACTCACACAGTGCTGAACTGTGGTTGAGAATTAGGTGCAAACTGGAACAGTGAGTTTTATAGCCAAATGCAAACCTGGAATTGAGTTCCCCTCATTCATCTCCAACACACTCTCCAGTGATGTCCCCCAGCTTCACAATTGGACATTATAGAAATGGATTTATTTGTTCATATAGTACATTTGTGTGGTGATCCAATAACATGCATTCTCTGGGCAGCTCCCCAAAATTAAAGAAATAAAATATAACATTGAAAATGCAACGGAAAGCCATAAAAGCAGCATTAAAATTATTCTTTCTGGCAGATGTACAGCAAAATAGAAAATGTAAAATTGCGAATCCCAGATCTATAAAAAAAACACAAGTTGTTATGAAAAGTGAATAAAAAGGTCTTCATAAAGATGAAGCGTTTCTGCCTGTTTCGTTTCTTATGCCGTATGTGAACATTCTTAGTTCATTATGTTTCTTTCTAGGTATGTCTTCTGGCTAATAGGCACTAAATTGAGCTCTCATGTGTGTTCAAGCTCCTTCAGCCTTTCAGAAATATTTGCCTCATAGGCGACTGTTCATTACTGAAGCTGTTCCATTTGACTGTTTTCCTCGTGACAGGGAGTGAAGGAGGAATATTTTCTTAGGGAGATAGTTCTAATAATGTATGTTAAATAAATATGACTGTGGACAGAGTAAATGGTATTCTCTCTTTTATTCTCTCCCCCCCCCTCATTATTTCCTTGACTAATTACGGCTCTAATGGAGTGTAGGCTCAAAGTGATAATGGGGCATATTTAGAGGAGTTCTATAGGAAATGTAATTTTCAGCAATTCTCTCCCTCCCTCCTCCCCTATAGATATCTTGAAAGGCAAATGCCTCTTTGTGTCAAGCAGAAATTATCACATGGTACTTCGAGAAAATGATGGTGGTATTTGTTCGTATCAGGGTTCATATCAGGTGAGGGGAATGCGACTCTGCTAGCCACCAGGCAAGTGCTTTTCCTACCTGCCTTGCCCAACCCTCCAGCCTCTGGGAGCTTTTTCCAGAGGAATAATTGGAAGAGAAATGGAACTCTCTGCTGACCAGGCAAGGCCTGCCTTGCCCCACCTTGCCCTACCGTTGCTGAGTGATGTTACCTTATTCTTTTTGATAAGACTGTAAAATTACATGTCTGTTTGAAGAGGACTGGTTTGACAAACAGAAACAAAGGTGTTTTTTTTTTTTTGCAGAGGGGGATTTTGGGGTTGCCCCAGGTCGCTCATTAATGAAGTTTTAGTGTTCCTTGTCCCTTACTGGATAGGAAATGGTTTAACACAGCTAGCAGCGCAGTGAATCCTTACTGATCTGAACTCCAAGCCAATGTGCCAGAGAGCAAAAGGATTTAGACTAGATAAATCTGCATCTCTTTTCTGAATGATGGAGTGCCTTTCATGTTTCTTCCCTTTTCAGTATTGCTGGAAGTGATGCAAATCTGCTCCGGCCTTGTGCATGGTTGTCATAATTAATGTGTGTTACTTTCGCCAGCAAGACATGTCCGCTGTAGAAACCTCTTCCTTAAACCATAAGAAAAGTATTTGTAACTAGGGAAGTTGTGGAGGTGTGGTAGAGCTACCATGGTGATCACATTACTGCCAAGTCTTGTTTTCCAACCACAAATTGATTTTCAGCACATTATGCCGCAATTTAAAAACAACACAGAAACCTGAAATCCTTGTGTTACGATCTCTTACAGGCAGTGCTGGAACACCTGTTATTTTCAATGAGAATGGAGATGCACCTGGGCGCTATGATATCTTTCAATATCAGCTAACCAACAGAACCGCAGAATACAAAATCATTGGACACTGGACAAACCAGCTTCATCTAAGTGTAAGTCACTTCACATTGTTGTTTTCAATTGTACAGTTTAGCTCATTTGGCAACTCTTAATGAAGAGGAGCAAAATAAAACAGAATGGTCCTTGGACCGTTTTCTCAGAGCTTCTAAACAACGTGTTTCTCAAATTCAAGCCATTCCCGTTAAAAAATACTAAAAGGATCAATATCAAAAGAGAAGGCACAGGTGTTGCTTCATACTGTTTGTGATTAATATAAAATAAGCATCCAGTTGTTTTGGACAATAGTGTCATCACTACAACATCAGAGATCTCTTCTGCATCAGGCCAAAGGTCCCTCTAGTCCAGCATGTTGTTTTCACAGTGGCCAACCAGATGCCTATGAGAAGACCATAAGCAGATCCTGAGCGCAACAGCATTCTCCTTACCTGTGATTCCCCAAAACTAATATTCAAAGACCTACTGCCTCCAAGATATGCCTGATAATTCCCCATTCTGCTTGGGATTGATGGGAACTGGAGTCAAACAGCATGTTGGGGGCAGGGACTGTTTTATGCTATACTGGAATGCAAAACAAGGTGCTGGATAACTCCTCACTTTTGCAAAAAAAGAAATTGTTTACTTTTTCTTAATTCTTATGAGCATTTGATTAACGTTTTATTATCTTGTGTCTTCTTTTTAAAACAAAATTTATTCAGAAATAAGAACGATAAATAAAGCATTTCTTTATACTGTGTTCCAGCATTGCATGATGTATCAGTATTCAATTAATACGTGTTGGTTAATTAGGTATGATCAAATGTTCATCTGATCAAGGTGGATTAGTCAGGACTGTGGTTTTGAAAGTGTGTTCCGGAGAATGATGGGGTTACCAGAAAAGCTGTCCAAGTTATTCAGTGTAGTGCTGGATATTGCATTGTCCACCTTTGCGTGCAGTAATGGTGGACGAGCTTTCCTGAAAGACAGCTTTCCTACCAATATCAGAGATTGGTACTGGGTGTGTGAACATCTCTGCACATGGGCCAGTGGTGGAGCCCAACAAACCTGTCCATTACTCAAACTGAGTTGAATGGAATGTGTCTCTAGAACGACCCTTCAGATATTGTAGACCCACAACTCCCTGTGGCTGAAGGCAGCCACACCTATGGCTGAAGGCAGTTATAATCCAATAACATATGAAGGTATGGCTACCCTGAGCTATAATATCACCCCAAATCCTCCCCATTATGGAAAAGTTCTACAGCAGATGCTCAGGGGCCCTTTAACAGAGCAAATGAAATGGGAAGATGTTGTCATTTGATAAATGCTAGGCTAGGAGCTACAGCGAGTGTGGGCTTTGATCCCAGAAGACAGACCCATGCAAATATATAGATATATTTTTAGTGAAACGCCATAGTTATGGTGTAAAATCAAAGCTGGATTGGGAGTTCGCTATTTCCCCCCTCCCCCATTTTTTTTAAAAAAACAACAACTATATAAGTGATATAGGCAAAAATCTGCCCTTATTCCCTTATTGGGTTCTCCATCGGTTGGAGAATATAACAGAGGCCAACCAGAGAAGTTTGAGAAGCAAAGCCTTTATTTTTGCTGTTGCAACAGGGTCCTTCCCCTCACGCAGGAGAACAAGGAAGGAACCCCAAACAAAGGTGTCCTGCCCTTAAAAAGAAATTTGAAATTGGTTTCAGCCCACCCCCCAGAAGCATCATCCATATGTCACAGAAGGGGTGTAGCCCAAGACCCCCCTCCCTAGATTCATCATAGGTACATCATGAAAGGGGAGGTCTGGTGGCAGTAATCTGAGCATCCTGGACCCTGCCCCCTGCCCCCAAAACCTAATCAACAAAAGAGAGAGAGATTTACATTTCCCTGTTTCCCAGCCAAGTTAATCACACCCTTTTGTCTGGCACCCAGGTATCAGGATGCCAGGGATTATCACTTTAATTCCTGAGACAATGAGAAGGTTCCCCCCACCCCCCTTCTTCCTTGCAGAGGAACACCTGGTCAGAGAGAGAGAGAGTCAAAATGGTGTCAGTCAGGCCTGTCTTCCTGTGCTGCTTCAGACATGTTTCTGTACATTTATGTACATGTTTTAAGAACAATCATATATATATATATATATATATATATATATATATATATATATATATATATATATATATATGACCTTAAAATTCTTATAACATAAGTATCAAATAAAAGGGTGCAAACCTTTAAAGGCTTCGTGTATTTCCTGACAGACCAAATGGACATTGTATAGTTCGTAGTGTAACAGGCCCATGATAAACAATAACAAAAAGAACAGTGTAAGTATTTACAAATGATTGTTCCTCGGAGACTACTTTGCAGTAATTATCAGTGTGCTACCAACAGTAATGCATATAATAGCTTCCCGTTTCCAGCCGCTACTGTGATAAACCACCTTTACCATATCTGCTCTTTTCTTTCTATTGCTCCCTGGCAAGAGGCCATCTAGCTTTTTCTTGGGTGCAAAGACAAATCTGTGGTCTTTGGCTCAGAAGCTGGAATAGGTTCCTCCTCTTTTCTATGGTCTTGAGTCCGCACCTAAATTATAAATCTCTGCTGAGATAGTGCTACTATCCCTGTGAATGCATTTTTAACAACCGTTTTCAGGTTTTTATGGATGTAATTATTTCTTCCCCAAAAGATTGTACAGTTGCTTTTCTGCCTATACTCTGTTCAGATGAGATGTGCGGACATGGTGCTCTATTAATTTATAAATGTCCGGGTTTATGGGATATTGCATGTCAAGGTCACCGGATTCCCCCCAATAAATTCACACACAGACGTTAATTAAGTTTAAGGTTTTTGGCATCATTTTGGCCACAACTTTATTAAAATACAATCAAATGTGAGTGGTTGCTTAGGCATTGGTTAACCCATTTGTCCCCCGCCCTGGGACAGATTCTGCACTGACTTCCTCTAGGCATTTTGTGGAAGGCAGTAGGCAAACATTCTCAGAGGGAGGACGGAGCCGGGTACCAAGCCCTTCTTGTCCTCCCTCGAATGTTCCCCAAGGCTCAATTTGCTCTGTGTTAGGCCCAATCCCCTAACGGGGAACTGACAAGAGCCGTTTGAGCCCCCAGAATTCCTTTAACGGAATACCTCTATAAGCAGCAGCAATTTAGCGTAACTTTCCAGCCTTTCCATACTCCTCTTTCCATACTCCTCTTACCAGCCAATCTCTTACCAGCCAATTTTAACCAATGCCTAACCACCAACCTTACAAGTTGTGACGATTTGCTATGCAGTAGGCAAAAACCAAATGGCAACAGCCAATCAGCCAGATGGCAAAATTCCTACCGGGCTCTGCCCCAAGGCAGGCGACCCCATGACAGGCACAGCAATGTCAATACGCAAAGCATCCTTAAAAAAGGAGGTGGGCGGGCGGGAAATCTGAAGCGCTTGGCAAAAGTGAAACCAATATAGTCACACAGAGGGTTTTTATAGGCTAGGGGCCGACCCTTACTCCAATTTGCAACAAGCTTTTCTACCCAGCAACAGCACCAAAATTCCCAGTCATACCAGTGGCCATTTTGCCTAATTTGCCTAGCAACCCCAGGGTCATCCTGATTCCCCTCCTGCAACGCATGCTCTCCATAATTGGAGAACACATTTTACTGAAATATATGCCTCTGCTAACCCTAACCCTAACCCTAACCCTAACCCTAACCCTAACCCCAACCCTAACCCTAACCCTAACCCTAACCCTAACCCTAACCCTCCATACTTTCTTCTCAATTTGTGTATGAGTTTTCAATTGCTGCAATTTCTGATGATATGATTAGTTAGAGGTGTGTGTGGTTTTTTTTTTTAAGGAATGACACACTAATAATCAAAACCCTTTGCAGACAGGAACGTGCATTCCATATTATGTGAACCAGTTGACTTAATGGTAGTCTACAGTATTGACTTTTATCCTATGACTTTGGGGGGGTTTGTGGTTAATCTGTGGCCCTCCAGATTCTGTCGACTCCAACTCCCATCAGCCCAAGCTAGCATGGCCAATGGTCAGGGGTGATGGGAGTTGTAGTCCAACAACGTCCGCAGGTCCTCAAGAACTTCTAGAGGGCTACAAGTTCCCCATCCCTGTCTCTGAGGAATTAAGCTAATAACACACATACCTTTGGAAATCCAACCAAGTCTTAAGATGTGAGCTTTGGACATTGCCTTGTTATTATACTTGCACTTATTTCTGTGGTTCATTAAGCTTCATTAAGGTTATTACTCTGCTACAATTTGTGTGTTGTAGATAATTAGGAGGAGATTCACTTTGCTCAGCCCCGAGTCAGGGGCTTTGCTCAGATAGCTCCTCAACCATTAAGCCCCACTGAGTGGCCTTTAACAATTCATGGTCATCGTAAAGTTGTAATGATAAAATCAAATAATGCTGCACATGCTCCCCCGAGCTCCTTAGAATAGAGGTGGAGAACCCCTGTCCCCCACATGCCAGATTACTGCTCCCATCATCCCTGAACAATGGCCATTCTGGCTGGGGCTGATGGGACTTGTAGTTCCAATAACATCTGGAGGGCCACAAGTTCTCCACCTCTGGAACAAAGAGGGATTTCCTGTGATAAGGAACCGTTTCACTTTGTTTCTGGTTTTTTGTTTTTTTAATGTTACTTGGCAATTGAAATGCAATCTGATGTAGGCTCAGCCACAAATAAGTACCTTGTTCAGTGGCCGCTAGCTTTCAAAAAGTGTGCTTAATATTGCAGTCCTTAGTTGGTTACACCATCAATGTCTCAGCTGTCCAAACAATGGCCCGCTCTTGACAACCCCTGGAGAAGCACATTGTCAACAGCTGTTGGGGGTCAAGAGCAATTGCTCCTTCTAGTAACGTACTCAGGCTGGATGCTATCAGAAGTGGGGTAGCATGGGCCACTTGCATTGCAACCCTATACAGTGGTGCCTCGCTTAACGAATGCCCTACTTAATGAAATTTCCGCTTAACGAAAGGTTTTTTTCTAGTGGAGGTTGCCTCGCTAGACGAATTCGTTTTACGAAAAATTCGCCTAGCGAATCGCGGTTTCCCATAGGAATGCATTGAAATTCAATTACTGTACTTGTCTATTCAGCATAGAGATAGATGAATCGGTCAGTTTTTGTTCATCTCACTTTATCATTTTTCCAATCTCCACATTTCCATACTTGTTCATGGTTTGTTTGTTTTTACGTCTTCATCCTCTCTCCTATCCCTAGAGTGCAATTCTACATACGTCTCATTAATTAAATAGGCTTACTCATTAAAAAAAAAAATACATGAAGCAGCCTTATACTGAGTCAGACCATTGGTGGATCTTGCTCAATATTGTCTTCACTGACTGAGAGCAACTCACTAGGGATTCAGGCAGGGCTCTCTCCCAGCGCTGCCTAGAGATGTCGGGGATTGATCCTGATACCTACTGCATGTAAAGCAGATGCTCTATCACTGATCTATGGTCCTTCCCCAGGACCAGCCCAATGATGGCTGAAAACATGCTCAATGACCATGAATGTTTACTGGTGTTTAGAAAAGAAAATCAGAAAAAAACCTAGGCTGGCAGAAGCCTTGAAAAGGATCATTCTTACGTGTGTGTGTGTGTGTGTGTGTGTGTGAACGTAACATTTTGTTTTAGATCCCACTTGCAGAAAAGTCTATTCCTATTATAACTGAGCAGCTAGATAAGACAACTCCAGCTATCATTTTTGCAGAGCAGTGGATTTTTACGTACCTTGCAGGCAAATGCACATTTAATGAGCCAAATGCTTAAAGCGAGTGCATTTTTTTATTGCACGTGGCATTTATTGTGAAATTTATCACATGATGGGCATTTCAGATATATATATATATATATATATATATATATATATATATATATATGCACCGGGGCCAGTTGAATCTTATTGATTGTCAGTGCTATTAGGAGCCTGATCCACAACCTGTTTAAACCAAAGTGCCTTGGATACAAGCCAAACTTTAGTACCAGTGATCCCAATGGATGTAAATTGCCTTCTTTTGACAAGGTAGTGGATCAAACTGTCTGTGGCCACAAAGGGTATAAATTGTCTTGTTTTAACAAGGTTGAACTTATAGATCAACGATATATTGCTGTTTAATAGGTTCACGGATTATAACTTACAATGCACAGAAAACTAGAGTAGTATGAGGGCTTACCGCACAGTCCTAACCATGTCTACTCATGTTGTTGTTGTTGTTTAGACGTTTAGTCATGTCCGACTCTTCGTGACGCCATGAACCATAGCACGCCAGGCACTCCTGTCTTGCACTGCCTCCCGCAGTTTGGTCAAACTCATGTTCGTAGCTTCGAGAACACTGTCCAACGATCTCGTCCTCTGTTGTCCCCTTCTCCTAGTGCCCTCAATCTTTCCCAACATCAGGGTCTTTTCCAAGGATTCTTCTCTTCTCATAAGGTGGCCAAAGTATTGGAGCCTCAGCTTCAGGATCTGTCCTTCCAGTGAGCACTCAGGGCTGATTTCCTTCAGAATGGATAGGTTTGATCTTCTCGCAGTCCATGGGACTCTCAAGAGTCTCCTCCAGCACCATAATTCAAAAGCATCAATTCTTCGGCGATCAGCCTTCTTTATGGTCCAGCTCTCACTTCCATACATCACTACTGGGAAAACCATAGCTACTCATGTCTACTCATACATAAATGCTATTGAATTCAATGGTGCTTACTGCAGGTAAGTGGAGTTATGACTGCAGACAGGTGCTAGGGCTGCAATCCTGTACCCACCATTGAACTCAACGATGCTTACTTCTGAGTAGATGTGTGTCGGCCTGCACCGTGCAGTATAAATGAGAAACTCCATAGTTCAAACTTTGCCTTTGCTCTGTGTTTATTAGGTGGCTCTAGGCAAGCCACTCTCCCTCAACCTCATCCTGCCCAGCTGTAAAATGGATTAAGACTGGCCTTCCTTACCTAAGGATTACAGCAAGATAATGTGTGTGAAGTTCATGGAACTCACTCCCTCCCTCTCTCTCTCTCTCTCTCTCTCTCTCTCTCTCTCTCTCTCTCTCTCATCTTTTCTTACAGATATGTAGGTCATGCTGGCCCTGTTCATTAGCCTCTTTGCAGCAGGTTATGAGCAGGACCTAGCTTGACTTGCACCTCCTCATGAGGAATCAAAAACATGGGTAGTAGTAGTAGTAGTAGTAGTAGTAATTTATTATTTATTATTTATACCCTGCCCATCTGGCTGGGTTTCCCCAGGCACTCTGGGCGACTCCCAACAGAATATTAAGAACACGATAAAACATCAAAAAACTTCCCTAAACAGGGCTGCCTTCAGATGTCTTCTAAAAGTCAGATAATTGTTTATTTCCTTGACATCTGGTGTTCCACAGGGCGGGCACCACTACCAAGAAGGCCCTCTGCCTGGTTCCCTGTAACCTCACTTCTCACAGAGAGGGAGCCGCCAGAAGGCCCTCAGAGCTGGACCTCAGTGTCCGGGCAGAACGATGGGGTGGAGACGCTCCTTCAGGTATACTTGCATGTTACGTCTCATCTGGGGTCCTCCAGGGATCAGTCTTGTCACCCACACCGGTACACGCACACCTTCAAAAATACATCATAATAAAACATTTTTAAACTTCCCTCTCCAGGGCTGCCTTCACGTGTCTTTTAAAGGTTGTGTACTTACAACTTTTATACTTCTTTATCTGCTTCATACTTACGTATCTGCTTGGCTCAGAGGTCACATAACTCCATACCCTCCAACATTTCTCAAATGAAAATAGGGCTGTCCTAAGGAAAAGTGGAACATTCTGAGGTCAAAACAGAAAAGGGGACAGCTTCTGTAAATATGGAACTGTCCCTGGAGAATAGGAACACTTGGAGGGTCTGCAGAGACAATGAAAGTCTTGCCTGGAGGTGGTAGTGGAATGGATGTGGACCAATGAATTGAGTATGAATTTAGATAAGATGCAGGTTCTCTGAGTAGGTGGTTGACGCTTCCAAGATTTGGTGAAATAGCCTGTTCTGAATAGGGTTGCAGTCCCCTTGAAGGAGCCCATTCATATTTTAGGGATGCTCCTCCTGAAAAAATCATTTCATTTGATGCACTGCTGATCTCAATGAGAAGGAGTGCCTATGCCTAGGTTTCTAAGCCCTGCTTGTTCAGTACCACCAGAACATTAATAGTTCTTGGCTTGGCTTGGCGCTGGATATTTAGATTTCTTCTACTTCAGAGTTCGATTCTACAGACAACTGCTCCAGTTCCTCAGGCTCTCTTCACCACTTGTCCTCCTGCTGGTGTGATACTGGCTTCCCCTTTGGGCAGAAAATGCTGACTCCAGCCTGATAAAGACATTGTCAAGTCCCCAAGGCTGTCTCTGTCTGCAGACTTGACTGACTTCAGGGTTCCCTCCAGCTATGAAATTGCTTCCTGCCTTTAGTCCTCAGTAATGTAAATGCTTTCCTCAAGGCACACTAACCTTTCAGATTCTCTCTGGAGCAAACACAGCTTCTAGGAAGAGACTTTTTATATATATACTTTATTTAATGAGCGCTGCACAGGGTTGTAGTGGATCTTTTGCCTCCCACTAAATGAGCCATGTTTAAAACAACAGTTGATGGAAAGCAGAATTTTGAAACGGCAAGAGAACAAGAACATGTCAATTTCTAGGTATCAGTCTTCATGAAATAGAATTTGGCTTATCTTAGCAGACTAGAATCCCCACCATTTCCTAGGCAACTTTCTGATGGGGAAAAACTGTCTCATGGAACCCAATTCATATTGTTTCAGAAGGAATATTAATCTGAAGAACCCATGAACAGCTTTTGAGCCTCCAGTCTGAATGAGCCCAATAACTATTTATGGTGGCTCACTAGGAACTTGATGAGCTTCTAATCTTTTTTTTTTTTTTTGCTGTGTATTAGAGGTAATCATATGGGGGATATGTATTATTTTATCTATAAGCCACCTTGAGTCCCTGTCGGGGGAAAAGGTGGACTATAAAGTAATTAATTGGTTAATTAGTTACTTAATTAATAACATTGCCAGTGGGGTTTGTTTCTTTTGTGGGGGTGGGGGTGGGAATGAGGTGCCGGTACTTATATAGTGATGAATGCGTCATGGGTGCCACCACAAAATGGCTGTCATGGGCAACATCAAAAATAGGAGCTGGTATGGCAAGGAAGTTGGTATTGACACAAAAGAGCTCTGCATGTCACACGAAGAGAAGATAGGGAATGCAGATTCGCATAAAATGTGCATATGCTAGCTTATATGTATAGATACAATGTGGGTTAAACCACAGAGCCTAGGGCTTGCCGATCAGAAGGTCGGCGGTTCGAATTCCTGTAGCGGGGTGAGCTCCCGTTGCTTGGTCCCAGCTCCTGCCAACCTAGCAGTTCAAAAGCACGTCAAAGTGCAAGTAGATAAATAGGTACCGCTCTGGCGGGAAGGTAAACGGTGTTTCCATGTGCTGCTCTGGTTCGGCAGAAGTGGCTTTGTCATGCTGTCCACATGACCTGGAAGTGGTACGCCGGCTCCCTCGGCTAATAACGCGAGATGAGCACTGCAACCCCAGAGTCGGTCATGACTGGTCCTAGTGGTCAGGGGTCCCTTTACCTTTACTATAGTTTAAGTGGAAGTTGTTCTGCTTGTCCAGAGTGCTGTCTATGGCTACATTGCATACCACTCAGTTTTCTTCCTTGTAAGTTTTCCCTCAGCAGGAGCCTAGAAGTTCACCTCGAAATACCTCTTTAGTGTGTTTGTGTGTGTTTGTGTGCATTAACTATAGCTAAAATTTCAATGCTAGCATCAGCAGTAGGCCACTGGAGATGAACTTCTGGTTGTTTTGCTGACTTACGAGCCGAACTCTCAATCCGGCATGCAAAGATGCAAGCCCAACATAGGATGATGTGATGTTTCTGGACTACAGAACACATCATTCCTAACTATTGGCCTTGCTGGCTGGTGCTGATAGTAGCTGGAGATGGACAATATTTGAGGGGCCACAGGTTCCCCCATCTCTGATGTAAGACTGTTTCTTCATTCTTCAACTGCATAGCCAGATTGATTCTATTCACGTCAGCTACATGGCTGAACTCATTGTAGGCACCTTAAACGTTACCATTCTTAACCTCGCAGCACCTCATATACTGTTTTCACAATGAGTGCAGGAAGATAAAGTCCCTTCCCATATCAACAATTATGTTGATTTTTTTATAATGAGTACAAAGCACACAAACTAGAATCTTCATCTGAAAGAATGAAAATAAATCATGTTTTATTCATTTAGCTACAATATTTGCGCACCGGTCTCATGTATTGCCTCATGACAAATGTGTGGATTTAGCAAATTTGAGTTCTCAGCTCTATAATTTCCATGGGAGGAAAGCTGTTAAGAACAAGCGTGCAGTCCTTGGCATTTATAAATTAGGAAATCTACTTCCCTTTGTGATTAATAATGAATCTTCTTTTAGAATTGGGTCATTTACCAGTGAATGCTGTACACGTGTGCTGTAAAACTGCCGACTGACAAGTTTCCTCAGCAGCATGGCCTACCATATGGCTTGCCTCAGCCAGATATACATTTGGAGTGCTTATTAATTTTCAAAGGAAGTTCAGCTCTGCCTCCTTCATGGGACACGTTTTGAAAAGCTACAGCCAAGTTGAAAAGACAAAAAAAAAAGTCCATGTACGGAGAGGGGTCCTCTATTGCATGAATGGAGAACTGGTCAACTTAGATCGGGTATAGCCAGTGTAATGTCCTCCAGATGTTGATAGATCAGAAGTTGAACCAGCTTTTCCCAGCATAGCTGATGACCAGGGATTAAGGAAGTTGAAATCCAACATCATCTGGAGGGCACCAGGAACAGTAACATATTTTTATCTGTTGGTGCTCACGTTTGTGCTAATGATTCATCATCCCTCATGTCTGGAGATGTGTGACTTTCACACATGTGTCCAGTTATGACCCTTGATGTCCCAAGTACAGGGACTGACAAACAAATCTATGCAGGAGGGAGGGGAGTATGCACCAAAAAACACCCCAGATTGCAAAATGTTTGTAGTTCTGTGTGTGAGTATGGATGTGTGTGCATAAACAACATAACAACTTGAGAAATTGCCAATTGAATACCCAGAAGAATATCAGCAGTGTGGTCCTGTTGGTTACAGATCTGTTCCTGAAAGCACTCCCTTGGGCTTGCTCTATATCACAATCAGTTGCGTGTTGAGGTCCCCAAAACCACCCCTCAAAATAATTCACACCACAGACAGAATTTTTGTTTTGGGGTTTTGGCATGAATTTGGCCACAACTTTATTAAAATAAACTTTATTATTAAAAGGGACCCAGGTGGCGCTGTGGGTTAAACCACAGAGTCTAGGGCTTGCTGATCAGAAGGTTGGCGGTTTGAATCCCTGCAACGGGGTGAGCTCCCGTTGCTCAGTCCCAGCTCCTGCCCACCTAGCAGTTCAAAAGCACATCAAAGTGCAAGTAGATAAATAGGGACCGCTCCGGCGGGAAGGTAAACGGCGTTTCCGTGCGCTGCTCTGGTTCGCCAGAAGCAGCTTTGTCATGCTGGCCACATGACCTGGAAGCTGTCTGTGGACAAACGCCGGCTCCCTTGGCCTATAGAGCAAGATGAGCGCCGCAACCCCAGAGTCGGACACGACTGGACCTGATGGTCAGGGGCCCCTTTACATTTACCTTTTATTAAAATACAAAATATGTGAGTGGTTGCATAGGCACTGGTTCTCCAACTGTCCCCTAAGGACAGAACTAAACTAGCCTTGTCAACAAGGGGAAACCCTACAGGGAGAGACAGGGAGCTGGGTGCTTGGCCCTCCCCTCAGGCTCCCAGGGGCTCTCGTGCGGCCCTGGCCCCTGACCGGAGGTTACGGACACTGCATATCAAGCCCCTGTATTCCTGACCGAAATTTTCCCAACACTCAGGCATTAACTTGAGGGGACAACACAGTCAACAAGACCCCTCATACAACCAAAATAACCAATGCCTAACCGCCAACCTTACAAGTTGTGACTATTTGCTATGCAGTATGCAAAAACCAGATGGCACCAGCCAATCAGCCAAATGGAAAAATTCCTACCAGGCCCCTGCCAAGCAGATGATCCCATGATAGGCACAGCAAGGTCAACACAGAGGTCTAAACATAGGGAGGGAGGGAGGGTGTGGCGTTTCACCTCTAGGGGTCTAGCAAGAGTTAAGTTGCAAGGGAGGTAAATAGCCAATAGGAGCTCTCCAGGCAGAAGCAGGGGTATATAAGGAGAAGCAGTCAGTCAGAAGGGGGAGATAAAACAGGAGTTGATGAGAGAGGTGGAGAGGATTTTGAGATAGAGAGAGGGTTAGAGAAGCTAGTGAGGTGAGCTGTGGTGTAGAATCTGAAAGAGTAATAATAAGGGAACTTCAGTCAGGGAGGAAAAGGGGGGAACTAATACTAAAGGTTAAGTTTAGGAAAAGTACTTGAGAAACCAATAAGAATTTATATGCTTGTAAGATCATCACCTAAATAAACTTAATTGTTGGTTTAATTTTCATCTGACTGGAATTCCATTTTTGTGTACCAGTACACAGACTTACTGGTTGATGGCAGCAAGGGAAGAATATAGGCGAGGGAGGTACTGGGGCAATAGACCGTTAAATGTCCGGGGGCCCTTTACCGGTGTATCTCGCCACAGCGGGTGATCCAAAGAACGCAGCCAAGAGGAGGAACAAATCACGTGCTTGCCTTTTATACCCATGGCTGTCCCTCAGAAATTGAAACATGCTTTTGTCCCCAACAACAGCCTGGGTCCAATCAGAACGGTGGCCAACTCATAGTCCCCACTCCAGCAACTCAGGGGTAGTTTGTTAGGCCCCCACCGCAACACGTGCTCTCCATGAAGGAGAACCCGCATTGTGCAGATGGGTAATTTTTACACGTTGGACTTCATGGACTCACAGAGGTGGTGTAGAGCCACTCTTTTGATGGTCATGTGATTTACTGGACTTCCCTCACCATGTGGCAAGCCAGTCTTGCTGTGACTGGGAATCCTCTTCGTCATTTTCTCTTGAGTTGGGCCCTGGACTCCTGCCTCAAAGCCCTGCCCACTGTCTTCAAACCAAGTAGGCAAAGATTGCTGGGTGACTGAGGAGGAGCCTTTGCTCAGACAGATGTGGTGGTTTGATAGTTCTGACAAGAGAGCACAACTCATGTGGTGTTCTCCTTCTCTAATAGAGTCTGAATTCATCAGGGAGCCTCTTTGCAGAAAGTGCCAATGCCAGGCTTAACAGTCTGATCAATAGCGGCAGGCAGAGGATGGAGTCTGTAGGGCTAGTCTTCAAGAACACTTACAGTGTGGTGGGATAAGGCTTTGTAATTGCTCAGCCTGTAGTTAAAATATTGAGACTGGGGAGAAGGGGGACATAAAAAACTGTAGGGTACTTGAAACCTCAAAGAGGTCTTTACCATGCTGTTGAAGATGTTGCCCTTACAGGAAAATGTATTGAACAGTGAAATGCACACTGCATAGGTTGATACTCAACTTATACGCCCAAGCCTCATTTGCTAAACAGCTGGAGAAACCTCTGGCTCCGGGTTCCAATGAGAGAGGAAGCGAGAGATAGACTGTTACATAGCGACACATTTGCTCTATAGTCAATTTCCCATCCTTAAGCAAGTGGCAGCGCACATGCGCGCGCACACACACACAGCAGGAACAGCACATGTGTAGGAAAAGCAGGTGCTAAGAAGTGCTGTTATGATTAGAAATAGAAATATTTTAGATTGCAACTTGACCTCTGTCTGCTAAAGAGAGGGGGAGATTTTGACTTTATCATGTCAGGGTCAACGAGAGTTGAGTTTCTCAAATGAAGCATGAGGGATGCTCAGACAATCCTGAGCAAGTAGATGTGATGAAAAAAATCAGCTTCAAATTTGTCGCAAGGTTCTGGCTCCGGTGGTGAGTGCTATGCCCTTTTTGTGACTCCCACACAGGGGGAGCATGGAATTGGAGTTGAACTAGATTATATTTCTGAAGGCAAAATCACTATGCTGACAAAAACAAAATCAATGCCCTTAATACATTTATATACCACAATCTGTCAGCGGTCTCCAATCCAGTGCCTATGGATGACATAACACCCATGAAGGCTTTTAGTAGTGCCCCTGAGCAGGTGGCCCAGACTCTGAGCTTTCATTTGTTCAAATAGTAAATTTCTAGCTTCACTAGAAAGTTATGTGGCAAAATGTGCAGGTAACTTCTCAGTGATTTCTGTGAAATGGGAATAGTTTTGATACCTTGTATATTTTTTCCTGATGCTGAGGAATGCACCCTAACAGAAACAGTGTGTGTGTGTGTGTGTGTGTGTGTGTGTGTGTGTGTGTGTACAGCTCACTTCCCAAGAATAAGGCTGTAAAGGGTGGTTGTCTATCTAATTTCATGTTATTCCATGTTCCCCTCGGCAGCCATTTTGTGTTACACCGTGCCCGCTCCATGGCAACTGTTTCTACCTGGTGCTCCGACATGCTCTCAAAATTTGTAATGTGTTCACTAGCCCCAAAAGGTTGGCAATCCCTTCTCTAAATCATTGGTAATATTTATTGGAGCTCATAGATGCAAGGAAAGCTACTGTAAAGATTTTGCCAGTATTATTGCAACTGTCACATACAAACATGGATTCCGGTTTCACACAACCATTCAGTGTTTTAACAGCAGTCTTTTGGTATTAAATTGAAGATTCCATTGTCTTCGCTGAAATATGGCATGAGAATTCCACTGAAGATGCTAGTTCATTATTTTTTAAATGAAAATTAAACTTACTTCAAGTCAGGTGCCAAAATTGGCCATTGATTAAATTACCTTTAGTTGTTCTGAATGTGCTTTCGGTAGCTGGATCTCTCCTAGTAAATTAAATATCATTAAATGGGGAGTGGGCAGGAGAATCAACCTAGAATAAGATTTTTCAGTAGGCTATAAAGCATATATAACAGGAAGAACTGCACGTAATTCTTAGTTCATTAGCCTAAAGCACAATTCTCCCAATGTTAAGTACATTTATCCTGCTTATTTCATTGCAGGGTTAAGTGCAACTCTTTGTAATTAAAATAATTATGATTTCACCTGGTTTTTACACAGCTTTACATTTTGCATCAGTGTGCCAACGTGCATAGGACCTTCAGTGTGAAAGATCTCTGCACACAAATAATTTGAGGCAGGGACATTGTGATGCTGAACGTACATGAATGTAGCCCATTTGATTTCTCGTCACCTGACAACACGGAAATGAACCTGCGGAACCATCCCAAGGTAGTGTGTTCAGTGTGATGTCAGATGACTTGAAAGCTTATGCTTGCCTGTTAAACCTGTACAATCCTTCACTGATGTTGCCTCTTCAGCCACAGGTATAGCCTGAGAGGCAACTGATCTATGACAGGAGTCATGAAAGGATTATTTGAAACCTTCTCAGGAACCCATTATCACTGTGCATTTAAAATTAACGATGCATGAATTCTTGACGCACAGACACAAGCACTTCACACCCAAACCACACAGAGCTAGTTGTTTGCTCTTTTATGCACTGTAATAACACCCCATCCTAAATAAACTATTTTCCATTTTACATTTAATATGATTTCCACTCCTTTTGATTTGCTTTTTTATTTTATTTTATTTTTTGTACAAAAAAAAACAGTCAAGAGGTCAATATACATATAGCTTGGGGGGAATACTTAAAAGAATTATTCAGTTGGCCTGCAAATGGAAGAGAAATTACAACCCACCCACATTTTCTAAGCCTAGGCTGTGCAAGGGAAAATCACTGCTGTGAGTTTTCTCTTATCAGTGCCAGAATGCCAAATAGGCAGAGTAGGAACCAGCCTTTTAGCCCCCCCCCCCCCGCAACAATGGATAAAAATAACATTGATTTGATTTTGAAAGAAAATATAACAACCAAGCTTTCTTAGTTCAGCCCGAGGGGGCAGCTGAGATTTCAACTTCCTTGGGGCCTCCACAGGATTTTATTTGGCACTGTCTCCTATGGCAGTGTTTTGTATTTACCCATGTAAATAATGTCTCATGCCAAAATTGAACCTACCATGGCTTAAATCTCCACACCAGCTTACTGTGAGTGTCTCATAGTGCTAAGCTCCCCACAGCTTATTGTTAAACAGAACACTGCATTGTTCTGGTTTATTTTACACAGATATAATGTCCTTACATTTGGACAGATGGTATTAAATTACATTCAATCACAAAATGGACCATCTTCAACTGCTCGTCTGCATGGGATTCTCCTGTGGCAGGGGAGGGCCCATGGGAGGGGGGTGGAAAGAAGGTGGAAAATTTGTCTATGTAAGTATCTTTCCTATATATACTTTTTTTGCAGTCTGTAAAACTAATAAAAATTATTTCATGATAAATCGCACAGGCCGCACTGATGCCCAGCTACGCCGTCGCCAGAGTAAGAAAGTGCCAGAAAAGGGGAAAGCTTTTTGGAGGCTTGATGACACTGTTGGGGGGTGCGCTGGGGGTGCAAGGCAAGCTTTGTGTGCTTGGTAGGAAACTGGGTGAAGAGAAAGCCACCCCTCCCCTCGCTCCCTGCGGCGACTGATGGTTTGATGAGCATATAATCTGGCCCAGATTCCACGAGGTATTCAAAAGGAGGTCACCTAGGAGCGCGCGGAGGGCCGGCGCTGGCAGCGGATTGCGCTCCCCCCCCGCTTTCTTCCTCTTCTACACTCCAGGCCCTAATGAAGCACGTGGCGCTCGCAGGGGGCGCGAGGGGGCATTTAACGCGAAATGCTTGTTCTTGTATGCCGCAAATAAAAAAAGGCAAGTTATAAAACCTAATAAATAAATAAATAAATAAATTACATTCAATGAAAGATGCTGAGACATTGTCCATGCATTTCATTCATTATATATATATATATATATATATATATATATATATATATATATATATGTTTTACCATTTAGAATATTCATTTAAACAACCTTAAAATATCAAGGACTTCCCTTCTTCTCTTTCCATGGTTCATTTTGCATATCATAAATCCCTGCATATTTTATATAAACTAAACCGTTCAGCTTTCCATCATTATATCCATCAAAACTTGTTTACATTGTTGAATTTCTCTTAATGCTGCCAACGTTTTCAGTGCACAGAATTCCCCCCATATATTCAACAAACATTTCCAGTCTTCTTTAAACATATGTTCTTCTTGTCCCCTTACTCTATATGTTAGGTCCGCAAACTGCGCATATTCCATCAGTTTAAGTTGCCATTCGTCTTTAGCTGGGACCTTGCTCGTTTTCCAATTTGGGGCAAACAAAACACGGGCTGCAGTATGGGCATACATAAATAACCTTTTTTGACACCTGGGAATTTCCATCTGAATTATCCCTAACGAAAAGGTATCTGGGGTTTTTTGGGGGGCAGTGCTTTTAAACATTTTTTTCAATTCATTATGGATTATTTCCCAATACTCTTTTACCGGTCCACCATATATGAAAGAGCATTCCCCCAACCTCATTGCATCTCCAGCACTTATCGGATTCAGTCTTATACATCTTAGCAAGTCCGTACGCTTCTAAGAAATTCCCCAGCGTCAGGAACTTGGGGAAAGTCTTTATTACTATGGATAGTGGGTGAAGTAGCTGCAGCCGGCTGAAGTCAAATGTACTTTGCAATGCCAAAATACTGCATTTACTGAAAACTTGAAGTGTCCTTGACATTTGAACTTTATGCCCAGATGGTGTTCACATCCATCAGTACTTTTATCAGGACAAGGTTAGTTTAGACATGAAAATTTGTCAGCACTTGACAAGAAATTTCTTCCATTAAACCCATACAATTTCCCCTAATATAATGATTGTTTGTATTTTCTTTCTGCTCAGGGAATGCTCTCCCCCAGAGAGACTTACCTGGTGGCATCCTTACATATCTTTAGGCCAGCCTTTCTTAACCCTGGATCCCCAAGCATTGTTGCACTACAACTCCCATCATCCCTAGTGAGAAGGAGAAGCAGTCAGGGATGATGGGAGTTGTAGTTCAAAAAACATCCAGAGACCCAAGGTTGAGAATGACTGCTTTAGACATCAGGTGAAAACATTCCCCTTTCATCAGACCTTTGGTTTTTAAGCATCTATGACCTTTTTTGCATGGGTGGGATGTTTGTATTTTATTTTTTAATGCTGGTTTTAATATATGTATGTGTTCATCTTTTGTTTTAAAAGGTTGGAAGTGACTCTGAGTTGCCATGGCAAAAAGCAACTAATAATCATAATCATATCCCTTTTATGCACACTTCCCCTAATAGGTGAATTTTTGTAAGCATAGTTTGGTTGGAAAGTTGCATCACAAAATTCAGAGAAGTGCGAATTTTGCAGGCAGTGTTTTGATTTTTCATATTGTTTTCAAAAGTGTGAATTGCATGGGTTCACTTTTAAATGTAACCTGAACTGAATTTCATCCCCATCCCTAGTCCCAGGTAATCTTAACTGAAAGCCAGCATAACAAATGGGCACATGTTTGATGCCTGACATTATGGTCAATGACACAGAACATCCCTCTCTCTACTTTTAAAAGTCAAACATGGAAATCCATTAGATATATGGATTTATAAAAACGGGTGAATAGATACAATGGGTTATATTTTACCTACTGCACCTGCCCTCACATTTTGAGAAGCATCATGACATTCTTTGGTCTGCTGCAAGTGACTGATTGGAAACTAATTACTATGCAAAAAAAAGTAAATAAATTGGCAGGTAGGTTGTAAGAAAAATAAAAGGGGGGAGTAGTTTCACTTTTATTATAGTGACAACTGATAAACTCAGACATAATACCAATTTCTGACTCATGGGCTAGTATTCTGAAATGTTTCTAGCTTACAGTGGCACTCAGAACAAAAGAAAATTGGACCTGAATAAGATTTGCATTTTCAAATTACAACCCTTCTGTGTCTTCCTGCTTTGCTTTGTATCATGTGTCACAATGTTTTGTGTGGTTGGTGTTTTTTTTTACCTGTTTTTATTATCATGTCAATTAATTAGAATTTGTCTTCTCATATGTCATGCTCAGTGATCCAGCTGTTACATTTTTTTCTGGAGCTGCTTCCTGGCCTCATAGACATGATTCGGTCCAATATCCAAAACAGGCCAGGGACATTTAGCTAGATTCCAACATAGGCTTTCCAAAGTCTAGTTGCATCATTCAGGCACCATCTCCTGCCTTCCTCTGTCCTACACCTCCTGGTGCCACCTGAATGAGAATGCTTCACCCAACTTCATGGCAGGGCTCATCCTTGAAGCATTAGTCTCCTTGCTGGAGGATAAATTTATTCCATTCTATTTATAACCCCAACCTGATTGCTTTATTCCATCGATCCGCACACTAGAGAGAGGCCATCTAATGCTCATTTTACAATTGAACTGAGGCAGAGAAATAGAGTCTAGATTGGGGTATTATATGCAATACCCAGGCTATGTCCAATCTCACATGTACCATAACATTGAATCTTTGTCTTTAAATGATGCCACTCAGCCTTAGAACTTGGCCACCTATGATAGGAGGCAGGGATTAAAGTGAGCAGCAAATATACTTCCAGGCTTTGGAAGATGGTCATTCTTGCTCTAGATGATAGAAAATAGAGAGAGGTGTGACCTGCAGCTAAATGTTGCAGTGTGGTGTATTCCCCCCACTCCTGACAATATCATAGCTGCCAAGTTTCCCCTTTTCTCGCGAGGAAGCCTATTCAGCATAAGGGAAAATCCCTTAAAAAAAGGGATAACTTGGCAGCCATGGACAATATGTTCCTGCAGAGAACAGCCACCAAGAACAGGCAACTTCCCATCAATCCAGTCTAGGGAACACCCTCTAACAGTGCCTCAGTCTTAGCTGGATTGAGCTCCAGTATTTTAGCTCTCATCCAGTCCATTACCAAGGCAAGACAACGGTCCAGCACATCCTATGCCATACCTGCAAATATAAAGGAGAATTAGAGCTGTGTGTCATCAGCTTATTGCTGACAACACACTCCAAAACTCTGGATGACCCCACTCAGCAGTTTCAAGCCAATGTTAAAGAGCTTGGGGGATAAAATTGAACCCTGAGGAACCTCACACTGAAGACTCCTGAGAGTCTACCTCTCAACATGAAGTGATCTGACCACGACAAGGGACTGGTGTCAATACCCCCCTACCTTCAGATCACCCTGTTCCTGCCTAAGAAAACAAGGTCCAGAGTGTGACCTGCCATGTGTGTTGGGAAGACGACATGTTAGGACAGCCCCATGGTCATCATTGCAGCCATGAAGTCGTGAGCTACCTTCTGCGTGGATGTTAAAGTCTCCCAACATCAGCAGTCTGGGAATCCTCAACATTGCCTTCAAAACCAGTCATCTCAGGGAGGCAAGACTGTTGGGCCAGTAAACTAACATAATCCCTCATCTGTCCCGATTACCCAGTACCAGGAACCCCCACTCAACTGAAGAGAGAGTTTGGAGACAGAGATGGACTCTTTATAGGCTACAGCAATTCCCTATCCCTGATGCTTTTGAGTACGCAGGTGGGTGAGACCAACTCCCCATTTCTCACCCGCCCAAGTCTCAAGTAATATGAACCAGATCAGCTTCCTCATCCATAATCATGGCATTCAGCGACAGCAGCCACAGACCTGAGGGCTGGCTGATAGGACCACCACAATCCCTCAGGTGGAAGAGAAGGCTGGCACATGGCGCAGCCACTAACTGCCTGTCTGTACCATATACCAGGTCTGCCCTACCACCCCCCATACGATAGCTTTCCTTGGCCAAAACCTCAGCTCTTCTCAGACAGTTGTAGCTACCTTAATTAAAAGGAACAAAAAACTCAAATTAAAAAACACACAAGCTAAATAGCAATTTAAAACATTTTAAACAATTGGGGCAGAGAAGGTGATGTCGTGGAGTTGGTCCTTGTCCCCCCCCCCTCCCTCAAAAGCTGCTCTCACAAAAGATATGGTGCCCTTTGGGGTCACCCCTGCCCCTAACAGCCCAAGTCTGGAGAGTGAAGCTCAGAATCCTGACATGAACATCAGCGAAATAGAGGAAATACCGATTTATTTATTATTATTATTTTTAAAAGACACATTCATCTGTAAAGAAATTAGAAAACCTATTGGCTTGCCTCAGTTCTGGTTGGCTTCTTCTCCTGTACTCATTACATTGATTTACTGAGTGATCCATTTGTCTCATTCTTCTGACTGATACTTTGATTCTATTGATGCATTATTTTCCCCCCTGTGGGAAATGGGCCTCAAGAATCGCTTTGGAAAGTCTAAGCATGCCATAGGGTAGGAAGCTAGAGTGCACACATTCAGACTGGCCAGAAGGCATGCTTTGTCTCCCTAAATAGTCCATCTGCAATTTTGAGTGTTTAGAGAAAGCCGTTTCCCCTGCCTCTCCAAAGCTACGAGGATGAAGAACACCTCCTTTTAATCTGCTGGTGTGTTTTCGTCACACTGGGCAGGTGAAAATGGAGGTCTCTGGAACCTCAGTTGAAGTCCCCCGAGAAGGATCCTGATTAGAAAAACAACATGCCATGAAGAAAACAAATAGAAGAGGGTAATGCAGGGTAATGTAGTGTTTTGTTTTTAAAAAAGAATGTTTGTTTATTTCTTTTCATTTAAAAGAATGCACCCAGCCTGGACTCCAAGTGCATTAATGGCAATTAAAATGTACAACTGCTAAGCAATTAATTGAGCCAAATGGAAATTAATTCCTAGGTGCCATGCAAAACCAAGCACTTAATCTCTACCTGAAAGCTAATAGGCAGCTGGTGTAGATTATGGTTCAGTAGCCTGATGTGCTCCCTCTTCCAAATTCATCCCTCGCAGTGCTCAGCTACAGTTTAATAGCATAGCGCTGGATCACAGTCCTGCGCACTGCTGCTGTTTTGGAGGCAAAGAGCTTTGCAACCACATACTTATTCATCTCTGGCTCTACTTCTCAATTTCTCCTTCCGTTCTGCGCTTGCTGTTATCTCCAACTGTTGCCCTAGATCAAACTTCTTTCTTATTGTGAGCACAAGATAAACAGTAAAGCTTTACTTAATCCCAGAGACAGCCAGTCCTAGAGTCTAAGGAAGTGGAGAGGATAAGGATGTTTTTAATCAGTGCTGGCAAGACAGAATCTCACCAGTGTGCATTTACCTCCCAAATACAAAATGTGCATGTTTCACATGGGGTGCAAAAAGCACAGGCATGTACTGTATTAATTTGGAGCGCTTCCCCCAAAAGACTCGTAGGATAGCGAGGACTTCATATTTTTGCAGTTGTCATTGGCAAGTATTTTGAAACATCAGAATTGGCTTCATATAACACCAGGGCAACCAGGCTAAATGTAAGCAGGTTTGTATCTGGTGTTTAGTGCTTGGCAGGGAAACCAACTGAACACCCTTTAGAGGGAATTGGAAAAATCCGTCTGTTTCTGGTGTGTTCCACTTCTCTTTGTTTTTACCCTTCGTTCCATTTCGTTTCTGGTATTCATCTGCAATAAATAAATAAACCCCGCTTCCAAAATATTTGAATTTGTACTTGATTTTAAAATACACATTTCAATGACTGTTTGAATACATTCGAAACTGCCAATAGCTGTGTTGCAACATTCACAGAAGTGTAAAATCCACTTGACAGCTTAATTCCAAGAGTTGCAGATAGAGAAAGTCGTTTCATGTGAGGATGCTCAGAGATCAAATTTCTGAAGCATCCCAACCTGCCGTGTGCCACATGTTGAAGAAAGGTTGAGATATAAATGCATGGGAATAAATAAAATACCCCTATAATCTAATATGCACATGTTTGAAGCACTGTGTCCAATTGCTCAGTGGACCCCACTAAATTTACGTGACTGACTAGTAAGTAGTCATGTCCATTGATGTCAATGGGTCTACCTTGAGTATGACTAACATTGGCTATATTATTAATTTTAGTGTTATTATTTATTCAATCTATGTACCACCCTAAGATGATTAGGTGGTGCCTTGTACACCTCCTTCTGGCAAGTCTGCTTACCTTAATTGGTGGGCGGGACCTTACTCAAGTGGCAGGGCTCGCCAACCAACCAGTGCCAGCAGGGGCATGTCCACAGGGTATTTAAACTCCAGCATGGCGGGGAGGCCATTTTCTCGCACCCTTCACTGGATATCCCACCCACCTCGCCCTCTGTTTCTGTTTTGATGCATTACGACCTTGCTGTGGACTAATCGTCAGTCGCCCTATTGTTGGGGCCGGGCAGGAATCTTTCCCACTTGGCAAATTGGCTCTGCCATTTAGTTTTCGCCTACCTCATACATCACAACTTTGTGAGGTTAGGCACTGGGTAAGCCTTTGTTTTGATGGAGGGGAAGTTGTAGCCACCTCCTGCCCCTCCATCATTAAGGGTATCCTGTTAAAAGGATCCGGGGTGTGGATTTGGGCTGATGCCTGGATATGGGCTAGGGCCATGTCACGACCCCAGCGGGGACCCCTCGGGGTGCCCCTATTTGATGTAAGTCTTAGGGGGCCCCTATTGGTGGTTTACCCTTAGATGGACTCCCAGGAGACGTGCGGGAGTTGAGATATAGTCTGGCTTCACCCAACACCTAAGCCAAACCACTCACATTTGTAACCAATAAAGTTGTGGCCTATTTGAACCCATAAACTAAAATCTACTTGTTCGTGTGTTTTATTTATCCATTAGGGAACTACCCATAGCTGCCAAGTTTTCCCTTTTCTCGCGAGGAAGCCTATTCAGCATAAGGGAAAATCCCTTTAAAAAAGGGATAACTTGGCAGCTATGGAACTACCCCAGTTTGCATTCCGGGGAGCTCACTTCGGTATTGCTAACACAGTAGCTTGCCTTCACCTTGGAGGCACATCTCAAGACAGATGGATGCCAACAACTGTGATTCCTCATGTATTTTTTTTTTGTGTAATTAAGTAAACATTTTCATTTTGCATGCTGCCTTGAGCATGGTTTAATTATGGAAAGGTAGCATACAAATAAGTGGTGGTGGTGGTGATGATGATGAATTTTTCCTTTGCTCATATCAAAAGGCCATACAGGGAGCAGAACACTTGAAGTATTGTCTCTTTGCCTCTACTCAAGACAAAACACACAACAAACTAGCAACCACAATGTCAAACCAATTGAGAGGCTACAGATTAGCGTGGTGAAGTATATTCTACATGGGCATCAATGGAGCATATTTCTCTTCCGCTTGATGGATCTGTTGAAAAATAGATGAATTCACCAAGAGACACCTAACTAAAACAAAACACTCTGTTATGCATTCCCTCTGGTAACATGTAGCATAGGTGATGAATGGATATGCTAAGTGAATCCACACATAATTTTCATTCTGCACTGAAATCTCGGCAGTGTCATTACCAAACTGTATTGCTTTTTCTTAAAAAAAAAGAAAGAAAGTTTTTCCCTGAAAAGTTTGGCTTTTGAATGTCTTCTTTTTGTTTAAGGTTACAACAAAGTTCTATATCTTAATCATTTTAGATGCAAATCATTGGTACTATGTCAGTTTTGCTTCATATACATAGATAATGATGATATCCAATTTATTTATAGATAGAAGCAGATATATAATTTCCTACAGAGGGGGGGGGAGCTACTTCTATTTTTTATTTAATTATACTTTAAGATGATATATTACCTAATATTAAGTCTCAAGTAAAGTTACATCCCAAATAGAAGTAATGGGGGGAAACAGGTGAAAAAATAAGCATGGAAGATTCTGGATTATGGTGCAAGAGTTTAGCAATTGCAACTTGGAAGTGACATTTTTTTAAAAAAGAAAAGTTCAAAAATAAGATTAAAAGAAGAAAGTAAAAAATAAGATACACAGCATACTTTTTCAGATGTTTAATGTTTTTCGAGTGGACTGGAGAATTGTAGAACAATTATTAGTCATGATTCTTTACAGCAATTTCATGTGAAATCTTGATCAAAGCTTCTTGTAGTAATAATTGACTCCCAGTTTGATATATACTTTCGGTCTCCAGTTTGGTAATCGTCTACGGCATGACCTCATCTTTTGCTAATCCAGGAGACATTAGAACACTCCTTGAGCATCTTTTCCCCAAATTCCAAATATAGACAATGCATTTTCTATATTGTTGGTTTTTGTGGGAAGGTTCTGGATAACAGCATCATTTACATTTGTATTTGATTTACCAATGGAGCGTTATTTAGTCCACGTGTAGATCCAGAAATAATACCATGGGGTGTTATATTCAGACAGAGAACTATTGGAAATTCCAGCACATCACAACCATTTTCCAGTCGGCAGGCACACATTAGGCGGAGGGACTGAGGCCATTCTTAGGAACCTTGGCAAATGCAGTAATGAAACTGACTGTCAATCCAGGTTCTTGACAGCTTTTATTTCTGGGTCTGTTTGCATTCTGATAGATTGGTTGCCCTTGACTTGTTTCCTTGACTTGTTTCCTATCTACAGTTCGTTTTAAATATTTGTAATTTTAGCATGCACCTACAGGCTGCCTGAGATGTTAAAGCTGAAACCAAGTATCTTTTTTTAAGATTCATAATGGGTTACATTTGCTTTAGCATAGGCGATTCACATCTAATTTCTGAAATCGTCTATGTGCTTGGGCAGGATGCAATGCACATCAAACCTCACAATAAATATTTACTTCAAATGCATGCAGTCCACGATTGCCTTATTTTGGGAATGGACCTTATGCCAGAATAGAGCAGACACATTCTCTGCTGAGGGGATCTTGAAGCAGGCCATACAAAACTTTTGGCTAATAGCAATAATAACATCAGACATGTAGCTCTTGGTTAGAACCTGCAGCATGCTCCAGAGGCCAGGACTTCTGGAATTAAGCAAGTTCAGCTATTATCTGCAGACTGTCCAAATGTCCCCATTTTCCAGTGACAGTCCTGAATTTACAGAAGCTGCCCTGGTTTCTGATTTGATCCCAGAATGTCCCACTTTTCCTTGGGATGTCCCTATTTTCATTGAAGAAACATTGGAGGGTATGGAGTTATATGACGCTGAGCCAAGGAGATAAGTAACAATACAATCTGTCGAAGACATCTGAAGGCAGACCAGTATAAGGAAGTTTTTAAAAATATTTTATTATGTTTTTATATATGTTGGAAGCCTCCCAGAGTGAATGGGAAGGGTATAAATATGATGGTGGTGGTGATGATGATGATGGAAAAGGACATCCTTATTTTCATTGGAGGAATGTTGGAGGGCATGCTATCTGTGTCTGAATGGCAGACTGCCTAGTAAACCAAGACCAGCTCTGTACCAACTGGCTGTATAGAAATAACAAAAACTGTGAAAGCACTAAATCATATATATATGCAACCGGAGGGGATGGAATACATAACACATATGCAAATGTCTCTGAAGAGGTGGATAAGGCTCAAAAAGTGCAACGTTCAATGTGCAAAAAGTCCCGTGTAATAAGGTGCTAAAGTCTCTCTGTCCTCCAGCTGACGGCTAGCTTGTGCTATCACTGTTTCACTGGTACAGTTTCTTCAAGGGACGGACTTCATCTTAAGTAATAATTATGATGCACTCTGTAAGCATTTACATATCCCTTTTTAAATCAATAAGCATAATAATGTCTAAAAGTTACTCACCAACATGTTCATACACTAAAACTTAACAAGGCTGAAATGCTCACAAACCTCAACAGTTCCTGGTTGGCAAAGCTAATTCCAACAGTAAATTACAAGGTTAAATACAATTTTTCTAAAACCATCAATCATGACAGGACAATACTTTA
The DNA here is from genome assembly GCF_963506605.1 of Zootoca vivipara. Taxonomy (NCBI): domain Eukaryota; kingdom Metazoa; phylum Chordata; class Lepidosauria; order Squamata; family Lacertidae; genus Zootoca; species Zootoca vivipara. The sequence continues at coordinate 14,850,581 of NC_083285.1, forward strand.
AAGGTACAAACATCCAAACATATAATCGGTCTTACAAGTATACTGAAGATATCTACCACCAAGCCTTCGAAATTAATGGTATATATATATCTCAATCAATTATAAAAAAGAGCTCAATTATTTAAAAAGAGCTGGCATGTGGGGGGGGGCAGCACTCTGGCCTTTCCCTTCTGTTGGAGTCCAGAGGGTTGTGTGCCCACCAAACTAGCAAATTATGTGGTGGACGATGCTGGCCTGTTATCAGTGCCAGAGTAAGATCAAGATGCCAGTCTGGTCAGCTTCTGCATGTGAAATGTGAGCAATGCTGCTATCTGGTACTTTATCTTTGGTAGCAAGTTGTCTTGGGCCAGTCAGTCCTGCCTGGAACCCTGTGTTGCCTGCATGAATTTTGTGAGAGGAACGACAGGATACAGATGTAGTAAACAGGTGCTTCCACACATGTAACCCATTTCATCAACCACCCAAAGGAAGTGAAAACAGCCTTGGTACTTCAAATGTTCATCATAGTGGAATCTTACCCCAATTTTTTTTAAAAGAATTTTTTTAAGATGAATGCATCTATTTACAACTAACTGGCTAGCTTATATGTAAGGTTATAGTTTGCATACTGGATGCTGTCAACCACACTGCTAATCAATTTAATGGTTGTACAGGAGCCCGGAAGGTGAATGTGCTTATTAACCTCTATGCCCAACATGCTGAGCCCATGCCCCCTCATCTTAATTCAGCTTTTGCAACATGAATGATTAGTGTTGTCATTAAAGATCAAATGGTACACTTAATTCAGAAGGCCTGTCCTGACCCACTCGTTCTTCTCATTAAGTGGCATGGGTGCCTATGTTTTTTATGTTTAGCTTATGACTTGTATGAATTAGAGCAAATTATGACTCATAGCTAATACATAGCTAATGGTGATTATGCCTTTTCAAACGGCGAGAAAACCGCATACCGGCAAACTTGCCCACTTCTAAAAACAAAGAAATAATAGAGGTGTTCCTTTATCATTCAGTTTTGGTCACTGAAGCGATCATAACTAAAGATAACCAAAAAAGGAGAAAGGCATCATTTAGAGCAGGCACCCCCAAACTTCGGCCCTCCAGATGTTTTGGACTACAATTCCCATCATCCCTGACCACTGGTCCTGTTAGCTAGGGATCATGGGAGTTGTAGGCCAAAACATCTGGAGGGCCGCAGTTTGGGGATGCCTGATTTAGAGGAAACAGTGCGGAGCTTGCTTGCATGCAAGCCTGTGCAAAACCTTGGATTATCCAAATAAAGTTCTGAAATAAATTAAATTGAGGGGTTAGGCACAATCCAGCCAAAGTTATTTACACTCAAATATTCAGTGGGAGCCAGGTTAGTTCTCATTTCCATCTAGGAGCTCCACACTTCTTTTTGCTCTAGGAAGAGAAAGCTTGTGTTTGTGCCAATGTGACTTCAAGATGGATGGGAATGCCTTTCTGCACAGTGGGAGACACCCCAAGTTTGATGGAGCTAAAAATGTAGCCCCCTCACCATCATCAACCATAGTTAATGGCAGATTCATTTGTTGGCACTTCTTCTACCTGTGGTTTTTCCCTATGAACAAATCTGTAAATTGATGCTTCCAAGTTTTGCACTTATTCGTGATGGTTTAGCATGGTCCGAGAAGGAGGAAATGCTGCTAGCTTAAATGGTAGCGCTTCTTTTCAAGGTTGTTTGCATTTCTAATTTAAGGGTTACATTCCGATTGCCTTGCCTGATGATCTTTTTGTCTTAAAGCATATTGTGTGCAGTTGAAAGTAAGCACCATTAAGTTCAATGGCGCTAACTTCCAGGTAACTATTCATAGGATTGTAGTTGCAACAGGTTGAATTGCAACAACATGCCAAACCTCTACAGCAGGCATCCCCAAACTTTGGCCCTCCAGATGTTTTGGACTACAATTCCCATCTTCCCCGACCACTGGTCCTGTTAGCTAGGGATCATGGGAGTTGTAGGCCAAAACATCTGGAGGGCCGCAGTTTGGGGATGCCTGCTCTACAGCATCCTTTGGCCAGCTCACTATTCTGTGACTGCCAGCTGATAAATCCGGCCTCATGTTATAAATTGTTTCTCTGTGGTATGTGTGTAGAACCTCCTGCACTTCAAAGTTTACCAGTACACCACTGGACAATGGAAAAACAAGGAACAGAAAAACAAGTCCTTGCATCCCTCTATCTCCCCTCCTCCTCACTTGTGTACAAAAACTGTTCAGCCTTATCTGCTCAGTTCTCAAATGTAAAAAAGAAAAAGAAAAACCCGAACCAGCCTTTTAAGCAAACCCATTACATAAAAAAATGGTAAAAATCTTTTAATGCTTTGGTTGAAAGTTAGCAAAAGAAAGCATGCAAGTCCTATGAGCCTCTGACTTCATAAAGTCACACAAATTGAATGTGAGCATGAAAAATTACTGTTCACGCAGCCGTTCCCAAATACAGTACAGTCATTGGTATTAAATATCTCCTATTTTTATTCACACATTTTTGATGCTCAAAACAGCACATTTTAGTCTTTAATCTTTCTGTGACATAACAGCCTAGGGCTGTTGAAACCCTTTATTTCCAGAAATTAGAAGCAATCTTGTTCACCCAGAATGTTTCCCAGCGCTTGTACCAGTAGGGTGTCATAATATGAATTATGCGTTACATAGTTTATTTGTCAGAGGCACTGGAACGAAAACTATTATATGAATCATTACTACTGACCTTCTCGAGATGGGGATTTATTGCCGCTGCTGCCCCAGGAATCTGTAACCTGTGGGACATTTCAAAGTGTATTTAACAACTGCAAACATTCTGAGAGGCATCCTTTACTTTAAGTGCAATGACAATAGTTGGATGAAATTTTGTGAAATACTGCCTAGTAGAAGATTAAAGGAGTACTTTCAACCCAACAATAGAATTGCCCAGGATCCAGTGTTTCTTAGCTCCCTTTAGAATAACCATTTTCAAATGGTCTACCCTTTGTTTGCAATTAGCTCTCTGAGATAGTACTACGGCAAGTTACAAAGGATTCTGGAATAGGTTATAGGGCAGGGATGGGAAACTTACAACTCTCCAGATATTTTTTTTTATTTATAATGCCTGTTAAATTTATAATCTTCCCTTCCTCCCAAAAGAGCGCAGGTAGCAAACAGAGAAGGGACAGAACAATGCCAGTAAAATTGAAACATATTTAAAACAACAAGAAAAATAAAATAAAGACATTTTTAAACAAATCTAACCAAACACATAAGGGACACGGGTGGCGCTGTGAGTTAAACCACAGAGCCTAGGGCTTGCCGATCAGAAGGTCGGCGGTTCGAATTCTTGTAGCGGGGTGAGCTCCCGTTGCTCGGTCCCTGCTCCTGTCAACCTAGCAGTTCAAAAACATATCAAAGTGCAAGTAGATAAATAGTTACTGCTCCGGCAGGAAGGTAAATGGCATTTCCGTGTGCTGCTCTGGTTCGCCAGAAGTGACTTAGTCATGCTGGCCACATGACCCGGAAGCTGTATGCTGGCTCCCTTAGCCCGTAAATCGAGATGAGCACTGCAACCCCAGAGTTGTCCGCGACTGGATCTAATGATCAGCGGTCCCTTTACTTTTAACCCAACATACATCCCCCATGTGAAACTATCACATACCATACTCTCACAGCTAATCATCTCAAGGTGGCCAGAGACTGTATCTTTCAGGCAGGAATGTTTAAAAGAAAATCGACCAGAATGGTAAGAATGAGAGAAAGAGACGCCTCACAAAGGAGGACATCTGTCAAATGATGGCCCTGTTTCAGGTTAGCACCAGCAGCAGAACCACCAAATTAATCTTCCCTCCAGTCATAGGCCCCAATATGGTGGATACTGGACTCCAGCAGTCATCATCCCTTACCATTGGCCATTCTGGCTAGGGCTGATGTAAACTGGAACACGTTTTATCCTACCCTTGTAGCAGATGTGCAGCTACATTGTATATATTCTAAAATTTGTTGTTAAGCTGGCATGGGAAAGATTTGCCTCGAAAGGGCAGCACAAAAGTACTTTTAAATGAACAGATGAACTCTTTGCAAGCCTAAAAAGACTGATACTCTAGATCAGGGGTTCCCAACAAAATTTTCTCGAGGACCCCTCATCGAGCCGCTATTGTGACAAGGACCCCCATTAATTCCTAATCCTAAAATTAAAAAGTGAGAGCCAAATTAAGAGTCTTTTTATAAGCGTCCAGGGAGGAGGGAGGGGAATGGAGAAGACAGGGTACCTGCGCAGTAGCGCACAAATGAAGCCGACGCGCACAAAGCATCTTGGGGAAGTGAGCGTTAGTAGAATGCGCACGCTGCCTCTTTGCAAAACAGTAGTGTTTGTAAAGCGCCACCTAACGGCATACAGCAGAACTACTGCCTCTATCTAATTCTAGCTTTGCGCTAGACTCTGCTCATGCAGGAAGCGGCCAAAACAAAAAATCTGTTATCATACGAAATATATTTAATATATTTTTTATTCTAATAGCATCTTGCGGACCCCTCTGGCATAGCTCGCGGACCCCTGGGGGTCCCCGGACCACCTGTTGGGAACCACTGCTCTAGATAGCCCTCCCACTAGAGGTCAAAGAGAACAACAATTACCAGACATTTAGAAGGCATCTCAAGGCAGCCCTGCTTAGGGAAGCTTTTAATGTTTGATGGATTTCTGTATTTTAGTGTTTTGTTGGAAGCCGCCCAGAGTGGCTGGGGGAACCCGGCCAGATGGGTGGGGTATAAATAAATTATTATTATTATTATTATTATTATTATTATTATTATTATTATTATTATATAGCAAGTGATAATGCTATAGGTAGTAAAACAGGAAGAACTGCAACAAGGGTTGCAGTACTGTACCGGGATTGCCAGAGCCTGAAAAAAAGTTGAAAAGTGCTGCTACTTCTCTCTCTCTTTCCAAAGCTCTCTTGCTTCATGGTTTTACTTCTAAAAACAAGATAGACCCATTAATTCCATAATAGTTTTTGCTCTTTGCAGGTCAGTGCACCAAGATTTTTACTCTCTCCTTATACTGTAATGCAAAAATTAGCTCCATACCCACCTGCCATTATTTCCTAATTAAATGTTTGAGAACTCTATTTGCACGTGATTGGCTCATAAATTCCTTTTTATAGGATGCCTTGCTTCAAAACTAGCCTGGAGTCGATAAATCGTTCTACAAATGTCAATTTGGTGAGCAGTAAAGAGGTAAATAGAAACTAATGGCACTCATCAAGTCCGTGGCACCAATGATTTATTGGGCACAATCATTTAACAGTTTCATAAAGTCAATATGAGAGAAAAACGGGTTTCTTATCAAGGTAAACTGCATTTGTACTGTCAGCACAAAGGTGATTTATGACAAACCTGTGTCCAGGATTAGGATATTATGAATGGGAGAAAATGAAAGGCTCATTAATTTTCCCCCTTTAATATATATAACCACAGGTAGAAGACATGCAGTGGGATAACAGAGAGAGAACTCATCCCACATCGGTCTGCAGTTTGCCCTGCAAGCCGGGAGAAAGGAAGAAAATGGTCAAGGGAGTGCCTTGCTGTTGGCATTGCGAGCGCTGCGAGGGTTACCATTACCAAGTGGACGAGGTCACCTGTGAAATGTGCGCATTCGATAAGAGGCCAAATGCCAACCGCACCGACTGCCAGCCGATCCCCATCATCAAGCTGGAATGGCATTCCCCGTGGGCTATTGTGCCTGTCTTCATAGCAATCTTTGGGATCATCGCAACCACCTTTGTCATTGTGACGTTTGTTCGCCACAACGACACGCCAATTGTCCGGGCCTCGGGTCGCGAACTCAGCTACGTCCTCTTAACGGGGATTTTCCTCTGTTACTCCATCACTTTTTTAATGATTGCGAGTCCAGACACTGCCATCTGCTCCTTGCGGCGGATCTTCCTTGGGCTGGGCATGTGCTTCAGTTACGCAGCTTTGCTCACCAAAACAAACCGAATCCATCGAATATTTGAGCAAGGGAAAAAATCGGTCACCGCTCCAAAGTTCATCAGCCCGGCTTCCCAGCTGGTGATCACCTTCAGCCTCATCTCCATGCAGCTTCTGGGAGTCTTCGTCTGGTTTGGTGTTGATCCTCCACATATCATCGTGGACTATGGAGAGCAGAGGACTCTGGATCCTGAAAATGCTCGTGGGGTTCTCAAATGTGACATCTCTGATCTATCTCTCATTTGTTCCCTTGGATACAGTATTCTCTTAATGGTAACATGCACTGTTTATGCCATCAAAACAAGAGGTGTTCCAGAAACTTTCAATGAAGCGAAACCAATTGGATTTACTATGTACACCACCTGTATCATTTGGTTAGCTTTTATTCCAATCTTTTTTGGAACTGCACAGTCAGCAGAAAAGGTGAGTAGTGGCAGTGACCTGTCTTTATTCATCTTCTTCTTGTTGTTCAGTTGCACGTTTATGTCAACTCATAGATGTCCTGTGCTGAAGATTGAAGCTACTTCGGCAGAGTAAACTCTGACTGGTATATTTTTAGAGAAGAAAAAATGCTTTAAGAGCAGCTTTGTATTATTTGATCATAAAAAGGCGTTATTATTATCACCAAATTATCATCTTTCTTCTTTGCAGCACTTTGTTGGTTGGAGCACCTAGGCATTTCTAAGTTTGGGGAAATAATTCTTTAGAATTAAATAATCTACTTTTTAAAATGGATGGTTAAAAGGTGGTTTTTAAAAAGACTGGAAATTATATACATTCTGAATATTTAGCTGAAGTTCTTGAAATGAGAGTTTGGCGCAGCATGTTCAGAACCTGGTCCTTTCTTGCAATAGTAGAAATAGATATTTTTTTCCTGATGCAGATACCCTAAAAAACCCACTTTCATGTGTACTGCATAAAATATACTGCATTAAAAATAGTGTGTGTTTGTGTGTGTGTTATGTTGACCCACTTAAATTTGGCTTATGCAGATTTCTTTAAAATTGAATCATCAGAATTACAACTATCTATGTTTCTCCCAGCATATGGTACTCAGAGGCAAAGCTTCTTTAAACACGAAGTCTCAATTTAGCAATGAGGGTTGAAATCCACTGATAGGTCTATTCTGCATGAAATTACCAAGCCCTTTTAAAAAAAACAAAAAAAACCCAGCTCTAAATCAGTGACACCTCTACTTCTTATGGTAATGAATTCAATTATGCATTGTGTGAAGATATTTTATTCTAGCTTGGTCTGAACCTAAATCCACTCTGCTTCACTGGATGACCCCAAGTCCCTGCCGTTTGTGCGTGAGAGAATAATTTCTCTTTGTAACTGTTTGACTCAGATTGGCATGTCTTTTGTTCAGCAAGTTTATCAAGAGCATGCTCTAGGCTTTTCTGGATTCTTTCAGTTTTAGTAGTGAGCAATCAACAATGTTGTGTCATAGTACAGCTTAGGTTGATCTTGACAGAAACTTCACTTTTGAAAACGTATACTGGGCACTGTTGGTTGTTTCTCAAATGGTGAGAAATTTGTTTCTCAAATGGTGTTGTTTTTTTCAAAAAGAGTGTGATATAACAATGAATCAATGTTTCATGGTGATTCTTTAAAGGTTTCAAACAATTTCCATTCACAAAAAGGAATGAAAATACTGGGAATGAAATGAGAAGCATTTTGACAAAGATCATCGCCAGCAAAGAAAAAAATGGTGGTGTCAGAACGTTGAGCCTAGTTTGTAGGTTAGGTTCCCAGCTCTTGCGTGTATTTAACTCATGCAGGTGATCTCATGCAAATTCATAGGTTAGATTCCCAGCGTTTGGGTGTATTTAGCTCAAGCAAAGTGATGTAACTTTGGAGGAGTGAATTTGTTGACTGTGTGTTAGCAGAGATTTCTGGTTTCAGTGCAAACTCTTAATAATCTGCTGGCAGGACTGAACAACAGCCCTTAGTGTTCAATAGAAGCAGATGCAACATCTTCCATAACTCTAATAGACACGGATTCCATGTGGGAATTAATGTGCAACTCTGAGTAATTTTTGTCCACGTTTTTGGAGAGCATTTCTACTGCCTCCCTTATGGCTATATTCCAGAAAAATCACATGGGTTATCACAATGCCATTTCACATGACTTATGGGGCCAGGGGTGGCAATGATCCATGTCTACAACTTTCACAGACACAGAAGCAGCTGACCAGTTGGCCTGGAGCCACTGTGGTAGCTTACCCTCAAGTAGATTGCTGTTGCTTACTGGGAAGGAGTGGTTGAGGAAGTGGAGAGGTTGGCACAGTGCAAACACAGTGGCATGAGTGCAGGATTGATTCTGCTGGTGCCTTTGCACCTCAACTCTTCCCCTCTCCTTCCTGGAAATCAATAGCAATCCAACCACCGAGGTGCTAGCTCTTCCCCACTTGGCAAGCTGCTTCTGTGACTGAGAGCAAAACGTGTGAAAGGTGTGAATCATTTGTAAAATCATCTTGCAGAAGTTAAAATAATATTTTGGTTAATATCTTTGGGCTGCAGAGGGGAGGCAAGGAAGGAGAAAACCAATTGCATGAGCAGGTGCTATGTTGGATCTCATTTTAGCAAAGTATTATGGCATAAAGCCCACTTCATCAGTATGATGTATAATCCTAAATTAGCACACGAACACACAGGCATAAGGGAGGGAATGTAAAAGTGGGAGTTATAATTTATAAAGAAGTTTAGTTCTATTCAGTCTTTACATTTTGGCCGCTAATTACACATAATCTTGCCCCTTTACCAAGACTGTAAAAAAAGAGTAGTGATTTAGACAAGGTGACTCACTCTTGCCAAGTGCAGCAAATCTAGAGAAGTTATTTCACTGTAGAAGTGAATCTGATGTGGGGTTGCTTGTTGCACCCTTTGCAAGCAGTACTCTGAGTTAAGCTTCCTCTGTACATCCAACCACATTTAATTCTTTACCAGACAGAAATTAAATGGAATATAAATTGACATGAGGAGGAGCTAGGATAATTGTCCACACTAGAGCAGAACAACAATAAATCAAATCTGACAGCAACCCTAGCCTGGCTCCAGCTATAACTGCCATTTCTTGTCTTGCTCAATTGACAACAAACATTTACAGATGTAATCGTGAGAGGCGGGGTCGAGCAGAGTTCTGTTATTGTCTCACTCTATTACTTTTCATCCAACGGAGGTATGCAAAATAGGCAACATGCTGAATGTTTCCATTCCAGATGCTAACAGAGACGTTAAGATAACCTGTGGGATCCTACCGGCATCTGATATTGGAGAAGGTGTCTAGTCAGTTAAATCAAAAGCAATACAACTCGACAATCGATAAAGGATTATCCACACTAGCAGTTTTTCATGCCATCTACTGCTGATAGTCCCATGTTTCTGCTTAAGGTCGTTGATTGGTTTCTGAGGACCATTCTCAGCATTCCCCAAGACATAGCTGATAAGGACAAAAGGGAGAGGCTTTTCAGTTGTGGTCTGAAGCAGAAAAAAATGAGGTGTGTGTCATCTAACACCATCCTTTCCCACCTTTAAGGAGGCTTTTAAAATCACTTTAGTGCACCCAGTTATTTTTAATTAGACCCTCTAGTTCAGGGGCAGGGGAGCTTTTTCAATCTGAGGGATATATTCCCTTCTAGGGGTCACTTTAAAGTTGTGTACAGCACCAAAGAAAAAGTGGACAGAACAGTAAATATAAGCTTCACCTTTCTACAGTAGTCTCACTCATTTGTTCTGCTGCAATGAAGGATAAACCTAAAATGAAGCTACACCCTAAGAGTGAACATGATCTAGTCAAGTGAAGCACTATTTAAGGACTGTTGATGTCAGGGAGAAGGAGCTAAGTTTAGCATTCCTATAGAAACCCATGAGACTTCAAATATTATTTATTGTTTTCTTTATTACATTTATATCCCCTTTTCTTCCAATGAGCTCAAGGTGGCATACAGGGTTCTCCTACTCTCTGTTTTATCCTCAGAACAACCTTGTGGGGTAGGTCAGGCTGGGAGAGTGTGGACTGGTTCAATGTCACCCTTTGGGCTTCATGACTGACTGGGTATTTGAACCCTGATCTCAATTCCTAGTCCAGCACGTCAATTACTACATTATGCTGCCTTGATTATCCCCTGGGTTGGGATAAAGCCTTACAACTGAATGGAGCACCCCAAATGCAGTGCTGTCCCCAGACTTTTTGCCACCTGAAACAGCCCAAAAGGCACCCCGCTTTCAAGGGTGAATCTCTTGAAAAGTCTTGCCGCAACATTCAGATACAAATTGCATCTATTTACACACAGACACATGTCACTTCGCTCTCTTGGATGACATCTCTCTTCCAAGTCAATTTTTTTTATTAGAAAAGAACCCAAAAATAGGTATCAAAAATGAATCAAAGAACCTGGTACTGATAAATTATGCAGCAGGCAGATAAGACACTTTGCTTGTTCTTTTCTTATAAACCAACCTACAGTGGATTTGAGCACAGCAGGGACCAATTCTGGTCGGACATAAATCCCTCCAAGGAAAGAAGCAATCATCAGCACATTATTTTCTTCACTGCTGCAGATGGGTAAAGCTTCTGTACCTTTGTACCACTTAAAAGATGCTAAGTGGGCCATGCTATTGTGCAGTTTGCCATGAAACAAAGATATGTGACCTTCCACTGCATGAGGATGGTGTGTTCTTATATGTGGAGTGAAATGCTATTATTTTTTAATAAAGAACCAATCCTAAAGGTAGACATGTATGAGGGTCGTTCATTAAAGATTTCCCCTGACCAACTTCTGGTAATCGTAGGATGAAATCTCTCCATAGGTAATGTGGTAATTTGTAGCTCTGAACTCCTAACAGGTTCTCTGTTACGGGTGCTAACATGAAGTAACATCTGATAATGGAACCAGTTGAATGCAGAGCAGTCATCAGGTTCCTGTACTTGAAAGGGCACACACCATGGGAGATGTTCGATGAGATGGAAGGGACTTATGGGGAGGATGCCCCATCGTATGATGTAGTCAAGCACTGACATCATCAGTTCATCATCAGTGTGATCAAACTTCAGTGGAATGGCTCCCATTCCTGGGCGACCACAGTCCGCCATTGATGAAGACACCATCCGGCAAGTGGAGGCCGCCATTCTGGAGGATTACCGCATAACCATTAGCCAAGATCAGTGTGGGCTCTGTAGAAAAAAATCATCCATGACCATTTGCACATGGGAAAGGTGTCCAGACAGTGGGTCCTCTGGCTGCTGATGCCTATATAGAAGCAGGAACGAGTCACATGCTCATGGGCTCATTTGGCCATGTGTCACGAAAACCATGATGACTTCTTCGCCAGACTAATTATCAGGACAAAACATGGGTCCATCATTATGACCCAGAGACTAAACCCCAGTTCAAACAATGGAAGTAGTCTGCCTCAACACCTCCAAAGTAGGCACGTGACCAACCATCAGTGGGCAAGGTCATCCTCATGGTCCTTTGGGACCAGCGCAGAGTAGTGATGATGGATTTCCTGGCAATGGGTACCACAATTATCAGGACATACTATGCTTCACTGCTGCAGAAATTGTGGAAGGCCATCAAAACTGAGAGACGTGGTATGTTGACCAAAGGTGTCTGCCTCCTGCAAGATAACACCCTGGTTCACAACCTACATGTTGCTCAGACGGAAGCATGGTCCTGTGGCTATGAAATCCTTCCTCACACCCCTTATTCCCCCGACCTCGCACCATCAGACTTCCACCTCTTTCCAACCATGAAGTTATTTTTGAAGGGCAAGCTTTTTCCAGATGATGAAATGCTGATTTCTGAGGTCAAGTCATGGCTTCTACAGACGAGGTCTCCACAACTGCATAAAACGATGGGAGAAGTGTTTGACTCTTGCTGGTAGCTATGTGGAGAAGGACTAATAACTGTGGCCAGTTTAGTTTGTCTCAGTCCACGGGAAGTATGTCAGGGGAAATCTTTAATGTATCTTAGGCACAGCAGAGGAATCCTGGCTGTTAAGATTAGGACAGATATAGGGAGGAGCGCATTTAGACTGTAAGTCCACAGATGACTTTCAAGGCAGATGTGTTCATGCATATATTCCCCTCACAGCAGGAGCATTTGTTTCCTGAGTGCATTTGTTTCCATTTGATCTGGAAAATTTTTGCTAGCAGAGGTTAAAATCTAATGGAAACTCTACTGTGCAAGTTCCAGGGAAGCAAACAGGAGTTAAACAAGTGTATTGTTGACAGAAGGAGATCTTGGACAAACATCCAATTCATTTCTAGGCTGCCTTTTCATTTATACATGTTGTGATTACTGTGTGCCTGGATATTTTTCTGCCATCCAGCCTTCTGTCACCACCCACAAAAGAACAGGATTATATGTTATCTAGTAAGGGGATCCAGATACTTTCAAAGCACCATGCCCCCTTCCCCACCCCAAATCACCCTGCTGTGCCAGCCCAGTTGTGTTGCTTTTAAGGGACTATTTTTGTTGCCAAACCTATATTGTTCAAGGACAGGGCTGGGTAACTTCCATCTTGGAGACTGAATGTGGCCTTCAAAGCCTCTCTGTCTGGCCTTCAGATTCTCCCAAGGGCACACCCCTTCCTAAGGCCACACCATTCACCAGCCTGGATAGCTCAGTTGGTTAGAGAGTGGTGGTGGTAACGCCAAGGTTGCAGAATCAGTCCCTGCATGGGACAGTTGCATATTCCTGCATTGCAAAGGATTGGACTAGCTGATCCCTTCCAACTCTCCAATTCTATGAAACTCTGTGAGACTTTCTCTGCTGTCTCCTCAAATACTTTGGCAGGGCTGCAATGTGTCCTTAACCATGATAGTGCCTCTTGTGTGCTTGAAGGGTTGATGAATTTATGCATGTGTAGGGTGTGCATATAAATGTCTCACTTACACATGCCAATCAATGTACAAAGGCAAGAGCCACATCCATTGCTCCTATTTTTTTGTCTCTTGCTTTGCCCACCTCGTGTATGTGGACCTCAAAAGGTTGTCTGTAATAGATTGCAATCCTTGGTCTTCAGAAGGTTCCTTACCTTTGGTTTAGGGCATGTATATGTGTGGTGCTTTATCTGGGTTAACATTCAGACTTTGGCTTAAATGTGCAAGCAGTCACTACTTTTTCAATGATGTGGTCTATCACAATAAGTACAGGCATCCTCCTCTCCCCTCCATTTATGTGTGTTCAATTCACATGTGACAACGCATTTGTAGCCCTGGAAACCTGGAAGTGGGGGGAAAGACCTGATGAGCCTCGGCAAAGCCCCATTGTACCTCCAGCTCACAAGGATACTCTCCCCAGAGCCCAAAGGGTAGATGTCGCCACAATATAAACACACATTTTTACTTGGCTGGATATTTTTTTGGTTGATCTTTCATGCAATGTTATCTGTCACCAACATAAGGATCAACCATCAGTTTTGGACAAAAAGCAGTTGTGGGTGAAGTGCTCCGAGTTTTCACTATTCAAGCAGCCTTCAAGAGTCTTCCAAAAAGTGTAATGTCTCCTGAACCTTTGGAGATAAGACAGGTTATACCATTCTTTCCACATTCAACAGATAAGATACTGTGCAACTCAGGCTGGAGTGATGTAGATTTAGGTTAAATCTGAGGGGTTATATTTTTTGCAGCATATTAAGAATTCACTTTTGGAGGAGGAGGAGGAGGAGGAGGAGGAGGAGGAGGAGGAGGAGGAGGAGGAGGAAAACAACCCCTAAATCAAAATGCTAATTCAATGATTTTGCAATTCAGATTTTCTTTGAGCTGTCTGCTATAAATAAAAATCTGTTTGCATACAGCTTTGTGGCTCTCACCACAAGAGTTCAAACATGTGTCCAGTTAATTGTTCTTTTAAATGAGCAAAATTTAGTAAGTCATGCTCATGTATATACAACCGGTTGGCTATGCTCTGGCAAGGCTATTTTTAGGTTTGAATGTTTTAGTTAACAAATAAAACAAACAAACAAAACAAACAAACAACAACAACACCCTAAAACTGCAATACATAATTCTGTTATGATACAACTAAGTAAACCAGACACATTATTTAAGTAATACTGGCACAATTAAAGGTATTCAAATTCATATCTCTTCTCCAAAAAGAAGCCTAACGTTCCCATCCAAGTAAGCCACGCATTGTCTGCCATTTCTTAACCAGATGTATTCGGTATGCTTAAGAATTTCTGTCATATGATACGGCACATGTTGGTCTCCAGTTCCATACAGTGTTAGCCAATATGAACAGTGGTCAAGGACTATGGAAGCTGCAGTTCAATAGCATCTGGAAAACAACACTTTACCCCAGTGGCATAGCGTGGGTTGCCAATGCCTAGGGCGGCATGGAGTGGCTGGGTCGGAGGGAGGGAAACTGATGGAGTGTGCATGTGCATTCCACTACCTAATGACATCTGTTTCACCCAGGAGATAGCAGCCGCAGAGATAAGAAAGAAAGAGCCATTCCATCGTCTGGATAGGTCGCTTCCTGGTTCACATGCAGAAGCTGTTTTTAATGGATGGCAGCTGAAGGTTCTTTCCTCCTGCAGACTATCTCAGCTTCAGCTTCATCTCTAGTGTTTTGGCTTCTTCTTCAGCTTGGACCACTGCCTTTTGCCACAAGTTCTCCCCAACTCTCAGCCTCACTCAGACTTTGGGCAGCTTCCTTTGGTTGTTCCTATTGTCACCTTCAGACTCTAATCAAGCCTGCCTTTAGCCTCTTCTCTATCTCTTCCTTGGCCCCTTGATGAAAATCTATTTTCAACATCTTCTCACGTTCTCCTACAGTCTTGTAATATTTTGGATCGTGTCTCTTTAGCAGGACTCTCTAAACAACCACAAGGTTCTGTTTAAAGACTTCACATCTCTTTGGACCATAACTGAGGACCAATAGGTTTAAACAGAACATTCACCAAAGGATCTATCACAGCTTGACTTGCCGAAGTCTATCAACCCATATAAAGGCTACTGCTTGCTATCATAATACTGTAGTACATTTTGTGAGACATGTGGTCACTTCTATGTGAACTGTATCAGCCTAGCTGTTTCTTGGGAGACTGCCAACTGACAAAACCCCATACACTGTATCTTCCAGGCTTTGTTTGAACATGCAAGTCTTTCCATCTCATTTAATTAGCTAGTTACAAACCATTGTTTTTACAACAGAGCAACATTCTTACATATAAATTTATTCTTACAATGTTACTGTTTCTTCACATTCACACTGTAATTTAGATGTCTCGCTGGAGCAGGGAGCGAATCAAGTGGAATTGTTACTTGCCTCATCTAATAAAGAACGTACTTTCAGAAATATAATTATGTATCTGCACTCCCATAAAGAAATATCTTTTTGGGAGACTGAACTGCCAATATTTAATGCTATTAAGTTTTATATACATTGCTTGTTTTCTAAGGTACCCGACAATACCGTAATTTATAATGATTCTTCTTAGCAAGGCTATTTGAGTTCTCCGCATTGATATAAAACTTCTAAAGGAAAATGTTACATGATGTTAACGCACCATAAAATATGCCAAAAGGAATTTACACACCTAACTATGCCCTGATAAGGAAATGGCAATAGAAATTAAATGAAGCACTTCTTACAAGTTTGCAAGGCTTGTTTACAGTTCATCTTCTAATTGCAATGATATTTGCATACACTCTTCAAAAGAAAACTTGCAATAAATAAAGGGGAAGTTCATGGCAAAATTAGTATACTTGAAAAAAGAATATAATGCAACTGTGCACACTATTCTTCACTATCACTGCAGCATCTATTACTCATCACCATCATTCTATAGGATACTAATTAGCAGTCTTCTGCAAGTAAAATCTCTCTATCTCCAAATGATACAGATTAAATAAAGATGTTTTACTTCTTTATGTGTAGGATTTTTACCCCATCCTTCCTCACAAGTCATCTCAGGGTAGGATAAAATACATTGTAAAATAGAACAGACCAATATAATACAGTTGACTTGTAAGTTGTATGCATTTAACTTGCATGACCACAGCTTTATGTCTACCAGCTCCATTTGGTACGCAGGCTGAGACCCTACCTGCCCGCAGACTGTCTTGCCAGAGTGTTGCATGCTCTGGTTATCTCCTGCTTGGACTACTGCAATGCGCTCTACGTGGGACTACCTTTGAAGGTGACCCGGAAACTGCAATTAATCCAGAATGCGGCAGCTAGACTAGTGACTGGGAGTGGCTGCCGGGACCACATAACACCGGTCCTGAGAGATCTACATTGGCTCCCAGTACGTTTCCGAGCACAATTCAAAGTGTTGGTACTGACCTTTAAAGCCCTAAACGGCCTCGGTCCTGTATACCTGAAGGAGCAACTCCACCCCCACTATTCAGCCCGGACACTGAGATCCAGCACCGAGGGCCTTATGGCGGTTCCCTCATTGTGAGAAGTTAGGTTACAGGGAACCAGACAGAGGGCCTTCTCGGTAGTGGCACCTGCCCCGTGGAACGCCCTCCCAGCAGATGTCAAGGCAATAAGTAACTATTTTACTTTCAGAAGACAACTGAAGGCGGCCCTGTTTAGGGAAGTTTTTTAATGTTTGATGCTATACTGTTTTTAAGATGCATGTAAGGTGGAGAGCTTAAAAGTTATTTCTGTGCCAGGTTTTTCCTGCATGGAAAGAACTTGTAAGCTCTCAGACTAGCTTTCCAGCTCTGGGGAGACTCTTGAAAGGTCTTATGGGACCACCCAAGATCTCATGAGAACCTCCAGAACTCTGAAAGCAAGGTAGAGAGCCTAAAGGCTCTCTTCCTTTGTATGGAGGGCAAGACCTACATGGTGTGCCAGGTTCTGAAAAGTAGGGATATGGTTTCAAAGTTGTTCTGACTATACATAATTTCAGCTTTACATGCAATCCCTGGAATGTAACCCCTGTACAAGTTGCAAGTTGACTCTAGAGTTAAAACCCATCTAGTTGCCTATACAAAATCACTACAACTGTATGGATGTATACATATGGATGTATACAGGGAAGTTAAAATGATTATACTGTAGGTGCCACTTGCTGGCGTTCAATCTCCTAGAGCTCTCCATTTTTATTTATTTATTATATATCTATACCGTCATTCATCTGAGGATCACAGGGCAGTTTACAATGTAGAAAAATATGTGACCTAATAACAAGCGAAACAATTACCTCCGCCATAGTTTAAAAGGCTTAATTAGCCAAAGGCCTGGCAAAAGGGGAAGGTTTTTGCCTGGTGCCTAAAAGATATGTAATGAAGGTGTAAGGTGAGCCTTCCTGGGGAGAGCATTCCACAAAGGAGGAGCCACTGCAGAATAGGCCCATTTTCTTGTTGCCAACTTCTGGACCTCTTGTGGACAGGGTACATGAAGAAGTACTTCAGATGTGGGGTCTGGGGGTTGGTTCATATGAGGACAGGCAGTACACAGTATTGGACTGTGGAAGGCTTACAAGTCAAAGCCCAGCACTTTGAATTGGCCCGGAAACTAACTGGGAGCAAATTCAGTTGGGCCAGGATTGGTGTTATATGCTGTAACCATCTTGCCCCAGTGAGCAAGTTGGCCACTGAATTCTGCACCCGCTGATGTTTCTAAGCCATCTTCAGAGGCAACCTCATGTATATGCATTGCAGTAATCCACAACAGAAGGCAGGCTATTCCTGTCCAAATAGAGGCACAACTGGGCCACCAGCTGAAGCTGATTGAAAGCAGTCTGTGCCACCAAGCCACCTGAGCTTCAAATGACAACAATTGTTCCGAGAGTACGTGCAAACAAGCAACCTCTCATCCAACCAGTCTATGGAACCACCTTCTCACCATGCCTCAATCTTACCTGAATTGATCTTCAGTTTATTGGCTCTCATCAAGTTCATTACTGAGGCAAGATATTGGTCTAGAGGGGGGTCAGCAAACTTTTTCAGCAGGGGGCCGGTCCACTGTCCCTCAGACCTTGTGGGGAACCGGACTATATTTTGAAGGGGGGGGGGATGAACGAATTCCTATGCCCCACAAATAACCCAGAGATGCATTTTAAATAAAAGCACACATTCTACTCATGTAAAAACACCAGGCAGGCCCCACAAATAACCCAGAGATGCATTTTAAATAAAAGGACACATTCTACTCATGTAAAAAAACGCTGATTCCCGGACTGTCTGCGGGCCAGATTTAGAATGCAATTGGGCCGCATCCGGCCCCCGGGCCTTAGTTTGCCTACCCTTTGCCACACCTGCAGGTCTAAAGGAGAAGTAGAGCTGTGTGTCATCAACATATTGCTGACAACATACTCCAAAACTCCACTCAGCAGTTTTATGTATATGTTAAACAGCATGGGGACTAAGATTAAAAGCTGAGGAACCCAGTATTGAATTCTTTCTGTTTCTCTTTCTGCACCATCTTTATTTATGGTAGTTTTTTGGCAGTGGGACTCATTGAGTGTTATAAGTGAAATATATGTGAGTTTGTTTCATGAGCCATCTAAATCATCATCAGTAAACATCGGTAAACAATCCCGCAGAGCATTGTTCAGCTACTTTCCCCATTTCCTTGTTTTGTCAAGTCATGGCTAAGCTGTCATTTGCTACACCTCTTGCAACAAGAAAAGGAACCCAATTCAAGCAATGCAGAACTTTGCAATCATCTGGTTATAGGGGGAAGGAGGTCGAGCCCACAAGCCATCAAACAGCATATCCCCGGCATATAGGCAAATGTCACGAAGGCTGCTGGAATTAGAAATGGAACATTTCTATAAGAAAACAGACTCTTCCAATATATAACCTTTGGCTCTGCACTCCTACAGCAAGGCATTAAAATTCCGGGGCTTCTGGAAAGAGAGTTTTCCTTAATGTCATGATGGTTGCCATTCTGTAGCGTAAAGAATGAAATTGGCCGCATGATTAAAACAGATGTTTTATGAACCTCTGGGTAAAATTAAGTTACAATGGCAGGCTGCACCAGAATTGGCTGAGGATAGATGACTGTCTAAAGTACATCCCTATTCGCTGAAAAGAACTGCTTTAATTTCCTTGCATTACCTATTCTTGTGAGTTTTGACAGGTGGATGAATCATGTTCATTCAACAGATAATAAAGATATCATTTATTATATTAGTGCCTAAAACATCTCTGTTTTGAGTGAACAGATGAATACCAGTTTCCCTTTTTCTTTCTTTTTTTTTCAAAAGGAAGGAGGCATTTCAGTTTTTATAGGAGAAAAGGGGCTCACAGAGATACTAAAGTATTCTATTCTACCACTTGGAAATCAATGGATGATTTTTAATGAGATAACTTACTGAGGCAGGAAGATGTCAGTAGTTTTCTGCACTACTCTGACAAACTGACATTTCTTCTATCACGGGGCACTGGTGGGGAGAGAAGATTTGTTAATGATGATGATGATGATGATTAATAATAATAATAATAATAATAATAATAATAATAATAATAATATATGGATAGTCATCTAGCTATAAATTATTTTTTTAGTGTCTCACAGATGTCTACATGATTATCCAGTGATCACTTGCTAGTGGTTTGCAAAATCAATGCTTGTGTAACTTGCTGTTTTGGCAAATCAGATGACATATTCATTAGCTGTCCCTTAAAAGTCATCTAATTTCCTGAAAGCTTCCCCTCCCCTACAAAAATACACTTCCATTTTTCTTCTTCCTTTGCAGGGCACTTTAGACTTCTTGTGGGTGTGGGGTTGAGCTTACCTGTGGTCTAAACCACTGAGTTTTGGGTTTGTCGATCGGAAGGTCGGCGGTTTGAATCCCCACGGTGGGAGGAGCTCCCGTTGCTCTGTCCCAGCTCCTGCCAACCTAGCAGTTTGAAAGCCCACCAGTGCGAGTAGATAAATAGGTACTGTTGTGGCGGGAAGGCAAACGGTGTTTCCATGCGCTCTGGTTTCCATCACAGTGTCCCATTGCTCCAGAAACGGTTTAGTCATGCTGGCCACATGACCTGGAAAGCTGTCTGTGGACAAACGCTGGATCCCTCGGCCTGAAAGCGAGATGAGCGATGCAACCCCATAGTCACCTTTGAGTGGACTTAACTGTCCAGGGGTCCTTTACATTTTTTTAACCTTTTAGTGAGGTGGCTGAGCCACCATAGCTGCTAGAGGGCTGTGAAAACTTGTGTCCTGGGCTTTTTAGATTTGTCTATCCATGTACTATCTGAAACCAAAGGGGTGCATTGGTTGCCAGGTGAGGAATATATTATAATTATTTTCCGTTCTCTTATCCCAAGATGAAGTTAATGTGACTATAAGTGAGGTGCCGTGTGTGTGTGTGTGTGTGTGTGTGTGTGTGTGTGTTTAGAGGTCATACACCCTTTGCTAGAACAGGAGGAGTCTCACAGAGTTTACTGGTCCTGTACATTAAAACACAGGAAGGGAAAAATACAGATTTCACAGCGTGGCTACATAAAAAAGCCATTAAGAGTACTTGGCCCTGCTGTACGTTACATAACCTAAAAGCAGTTACCACAGAGTCTTATTTGGAAGGCAAACTTATGTAAGGCAATTAGCTGCGGAAAATGATGAACTCAAAAAAATTGGACATGATTAAAGTCAACAATTTGAAAAGCAGCTTCTCAAGAGCATCACCCCGTTGTTCAACAAAGTTGTTTAAATGGCCTTTTATTGAGGTCAGAGGAAGAAAGGAAACGGCAAATGGCTTGAAAGAAAGAAAACGCCACCACAGGAAATGGGTTCCTAATTATATGAGAAGCAGGCTTTTGCATCTATGTCTTAAACTGCTATAATCAAAAAGATACTTTGAAAATAATGCAGCAATGTTGCAGAAATCAAAGGCCTGGGGGAAATGGAAGATTGGAATTGGGGTAAATGCCATGTCTTCATTTAAAGTTGGTCTGAAGCAGAAGTGACATAAAGTGTACAGATTCACCTATGCCTCTGATGCATTCGCATCAACATGCAGTATTAGAAACGCCATGATAAAGGGCAATGCTAATACCATGACAAATGCTGTAACTGCTAGGGAGAAAAATATTTGAACCTCATAAGTGGTCCTCCTGCTCTAGCTATCTTGATTGCTGTTCTACTAAGAGAACAGCTGCATATCATATTCCGCTGTCGTTATGGTTCCTGGTCCGACATGTCTTTTATTGATGAGTTAATCTATTGACTTCAGGTAGCCATCCCAGTATTTCTCAGGATAAGTTTTCTGCACTTCCTTTCATTTGGGGGGCGGGAGGCAGAGGGGGGTTGTTAGCCTCAACTTGTTAATAAAATGCAGCTTAGAATATTGGTCAATGGCAACTTTCTTGAAAACCGATATATTATTTCCCCATTTGCTTTCTTAATTTATTCACTGGACAGTGTGTGCTAGTCTGTTTATGAAGTACTGCTCATTAGGGCTGCAGAACCTTTTGTACTTTTTGAATATTCAACTCAGCCTAAATGTCACCAATCCAGAAGAAGAAGAAGAAGAAGAAGAAGAAGAAGAAGAAGAAGAAGAAGAAGAAGAAGAAGAAGAAGAAGAAGAAGAAGAAGAAGAAGAAGAAGAAGAAGAAGAAGAAGCAGCTTTCTTGTTAACTGTTGGACTATACAGGGTTTCCCCCCCCCAAAAAAAAAACGCATCCACTTGGGAGAAAGCAAGATATACAGAGCTTCCGATTCTCCCCTTCCCTCCTTTTGTTGCTGTCTGGCAGTGTCAAGATGCAACGCCAGATGGTCCTTTTTTGGAATCTCTGCTGATATAATTGATTTTGTTCAATTCAAAAGGGGTTGTCCAAATTCTGTTTCTCTTTTGAGATGACATGCTGCTTTTTGGAATCCATCCTTTTGGAACTGGAATGGCTCCAATTGCCCCAGTTTCAAGCACACAACCTGAATCTACCAAATACTCTGTATACTCTAGATCAGGCACCCCCAAACTTCGGCCCTCCAGATGTTTTGGACTACAATTCCCATCTTCCCTGACCACTGGTCATGTTAGCTAGGGATCATGGGAGTTGTAGGCCAA
Organism: Zootoca vivipara; assembly: GCF_963506605.1. NCBI lineage: Eukaryota > Metazoa > Chordata > Lepidosauria > Squamata > Lacertidae > Zootoca > Zootoca vivipara. Next base: position 14,872,536 of record NC_083285.1, read on the forward strand.
AACATCTGGAGGGCCGCAGTTTGGGGATGCCTGCTCTAGATCATATTGCTTTTTATTATTATTATTTTAAGGTTTGTTGGTAACCTTTGCCATGTCTTGGGCTCAATTGTGGCTGGAATTTTACCTTTTCCTTTTATTAAAATCTCGGTTTGTTTGCACAATAATGCATAACAGCATAAATTATTAAAGTTTTGGTTTTTAAGTACACCTGCACTCGTTTAATTAGCCGAATGAGCAAATATTGGGACTGATCTGACTGCAAAGTGCAAAAGTGGAGCAAATTGGTCAGGGTGCAAAGTGATGGTAGCTGACAGGGAACAGGAAATGACTTGTTGAGATTCAGTTTCAGTAATGTCATCCCCAGGAATTAAGTAAAGCCTTTTCTTAGATGGAACAGAACACATATTTAGCGAACTTACTGTGGACCTGGCCCATAGGAATGGGAATTGCTGTGTATTCATGATTGATATATGACTGTTTTAAGGGTCATGTAGAGAGTGAAGTGTCAATAAGATTTCAGCCTTATTATGACTAGCTTTAACTGGTTAAGAGACTTGCAGTGTAGGATAGGGTATCATAGAGTAAATTAGCATAGCATACAGAAGGTGTAACAGAAGAGACTAGAGGGTGCGTTCACAAGTGTTCCTTTCACACTGCAGTACCTGTTGCGCTATTGAACTGTGGTTCTTTGACAAGAAACCACAGGACTTAAATAGCTCATGACCGCAATACCTCAAGGACTTTCTCTTTCCATATAAACCCACCCAGACCCTGAAATCATCTTCTGAGGTTCTTCTTCATGTTCCTTCTCCTTGAGAGGTCCTGAGAGTGGCAACACAAGAACAGGGCTGTTCTGCAGTGGCTCCCCATTTGTGGAATGCTCTCCTCAAGGAGGCTCGCCTGGCGCCTTCATTACACACCTTTAGGTGTCAGGCCTTTGGCTGATTAATGTGTTTGGGTGAGGGTTATTGGGTTGGTTTTCATTTTATTTTTTTGATCATGTATTTCATGTTTTTATGTTGTGGTTTTATCCTGTGAACGGCACTGAGACCTGTGGGTATAGGGCACTGTACAAATTTAATAAATAATAATGATAAAAATAAGAATAATACCACCCCAGATTTTGCAACTTTACCCCTGTGATTTTCTAGGTTAAAGGAATTGCAAACTGATACCCCCCAGAAGCAGTTAACACAGAATATCAATATTTTGCTTGATTTCCAGAAGCAGCTTTTGCATAGTGTGAAAGTTGACAGATAATGCACAAATTGACAGTTAAGGAAACACAGAGAAAAATGAACTTCTTGTGTGAATGCAGCCCCTAAGTTTGTGGTCTTTGATGTGAAAAAGTGGTATTAAAAGTACACAAGCATATCCCAATTTCATCTGCCAAGTGGTGGTGGTGGTGGGATGTGTATTAGAGGCTAGGCTGGGTAAATTGTGCAGAAAAAAAACTTGCAAGAGTAGTATGATTATAACCCCCCCCCTTTAAGGAATAACTCCTCAAACTATCCTCATAGGAGGTCTTTGTATAAAAGAGAAACAGAATTGGTTTAAGACACATTTATAACACCATCCCAGCAACTAAACTAGCCTTTAAAAGTGTGTAATTAATTGAATTCTGGTAAACATCTGGCTAGGGAGTTAATTGCCTCCCTCTCTTTCTTCCTAGGCATTTTTTTTTCATTGTTTGGTTTGTTGGGCAGAAATCACTTTGTCAGGGTGAATGTTATCAACTCTGAATTTTGCTCTGATGGGCAGAACTGGACAGCAAATTCACATTTGAATTCCATCCCCAAAGAACAACACAAATTAATTCAAGTGATAAGATGAATCCAGTGATGCTGCTGTGGAAGGAGCAAAACCCTTTTGGATGTTAATGCCTTGAACCCCCTCCATCACTGGCTCGGGCTTTATATATGTGCAAAGAAACAATATATCACAAAGATGCCACAGTCTCCACTATTGCCTGCATAGGAGGGAGGCTGTTTGGATTTTTTACACTTCCAGTGCCACAATCAATTAGAATATCCATGCCAGGAGATTTGTTGGGATGTATCCAATGTTATTCCTATGCAGAGTAAATGCAAGAGCCCTGTTGAATTGGGCCAATGACCCATCTCGCTCTGCAGCTCACATTGGCCAATCAGATGCCTATTGGAAGCCAGTAAGCAGGACTCAAGGACAACATCCCTCTCCCCACTTGTGATTCCCAGCTCCTGGCTTTCAGAGACGTAATGCTTCCAACAGTGAAGGCAGACCATAGCCATTATGTTTAGTAAGCATCAATAGCCATATTCTCAATGAATTTGTCTAACCCTTGACTAATTGAAAAAAAGGACTTGACTAATTGAGGTTCATTAACTTCAGTGGGTCCACTCTGAGTTTCATACAACTCGTTATCTAAAAGTAGAAAATGATAGGCACTAATTATTAATTGCTATGCCTGAATAATTAGCATGATCTCTTCAGAGTCCATGCACCACCACCAACAACAATACCCCGCCCATCTGGCTGGGTTTCTCCAACCACTCTGGGCGGCTCCCAACAGAATATTAAAAATAGAATCAAACATTAAAAACTTCCCTAAACAGGGCTGCCTTCAGATGTCTTCTAAAAGTCAGATAGTTGTTTATTCCCTTGACATCTGATGGGAGGGCATTCCACAGGGCAGGCACCACTATCGACAAAACCCCTCTGCCTGGTTCCCTGTAACCTCACTTCTCGCAGTTAGGGAACCGCCAGAAGGCCCTCAGAGCTGGACAATGGAGGTGGAGACGCTCCTTCAGGTATACTGGTCCGAGGCTGTTTAGGGCTTTAAAGGTCAGCACCAACACTTTGAATTGTGCTCGGAAACATACTGGGAGCCAATGTAGGTCTTTCAGGACCGGTGTTCTGTGGTCTTGGCAGCCACTCCCCAGTCGCCAGTCTCGCTGTTGCATACTCATGAACATGCTCATGCCTTATACCATGCTCTCTAACAACAGATGAAAATAGGGGCAAGTTTGTAACATCTCTGGCCTCACACCAAAAATCAAACTACAAACCTTCACAGTTAGACATTGTTGCAGTCTCTTCATCACTGTGTGGTTAACGCTGCAGTCATTTACTCTGAAAACGTCTGTGATCCTTTGATTAAAAAGTAAAGAAGGTGCTTGTTCTTTTGTTTAGAGAATTATTATTCTTGTTGCTATTGTTAATTAAAAAATTCTCCTGTAAACTAATTTGCTAGCATCAGTTAAAAATGTAGGTGAGATTGATTCAAATGTTGGCTAGCAATTTCATCACCTCGGAACATGTCTTCCTAAGGGCATGGTGTGATGGTATTTATGTCTCATTCCCAATCATTGCCTTGATTAGCTTAAAGGTTCTGAAATTCTGCCATTTCAGACAGCCATATGAACTGCTAGTTTTATCTGGCTGGTCCTAGCAGATGCTGCATAGCTTGAAGGGTGCATAGAAATTAGGGCATTTCTGAACACTTGGGGACCACTAAAGAGATTTAGTAGTCAACTACTAAAAGGTCATTCTTTGTTTCAGTACATGGATGTCATTTAAATCCGGTGGCCTTGGAACATGATCATTCTCGGTTGGCTACAGGGAGTTGACAAAACAAATGGCACAATTGCAGCCCAGCACTTTAAAATCTGGGGCTGAACATGAATGAATGTGTGTCCCTGACTTTGCTTGGCTGCTTTATTTTTAAAGTGAAATTTTTAAACGTTACCGTGCTTGACTCTTTAGCATTCTCTCCCTGAACTGACGTCTGCACAATACTTATTCGAAACAGGAGGGGTGATAATCAATAGCTGCATTCTAGAAAATACACCTTACCTGGTCTTTCTACTCTGAAGTTCAATCTTTCTGTTCATCTATTCCTGTTTGCATCTTGTTGGTTCTTTCGCAAACACAATGCCAACAGTGTGTGTTTGCCGCACTTCATGCTAGGTTCTGCTGAGTGACCCCCGAGACACTTTTTGAGTGGTGCGGAACAACAGTACTCTATTTGACTGAGAGAAGGAGAAAGCAGTCCCTCCATGGCTTAAAATGCATCCATCTTGTCCACAGAATGCTTTTGAAGGATAGAAGAAAAGACATTGCACTGAACCATAACCTCCAGCTCCAGACGCCTCTGGAAAATAAGCTGTGCCCTTACAGCATCCAGACACAATTGTTGCATCTTTGCCCTTTGCTTTTCACCCTGTTCTGTTGTGTTTCCTTTTGTTGGTCTGGAGGGGAAAGGTTTCCCATTGTCTGCAGTCCTTCCCACCATAGCTGCCAAGTCTCCCGTATTCCCCGGGAAACCCCTGTTTTTCCAGCTGTTCCCAGCCGAAAAAACGGATTTTTTTTGTTTTCCCCCGGTTTATTCTGGTGCGGTGGCCATTTTGGAACTGGGCAGAGCATGCTCAGAAGCGACTTTTGATGCTGCTCTGCCCAGTTCCAAAATGGCTGCAGCGCGACTTCTGGTGCAGTGGCCATTTTGGAACTGGGCACAGCAACATCAAAAGTCACTTCTGAGCATGCTCCGCCCAGTTCCAAAATGGCGGCAGTGCTACTTCCGGTCTGCTACTTCCAGTCCGGTCCCTTATTTCTCGGGCTGGAACTTGGCAGGTATGCTTCCCACTCTTTCAACCCACTGCCAATCTAGGCAATTTGAGAAGCATTGCCATGGTGTACAGCGGTACCTCTGGTTAAGAACTTAATTCATTCCGGAGGTCCGTTCTTAACCTGAAACTGTTCTTAACCTGGAGCACCACTTTAGCTAATGGGGCCTCCTGCTACCTGCCGCTCCACCGGAGCACAATTTCTGTTCTCATCTTGAAGCAAAGTTCTTAACCCGAGGTACTATTTCTGGGTTAGCGGAGTCTGTAACCTGAAGCATCTGTAACCTGAAGCGTTTGTAACCCGAGGTACCATTGTAATCTGGCAGGTTCAGATTTGCCAAACGTCTGAGCTGCTCAGCATTTCTGAACCCATCCAGGAGGGAAGACCCACATCACTGCAGCCCCATCACCAATCACACAGCGCCTTCCTTTTGAAGGGGCAGCCACGACTATTTGGAGCGTCCTGGGGGAGGGGTTCACTGCAGGGGTAGAGCCCCCACTAGGTTCCCTGGAGTGGCAGTGAAAGTCAGCTCCCTTTCCTAGCTCTGAAGCTGTGCTGCCTCCCAGTGGGTCGCTGCCTCTGCCATGCCTCCTGGTCCACATGCTTGTTTCGCGTGTGACAGTTCCCCCCCCCAAAAAAAAATATGTTGGGTGCAAGTAAGTGTCTCTGCTTCTGGTGTAGGGTTAGACTGGCATGACTGACTCGTTCTGCCACATGTGATGCAGAAACAAAACAACTTGGAAGGATGGAAGCTGCACTTGGCAATTTAGCCTTACAGATGCCATTCAATATTTCATTGATTTAGTGGTCATGGTACAGTAGCAGTTCTCTTGAGTCACCATAGGTGATAGTTGGAGGTGTTTGCTAGGTTCCCTCCAATACATAGAGCTCCCTGGCTCAACCGGTTGTTTTGTAACCCTGCTTTTAGTGCAACAGCTATAACAGGCATCCCCAAACTGCAGCCCTCCAGATGTTTTGGCCTACAACTCCCATGATCCCTAGCTAACAGGACCAGTGGTCAGGGATGATGAGAATTGTAGTCCAAAACATCTGGAGGGCCAAAGTTTGGGGGTGCCTGAGCTATAATGTGAATTGTTTCCAATCCTGGGAATCTCACGCATGTGAGTTGATTCCCCCCCCCCAATTCTAAATATGGGTGGTTGTTTTCCTAACAGATTCTCAATCATCCACTGCTGCTTTCATGGGTGCCAACTTGAATAAAATATTGGGGGGGGGAGTAAGCCCTGCCCTACATGGACACCACTTGAATGGCAATGCCCAAAAACTTTGGGGGTCCCGGAGCCCTCAAATATTTCATTGGGGTGCTGAAGACTCCTCAGTCCCTAGGAGTTGGCTCCTATGACTGCTTTAATTCTAGAGGGGTAGGCATATCAGTCTGAAACAATCAAAAAATAAGCTTGCCAATCTCTAGTGGCAAAGTAATTTAGTTTCTTAAAGTTCATAATAATTCTAGAGCAATTGAAAATTCTCATGTACCCTTAACAACAGCTTGATGAGGTTCATCAGTGGAAAGGTGAGGGTGAGCAAAAATTATTAGTGTGAAGCCAAAGGAATGTAAGAAATCCCAGGCTGAAATTAAGGCAGGGTCAAAATGCCCCACCGCAACACTTTCAGGGAACTATTCATTCACAAAAGTGGGGTTGAGAATAATTGGTGACTTTCAGGAGGTGGGCAAATTCTCTGAATTTTTGGGTGGTGAAATGGACTTAAAGATGAAGTACCGTGGGTGTCTCCCCTTCTTTTATAATAATAAAGTACCGGTTTGCTGCTGCTCTGAGTGGTAGCTATTTTATTATTTGCTGCTGCTCTGAGTGGTAGATATTTTATTATTGTTTTAGGTACACTTAGAGGTTTGTTTTGTAAGAAGTGGCTTCTTTTTTATATATAAATAGTTATACTTCCTTTTCATTTCAGACAGAATGTCCAATTGATATTGTGTTATGCATCACAACATAGCATTGTTTTCACAGATGCTCATGGGTAATAAGGATGGCTGTTTCTAATGGCCCAAAAGAAGTTTTTCTATTAAAATGGTGGGAACGGAGGAGAACCTTGTCCTCAAGCCTGCTCTGAAGTTCTGAAAAGCTCTTCCCTGAAAATTGAGTTTGGGGCATTTTCGCACTTCTCTCCCCCCCCCCCCTCAAATGCTGGAAAAGTGTGAGTGGAGTATAGGGTTGCCAGACTCAATAGAGGACAGGACGTCTGTGCCTTTAATTGCCCTGCTCTCTTTTGAGTCTGGAAACCTTAAAGAGAAACCAGCAGACCCTTTGTTTAATTCCCAAGCAAAGGGTCTGCTGGTTTCTCTTTAAGGTTTCCAGGCTCAAAAGAGAGCAGGGCAATTAAAGGCACAGAAGTTCTATCCTCTGTTGAGTCTGGCAACCCTAGTGGAGTAATGCAGCTTCTCACTAGCTGTTATATTTGAAGAATGAATCTATATGGTGTACACATTATCCATTACTACAGCAGGAAAATGTAGTTGTCAGAGTTCCCAAACAATGTAATGGCAGCCTTAGAAATAGATTCACCCAAATGTATATATCTGTAAATGAGGAATTCCATTTGTTTTCTCTAAAACTGAGGTGAGCAGCTAATATTTTGGTTCAGGTCACCCCCATATGACTATTCAAGACAAATGCAGCCCATAGGTAAAGTGTTGTGGACTGTCAGGTCCTCGACTCCCTTGCTAGGGATAGCAAACCTGCCAATTTTTGTTTTGTTCAGTTTCTCATTTTTCCACATTTCCACATAAATTTGCATTAAAAAAAACATGTTCCTGAAAATTCAGCAGCTTTTTGTGTGAATTTCTCCTAATTTATATGGAATTTTGCCTAATATACATATTTTTGCAAGGCAAATTCCCCTAATATGGCATGTTTATACAGTGGTACCTCTACTTATGAATAACTCTACTTACGAATGTTTCTACTTACGAACGGAGCTCCGTCCGCCATCTTGGATGAGAGAGAGAGAGAGAGAGAGAGAGAGAGAGAGAGGGAGGGAGGGAGGGAGGGAGGGAGGGAGGGAGGGAGGGAGGGAGGAAGGAAGGAAGGAAGGAAGGAAGGAAGGAAGGAAGGAAGGAAGGAAGGAAGGAAGGAAGGAAGGAAGGAAGGAAGGAAGGAAGGACACATTACTCAGTAGAAGAACTGCTGTGTTTTGGTGTGTTGTATCAGAAACTGTGAATTATGTAATCCTGCCTATAAATGCACACTGAATTAATTTCCCCCCATCCCTATAAGTCCTTCCCCCAGTTTTTTTAGTCCTAGACATGCCAAAATCCAAACCTAAAATCAATTCAGCTGCGCAGTCAAATTTACAGTCAAAGGGGTGTTTGTGTGTGTGCCTCAGGCAGAGCTGTTTTAACAGATTACTTTTAGTGTGGATTGAAAAAGAAAGAAAGCCCTGTGTTTAAATGCTGTAATGGTGTGCTTTGATGTGCTGCTGGTTGCTTGCACTCTTCACATTAGCATGCCCTTACAAGGATGTGCCTCTGGGGCAGCTTCTTGCCGTTTTTGTGCTTCTGATCAGCCTTCTGATGCACACAGTCCTTGTCAACTTAGGTGCCATCTGTTTGTGCAATGTGTGCTGTGAATGTGAGCTCTGGTCATTTACTCAGTTATTCTGTTTGATAAGATCAAGGCGGTGTAGAAATCCCTTGCCTATATTAGGAATAAAGGAAGTTATGTGGTGGTCCTCCTTGAAGGTGTTCCATGGTTTTGCTCTCTTAGTCAAGGAAAGCTGCATCATGTTGCAAACCAACAAAGGCATCTCTTAAGGAATGTTATTGCAGGTTTGATTCTCTGAATTGCCACCTTCCTTTCATCTGATCACGGAAGGCACAGTGTTTGATACCTTCTTAAATGCATAATGCATGACTTCTCATCTGTGTTAGAGCTTTTTAAATTCCACGGTAGGTAAGATTCTCTAATTTGACAAAATTGTTGTGGCATCAGCAGTTTAACGACAGCGCTCTTTATGGAGATAGAGATAAATAACTATATATAGTTCTGTTTGTACATCTCTCTCTATCTGAAGAAGTGTGCATGGACATGAAAGCTCATACCAATGACAAACTTAGTTGGTCTCTAAGGTGCTACTAGGGGCGCGGGTGGCGCTGTGGGTTAAACAACAGTGCCTAGGGCTTGCCGATCAGAAGGTTGGTGGTTTGAATCCCCATGATGGGGTGAGCTCCCATTGCCCAGGCCCTGCTCCTGCCAACCTAGCAGTTTGAAAGCATATCAAAGTGTTGTTTAGTCATTTAGTCGTGTCCGACTCTTCGTGATCCCATGGACCATAACACGCCAGGCACTCCTGTCTTCCACTGCCTCCCGCAGTTTGGTCAAACTCATGTTCATAGCTTCGAGAACACTGTCCAACCATCTCGTTCTCTGTCGTCCCCTTCTCCTAGTGCCCTCAATCTTTCCCAACATCAGGGTCTTCTCCAAGGATTCTTCTCTTCTCATGAGGTGGCCAAAGTATTGGAGCCTCAGCTTCACGATCTGTCCTTCCAGTGAGCACTCAGGGCTGATTTCTTTCAGAATGGATAGGTTTGATCTTCTTGCAGTCCATGGTACTCTCAAGAGTCTCCTCCAGCACCATAATTCAAAAGCATCAGTTCTTCAGCGATCAGCCTTCTTTATGGTCCAGCTCTCACTTCCATACATCACTACTGGGAAAACCATAGCTTTAACTATACGGACCTTTGTAGGCAAGGTGATGTCTCTGCTTTTTAAGATGCTATCTATGTTTGTCATTGCTTTTCTCCCAAGAAGCAGGCGTCTTTTAATTTCTTGACTGCTGTCACCATCTGCAGTGATCAAGGAGCCCAAGAAAGTAAAATCTCTCACTGCAAGTAGATAAATAGTTACCGCTCCGGCGGGAAGGTAAATGGCATTTCCGTGCACTGCTCTGGTTTGCCAGAAGCGGCTTAGTCATGCTGGCCACATGACCTGGAAGCTGTACGCCAGCTCCCTCGGCCAGTAAAGCAAGATGAGCACCACAACCCCAGAGTCATCCATGGACCTAATGTTCAGGGGTCCCTTTACCCCTTTACCTTTAAGGTACTACTGGAAGGAATATATATATATATGAATATGACTACGACAGACCAACACGGCTACCTACCTGTAACTAGAACTCTTTCTCCCCCACTTACCTTTCCTCTAAAGGAAAACATGATGCTACTCATTCAGCATATTAGTTGTTGGCAATGCTAACCACACTTGGTCGGTCCATTAAAGTCAATTGATTAATTTAATGAGTATGGACTGAGTAGACTAACATGAGATAACACTCACTATATTGGTGGTAAACATACCTGCTCAAAAATGGTTGCAGGACGTTTACCCCCTTTTTCTTTTCTTTTTTGTGTAAAATTTATATGTGCAGTCCACTTACACTAGCTGAAGCACATCTCAACCTTTAGGATACTCAGAATGCTTTGACTCTGTTTTGTTCTTAAGCAGCATATACCAGTAAATAAATGAAGTAGATTAAAATGCCAGAGAGATGTTTTATAGAAGAAGATCTCCACTTCTTCAGTAAAAATCCTAAATGTACATGATTACAAAAAAGAAATTAGAATAACAAAACTTTGTATCGTAATGACAGCTTTCCAGAATGGCTAGACTGATGGCCCAACTAGTCCCTGATTTTTCAGCCACATACACGTCAATTATTTTCAAGATTTACTTCTTAGTAAATAGGATTGAGGTGTTGGGCTATGAATGAGGACAGCATTGCCATCTCAAGCTTCTTCAAACCTTTAATGTGTAGTGGTTCTTTTAGATGTGATAATCATTTTGTGTTATGCTGCAGCTCCATGGCAACCATTTTTTGTTATGTTGTTATATCCCACAGCATGAATTGTGCCCATGGCATGTTCTCAAAATTCCAAATGTGCATGCTGACCAAAAAATGTTGGTAACCCCTGGTTTCATCCAAACTACAACAGTAGTGGCTGTATCCCAGAAACACACTTCTCTCACTCTAGTTTTTGAATGGAACTCAGTTGTGCAGACCTTGTAAAGGCTGTATTTTCCTGTTCATCTGTCCTGATTGAAGACCATTTCATTCACTCTGTGTTCTTCAAGCATTTTGAGTTCAAACCAATCCACTGGAAACCATCTTTTGGTTAACGACCAAAGATTGGTGGATTGGCATCTCCAATGTCAACTTTAGTGCAAGAGTTAAACGGGATCTCTCTGATCCGCTTCTAAAGATGTATACAAGGAAACCAAGAGATCAAAGTGGAAGCTCTTCCTTACCAATTAATGTTGGGATGATAGGACACTGAGGGTCCAATTGCCTCCACAAATTGAATGTGCATTGGTAAGTATCTCTGCCAGAGGACATTCAACTTGCCCAGGCCTTGGCTGATTGGGGCAATGAAGGCTTCACTTCCTTTAGGATTGTAGATTATCCTGGAACTTTGCATCCCTCCAGTATGTCCTACAAAGGTGAACAAACTTGCATTCTGAAAACCCCTATCAATGTGGCCTATAATATCTACTCATTACCAATCCAATGAAGATACATGCTTGGTTATTTATGATGTATTGTTGTTGTTGTTTAGTCGTTTAGTCGTGTCCGACTCTTCGTGACCCCATGGACCAGAGCACGCCAGGCACTCCTGTCTTCCACTGCCTCCCGCAGTTTGGTCAAACTCATATTTGTAGCTTCGAGAACACTGTCCAACCATCTCATCCTCTGTCGTCCCCTGCTCCTTGTACCCTCCATCTTTCCCAACATCAGGGTCTTTTCCAGGGAGCCTTCTCTTCTCATGAGGTGGCCAAAGTATTGTAGCCTCAGCTTCACGATCTGTCCTTCCAGTGAGCACTCAGTGCTGATTTCCTCCAGAATGGAGAGGTTTGATCTTCTTGCAGTCCATGGGACTCTCAAGAGTCTCCTCCAGCACCATTTATGATGTATATAACATAGCAATGTTTGTATCTAATTAGGAGCATGCAATATAACAACAGCTTGGTCTTCGTAATGCTACATTTCCCCCCACCCTCACTTTTAAGGCTGCATTCCTATGCAAATTTACCTAGGATTAAGACTCTGAGCTACTACTGACTTGTACGTATAGAACTGACTATGTGAACAGTTAATAGATGTATCCAAGTTCATATTTGTCCCCGGAATGAAAATGGTAAATATTGCAGATAGGTAAATCATGCCCTTCTTGTTACCAGGTGCACTTTACCTAAATACCTCTTAATGTTACCTCATTTCCATTTTCTTACTTTACACATAAAGATTGGTCCTGCAGCGTTTGCATTTGAAAGCAAGCATTAGTGTGATTTGCTGTCTCTTCCTAGGAAGAAATAGAACACATTTCATGTTCAATGCTGCTTTTTTCATTTGCTTGCTCAACTGATTAAGTTTCATTTATAAGACCCTAGTATATTACCCAGTGCTAGTAAAGAGTACTATTACAATTTTTCATTCTTTGGAGAAGAGTACATCTGTATCCTCAGTATGTCAGTCTTAAATACAAATGATTTTACTAGAAAATCAAGAATTTAGAGGTGGTGGCAGATGTCCAACTTCAGGCCTAGAGAAAGCGGATTAGCTCAACTTATTTCAATCCGCAACCCTGTTGGTAATCTTTGATCCCTACGTAAGTGCCTTTGATACCCTTGGCCATTGCATTCTTTTTGATCAACTGTGGATCGGAGAGTGGAGGCACATTGTTTCAGTGCTTCCACTTCTATTTGTAGGGCTGGTTTCAAAGAGCAGCTGTGAGTAGGGTTGGCAGACTCAATAGAGGACAGGACTTCTGTGCCTTTAATTGCCCTGCTCTCTTTTGAGTCTGGAAACCTTAAAGAGAAACTAGCAGACCCTTTGTTTAATTTCCAAGCAAAGGGTCTGCTGGTTTCTCTTTAAGGTTTCCAGGCTCAAAAGAGAGTAGGGCAATTAAAGGCACAGAAGTCCTGTCCTCTATTGAGTCTGGCAACCCTAGCTGTGAGATGGTGGGATTTGTTTGGTCCCATGGCAGTTGTGTCGTGGGGCCTCCCAAGTTCCATCTTGTCCCTTGTGCTCTTAACATCTGCATGAAGCCATTGGGAGTGGCCATCAGGAGACGTGAAGCAAGATTTCATCAATTAGCAGATGTCGCGGCTCTGTTTATCTTTGCCATCTGAGTCAGGTGAACCTGGAAAGGTGTCAGACCAGTGTCTGGAGGCAGTAATGGGTTGGATGAGGGCTTATAATATGAAGATGAAGCCTGATAGGACTGTGGATTGGTGGTTCCCAGGTTCAGCAAATTGAATGGCACCCTGTTATAGAGGGGGCTGCGCTCCCCCTGAAAGATCAGCTGTGTTGTCTGGGGAAACGTCTGGATTTGACTCTGTCATTGAAGACGCAGGTGGCCTCAGTGGCATGGAGTGCCTATTTCCAACAATGAGCAGCTCGCCACCTATATGGTCTGAGATAGCCTGGGTGCAGTTATCTGTGCCCAAGAAACTCTCAGTTGGACTACTGTTGTTTGCTGGACACTGAAAATAGTCAAGGCAAATGAAGCTGGTGCAAAATGTAGCAGCCAGTTTTAATTGGCTTATCTGCAGGGGATCACTGACCTCTCCTTTTCACCACCCTGAACTGTCACTACCTGATTGGTTTCCACAAAACAGCCTCTTGATAATGCTCCTGCAAGTGGGTTCACTTTCCATACTGGAGCCCACCTGTGGGGTGGCGGGAAGCATGGAGAGACAAATACAAGCATGGAGAGTCACATACAATGGGAAGATTTAACACAATCTACCTGTTCAATCAAATTTAGCACAATCTGCCTGGGACCCAGGTGGCGCTGTGGGTTAAACCACAGAGTCTAGGGCTTGCTGATCAGAAGGTCGGTGGTTAGAATCCCTGCAATGGGGTGAGCTCCCGTTGCTCAGTCCCAGCTCCTGCCCACCTAGCAGTTTGAAAGCACATCAAAGTGCAAGTAGATAAATAGGGACCGCTCCGGTGGGAAGGCAAACAGCGTTTCCGTGCGCTGCTCTGGTTCGCCAGAAGCAGCTTTGTCATGCTAGCCACATGACCTGGAAGCTGTCTGCAGACAAACACTGTCTCCCTCGGCCTATAGAGTGAGATGAGCGCCGCAACCCCAGAGTCGGACACGACTAGACCTGATGGTCAGGGGCCCCTTTACCTTTACCTACCTTTACCTGTTCAATACAGGTAACTCAGGAACAGTTTCTTCTCTAGAGCGATTTTGGCCTTAAATGGAAAGCCTGGACTTTGAAGTCATCTTATTTTACTTGTTATTTTGTATTATATTTACTGTTTTAAATTAGGTTTTGTAATTTTGGATTGTGCGGAATGCTTTATCTGAGTGGATGTAGCAACCGAGTAATTTTGTTGTTCCTGCAAGGGGACAATGACAATAAAGATATCTTATCTTATCTTATCTTATCTTAATCTTATCTTATCTTACATTGGCCTTTTAAAGTGCTCCCCCCCCCCAATGTTGCATGTGCTTGACTCAGACCCATATCTAAGACATTCCACCAGTAGTTTATTAGAGCAGGCTAGCAACCATTCTTCAGAACAGACCCATGTAGCTGCCCCTTAATTGCACAAAACCAGAGGGTTTTGAAAAAGAAAGAAAAAGAATCCTGCCAGGTTTGCTTTCTGACATAGAGCCCACACCATGTGGCTAAAGAGGCAAATTACATTGTGTAGAAATCAAATTGCCCAGGTGTTGGATGCGGGGGGGGGGGTCAGAAAGGAGGGCATATGGGTAATGTGGGAAAGGGCAGTTTAACTCTTGTTTACTCTGCTTAAAGCTGCTGGGTGGCTTTCCCTTTTGTCAGGCAGATTGCTGGTTAATACTCCAAAATGATCTGCTGCAGAGAACTGAGATTGTTGAAACCTCTCCTTGTCTGAATAAAATATTGATCAGAGCTTTGGAATAGTGATATGCCAGCACACTGGCCAGATGAGAGAGAAGGCCATATGCAGATAGAGAAGGAGAAGGAAAGCAGTTTGAAGTTTGGAAGGCATAGAGTGTGCTTCTAGACTTTTGCTATTTGGGGGATGGATTCTATCACATATCTGCAAAATCAGGGCACTTCATTATAGTCAACTGGGAGTTCTTGTACAACAAAACCACTTCTCCCAAAGTTTCGACCTTTTACGATAATGAAAGGGACTTGAAAATGTACCAGAAAGTGTGAGGTGACTTTCCCACAAACAAATCAGAATAGATGCTCAATAAACTGTTCATCTGGAGGGGCCTAGTAGCAGAAAAGAGCTGTAGGTCGCAATGGGAGAGAAATCTAGTTTAGGTTGCATTTATGGGTAGAGCTACCTAAGTCACATTTTCAGAAACAATAAACAAATCACAATGTGGCCATCCTTCAAAAGTTGCACTTCTCTAGGGTTGCCAGACTCAATAGAGGACAGGACTTCTGTGCCTTTAATTGCCCTGCTCTCTTTTGAGTCTGGAAACCTTAAAGAGAAGCCAGCAGACCCTTTGTTTAATTTCCAAGCAAAGGGTCTGCTGGTTTCTCTTTAAGGTTTCCAGACTCAAAAGAGAGCAGGGCAATTAAAGGCACAGAAGTCCTGTCCTCTATTGAGACCGGCAACCCTACATTTCTCTGAATTTTGCAATACAGTTCTCCAGGCAAGTAATGTGTACAAAAATTCATATACATGGGTAAAATGTATGTAGAAATGCATTGCATTATATTAGGGGAAATCACTTTGCAACAATGGGAATATTGGGGAAAATTGCACAACAAAGTGCATATTAGGATAAATGTACACAAAATGCATAAAAATATGGTTATTATAGGATAAATTTGCACCCTAATGTGGATGAATTTCCATGAGGATTTTTTTTTTAATTGCAAACTGAGATCAGAATTTAAGACTGTAAAAATGATAACCAGAAATGGTCACTTCCGCCCTTCCCTAGCTGTGTTAGAAGGTTAAAAGCAGGAGAAGCGCTTTTCTCTAGTGATCTGTGACACAACAGATCTCCAGCATTGCAGGAGTGTGTCCTGGTTGTCTCTACTGATGCTCTGCTTGTACCTTTTTCTTGCTTGTAAATATTACAAGGATGCCATAAGTCTTCAGTGCTCTCTCATCCAAAGGAAACAAAACCTGACAAGTGCTACCCTTGGAACTTCTCACCACTCATGCAAGTGGAGCTTGCGAAACAATATTAATACATAAAAAGGGTTGTATTTAAAATAGGTTTTATGTGATTATGCCTGAAAATCGAGGCCTTGCACTCAATGGGAATAATTCTTGCTTTAGGGGCCATCTCTCATCTCTTAATGAAACCTGGTAGGCCAGGCAGCATATACTTATAAACTGTGTTGTACCAGTAAAATATTTTATCACAGCACATCCTGGATCTGTTCCTACATTTTTAAAATCCTAAATATTACCCTACAGATCTGCAGGTATAGTTTGCCAGAGGGTTTGATTTATTTGCTTTTTCCAATGCTTTACAAACTATTAGTGCACTAAATCACATTGAACAGTCACTCCTTAGATACTTGAAACAATTTGTTCTGTACTATATTTATACTAAAGTAGCTAGTAAAATCCAGCTATGGCATTTCTTTGCTCACTGGGTTTATTGCTAGTCTGGAATGGAGTAAGCAGCATTATTCCATTGGAAGACGAATGTTCGGTCTGTGTGTCTTTCAGTCTAAATTTAATAACTATTGATTTTCTTTCCTTTCTTTTTCAAAGAAAAAGATCAGCATGACTAAGGATGAGATGAAGTAATGCTGTAAGAGAGAGTTAGTAAGGCTTTGCAGGGAAGAATTTAGCATAAGGTTGACATAAAGCATCTTCTAGTTGGGAGACGAGCTTAGCACGATTCCATTCAACTCAGCCAGAGAAAATCTATTTTTATTCTCACCCTTAAAAGGATGAAGATTGTCCAACAATCCCAGGAGTGTCAATTTAAGTCTTGGTTGTGGTAATGGACACTGTTCTTTGTAGCATCAGCTTGTCTTGTTCTTGTCAGTTGCTTGTAGCTCTGAAAGACTTCTTCCCCAGCCTTATTATCTCACACACCCTAGCAAGCATGCATCTTGCACCCCAAATGTCTTCCATTCAACTTCTTGAACATTCTTTTGCTTTGCGGTTCTTCTATGAACAACGGAAGGATGATTAATTCAAAAGCTGGTGCAGAAGTTAAAAATCTGTGTTTGGGATATCCTGGGGGTTACATGCATGACTGAACAAAATGTCAGAGGGAATGGTTCTAAACCAGGGGTCCCCAAACTAAGGCCCGGGGGCCGGATGTGGCCCACACGAGCCAATTGTGCGCCCCCTGCCGTCCCCTGCCGCCCGCTCTTACCGGCATGCCGCAGTGTGGTTGCCCATCTCCGGGTTGGCATGGCGCCAGAATTAGCTTGTGCGCATGCGCGGGCCAGAGGGTGGGGGAATGCGCTCCCATACGCACACACACACAAGCTATTTCTGGTGCTGTGCTGACCCGGAAGTGCACCAGAAATGATGTCTGGGCATGCGCAGAAGCCATTTCCAGCACCGTGCTGTGACGGAAAAAGCGAGTGCATGCGCGTATGGGAGCACATTCCCCGGCCCGCCGCCTGATCTACACTGGAGGAACTGGCCCAAAGCCAGGTAAGTTTGGGGGGCCCTGTAAAACTCTCTCGCCCTGCCCTTCACACACCAGTTGTCAATGTTCAGGAGCATTTTGATGTGTTGGTGAGAAGCAATGCATCACATGAACCAGACCCACAGTCTGAATTGGTCCCATCTCAAAGATATCTAGGTCTAGACCTATTATTACAGAAGCAGCACTAAGGGATTTGCTTCTTGTGACCTACTGTATTCAGACTCTAATTTTCATATTTTCATTATATATACACACTGTGTGTGTGTGTGTGTTGCCTCTGTTACAAGAAGTACACATGCATATAAATCATGACTTCTGCCTCCAAAATATGTATCAGTGGCATCAGGAATTGGATCTACTTGTGAGTATTTTGAAAAGGAAAGATGTGATTGTTGTGTCTGCATATCCTTCCCAAATAATGCAATACACACATAATTTATATTCAGGTAAAAGAATGTACAATGTACCGCATAATAACCTATGTGACAGTTTGTACACAGTGCTGTAATGGTAAAACATATTCTACCATAAAACATAAAAAGAAATTTAAGCAAAACCATGCAAAGCAGAAATGAGTGGTTTTGGGGTGTGGGATACCTTCATAGTCTCAAAGCAGCAATAGTATGCTCTAGCATACTATTATAGTTTTGCTATACTATACTATTTGCTATGCTATACTATACATACTATTATAGTTTTGCCCGGACACTGAGGTCCAGCACCGAGGGCCTTCTGGCGGTTCCCTCGTTGCGAGAAGCCAAGTCGCAGGGAACTAGGCAGAGGGCCTTCTCGGTGGTGGCGCCTGCCCTGTGGAACACCCTCCCAACAGATGTCAAAGAGGAAAACAACTACCAGACTTTTAGAAGACATCTGTAGGCAGCCCTGTTTAGGGAGGCTTTTAATGTTTAATAGATTACTGTGTTTTATTTTTCTGTTGGAAGCCGCCCAGAGTGGCTGGGGAAACCTAGCCAGATGGGCAGGGTATGAATAAATTATTATTATTATTATTATTATTATTATTATTATTATTATTTACTAGCTGTAACTTTAATACAGTGGTACTTTGGGTTACAAACGCTTCAGGTTACAAACGCTTCAGGTTACAAACTCCACTAACCCAGAAATAGTACCTCAGGTTAAGAACTTTGCTTCAGGATGAGAACAGAAATCGTGCTCCGGCGGCACGGCGGCAGTAGGAGACCCCATTAGCTAAAGTGGTGCTTCAGGTTAAGAACAGTTTCAGGTTAAGAACGGACCTCCGGAATGAATTAAGTTCTTAACCACTGTAGTAAATTGCTCATCTGCTTTGCCTGCACTGCCAATTCAGTCAATAATACCTGTTCACTTTGTTGTGTCTATAATACTGAGATGAATGACTGTGTTGCTGAATTTACTGGGAGATATAATAATAATAATAATAATAATAATAATAATAATAATAATAATAATAATAATTTTTTATTTGTACCCCGCCCATCTGGATGAGTCTCCCCAGCCACTCTGGGCGGCTTCCAGTCAGATATCAAAACAATACAACAATAGCACAATTACAAAAGTCACAAACAATACATAAGCCACATCAAAAAATACACAACCGAATAGAAACCAATTTCGACATAAATCAAAATCTAAAACTAAGAATACATCCTTAATACAGTTTAAAATAACATAGGTAAAAAATAACAGGAATTTAAACAACAACAAAAACAAAACAAAATGGAGCCCTCTCTGCCCAGCAGCAGCGGCGGCAACAGTCCTTTATAAAGCCCATCAGGCCCCGCCCTGGGCCAGGTGGTGAGTGGCAGGACTGGGGCCTCCAGGCGCTGAGCAGGGGAGTCCTCCTGGCTGATAGCAGCAGCAACAGCAGTTCTTATAGGCTGTACTTTCTAAAACTGCTGTTTTAGAAAGTAGGTGTGAACCTGCCAGTAAATCAATGGCACCAAGAGTATTATTTGCCATCGGTGGAGTAGTACTAGTACATTTTGAAGTGCAGGAGTACATCACAACAGCCCACAAATCTGCATCCACATTGAGAGTCTGTAGGCTTTCCCCCACATGCAACTCCCAAAAAGCTGCAGTATAATGTCCAGTTTATTAGAATCAGAATGATTATGCAATCCTTTGCATTTGACCTAAACATTAGGAAGAACTTCCTGACAGTAAGAGCTGTTCGGCAGTGGAATTTGCTACCAAGGAGTGTGGTGGAGTCTCCTTCTTTGGAGGTCTTTAAGTAGAGGCTTGACAGGCATATGTCAAGAATGCTTTGATGGTGTTTCCTGCTTGGCAGGGGGTTGGACTGGATGGCCCTTGTGGTCTCTTCCAACTCTATGATTCTATGACCTCAGTGCTCAGTCGTGGCTGCAGAGGTTCAACTTGTAAAACGCACAAAGAAATATCTCAGCCCCTTGAAATGTAACCTTGAGCTTTTAATTCACAAATGTAAACAACCTTGCATAGAAGGTTTGCCATGTAACTGATAACATGAAATAAGTAGCAACCCCATCGGAGAAGCTGAAAGAGGTATCCAACATTTTCCTATTTTCCTTTTTCTCTCTGCTAACCTGTCAGAAACAGCAGTAAAACTCGAGAACTTTGTTTTCACTACATACAGTTGCCAGAGCAAGGCGTGCCCATCAGTTATCCTGGGCATTCGAAAAGATGTCATCATCAAGCCAAGCAGATCATGCTCCCTCTTCACTACACCATTGGGTACCTTTTTTAAAAAAAGCTTGTTGTTGTTGTTTAGTCGTTTAGTCGTGTCCGACTCTTCGTGACCCCATGGACCATAGCACGCCAGGCACTCCTGTCTTGCACTGCCTCCCGCAGTTTGGTCAAACTCATGTTCGTAGCTTCGAGAACACTGTCCAACCATCTCGTCCTCTGTCGTCCCCTTCTCCTAGTGCCCTCCATCTTTCCCAACATCAGGGTCTTTTCCAAGGATTCTTCTCTTCTCATGAGGTGGCCAAAGTATTGGAGCCTCAGCTTCACGATCTGTCCTTCCAGGGAGCACTCAGGGCTGATTTCCTTCAGAATGGATAGGTTTGATCTTCTTGCAGTCCATGGGACTCTCAAGAGTCTCCTCCAGCACCATAATTCAAAAGCATCAATTCTTCGACGATCAGCCTTCTTTATGGTCCAGCTCTCACTTCCATACATCACTACTGGGAAAACCATAGCTTTAACTATACGGACCTTTGTCGGCAAAGTGATGTCTCTGCTTTTTAAGATGCTGTCTAGGTTTGTCATTGCTTTTCTCCCAAGAAGCAGGCGTCTTTTAATTTCGTGACTGCTGTCACCATCTGCAGTGATCAAGGAGCCCAAGAAAGTAAAATCTCTCACTGCCTCCATTTCTTCCCCTTCTATTTGCCAGGAGGTGATGGGACCAGTGGCCATGATCTTGGTTTTTTTGATGTTGAGCTTCAGACCATATTTTGCGCTCTCCTCTTTCACCCTCATTAAAAGGTTCTTTAATTCCTCCTCGCTTTCTGCCATCAAGGTTGTGTCATCTGCATATCTGAGGTTGTTGATATTTCTTCCGGCAATCTTAATTCCGGCTTGGGATTCATCTAGTCCAGCCTTTCGCATGATGAATTCTGCATATAAGTTAAATAAGCAGGGAGACAATATACAACCTTGTCGTACTCCTTTCCCAATTTTGAACCAATCAGTTGTTCCATATCCAGTTCTAACTGTAGCTTCTTGTCCCACATAGAGATTTCTCAGGAGACAGATGAGGTGATCAGGCACTCCCATGTCTTTAAGAACTTGCCATAGTTTGCTGTGGTCGACACAGTCGAAGGCTTTTGCATAGTCAATGAAGCAGAAGTAGACGTTTTTCTGGAACTCTCTAGCTTTCTCCATAATCCAGCGCATGTTTGCTATTTGGTCTCTGGTTCCTCTGCCCTTTCGAAATCCAGCTTGCACTTCTGGGAGTTCTCGGTCCACATACTGCCTAAGCCTGCCTTGTAGAATTTTAAGCATAACCTTGCTAGCGTGTGAAATGAGCGCAATTGTGCGGTAGTTGGAGCATTCTTTGGCACTGCCCTTCTTTGGAATTGGGATGTAGACTGATCTTCTCCAATCCTCTGGCCATTGCTGAGTTTTCCAAACTTGCTGGCATATTGGGTGTAGCACCTTAACAGCACCATCTTTTAAAATTTTAAATAGTTCAGCTGGAATATCATCACTTCCACTGGCCTTGTTATTAGCAGTGCTTTCTAAGGCCCATTTGACTTCACTCTCCAAGATGTCTGGCTCAAGGTCAGCAACCACACTACCTGGGGTGTACGAGACCTCCATATCTTTCTGGTATAATTCCTCTGTGTATTCCTGCCACCTCTTCTTGATGTCTTCTGCTTCTGTTAGGTCCTTACCACTTTTGTCCTTGATTATGGTAATCTTTGTACGAAATGTTCCTTTCATTTCTCCAATTTTCTTGAACAGATCTCTGGTTTTCCCCATTCTATTGTTTTCCTCTATTTCTTTGCATTGCTCATTTAAGAAGACCCTCTTGTCTCTCCTTGCTGTTTTTTGGAAATCTGCATTCAGTTTCCTGTATCTTTCCCTATCTCCCTTGCATTTTGCTTGCCTCCTCTCCTCCGCTATTTGTAAGGCCTCGTTGGATAGCCATTTTGCTTTCTTGCATTTCCTTTTCCTTGGGATGGTTTTCGTTGCTGCCTCCTGTATAATGTTACGAGCCTCCATCCATAGTTCTTCAGGCACTCTGTCCACCAAATCTAAATCCTTAAACCTGTTCCTCACTTCCACTGTGTATTCATAAGGGATTTGATTCAGATTGTATCTTACTGGCCCAGTGCTTTTTCCTACTTTCTTCAGTTTAAGCTGGAATTTTGCTATAAGAAGCTGATGATCTGAGTTACAGTCAGCTCCAGGTCTTGTTTTTGCTGACTGTATAGAGCTTCTCCATCTTTGGCTGCAGAGAATATAATCAATCTGATTTCGATGCTGCCCATTTGGTGATATCCATGTGTAGAGTCGTCTCTTGTGTTGTTGGAAGAGAGTGTTTGTGATGACCAGCTTGTTCTCTTGACAGAACTCTATTAGCCTTTGCCCTGCTTCATTTTGAACTCCAAGGCCAAACTTGCCAGTTGTTCCTTTTATCTCTTGATTCCCTACTTTAGCATTCCAATCCCCTGTAATGAGAAGAACATCCTTCTTTGGTGTCATTTCTAGAAGTTGTTGTAGGTCTTCATAGAATTGGTCAATTTCACTTTCTTCAGCACCGGTAGTTGGTGCATAAACTTGGATTACTGTGATGTTAAAAGGTCTGCCTTGGATTCGTATCGAGATCATTCTGTCATTTTTGAGATTGCATCCCATTACAGCTTTTGCCACTCTTTTGTTGACTATGAGGGCCACTCCATTT
Source organism: Zootoca vivipara (assembly GCF_963506605.1). Taxonomy (NCBI): domain Eukaryota; kingdom Metazoa; phylum Chordata; class Lepidosauria; order Squamata; family Lacertidae; genus Zootoca; species Zootoca vivipara. The sequence continues at coordinate 14,895,155 of NC_083285.1, forward strand.
CTGCTACAGGATTCTTGCCCACAGTAGTAGATATGATAGTCACCCGAACTGAATTCGCCCATTCCCTTCCATTTTAGTTCACTGATGCCCAGGATGTCGATATTTATTCTTGTCATCTCATTTTTGACCACATCCAGCTTACCTCCACTCATGGTTCTTACATTCCAGGTTCCTATGCAATATTTTTCTTTACAGCATCGGACTTTCCTTTCGCTTCCAGGCATATCCGCAACTGAGCATCCTTTCGGCTTTGGCCCAGCCGCTTCATCAGCTCTGAATCTACTTGTACTTGTCCTCCGCTCTTCCTCAGTAGCATGTTGGACGCCTTCCGACCTGAGGGGCTCATCTTCCAGCGTCATAACTTTTATATGCCTGTTGTCTTTGTCCATGGAGTTTTCTTGGCAGGGATACTAGAGTGGCTTGCCAGTTCCTTCTCCAGGTGGATCACGTTTAGTCAAAACTCTCCACTATGACCTGTCCATCTTGGGTGGCCCTGCATGGCATAGCTCATAGCTTCTCCGAGTTATTCAAGCCCCTTCGCCACGACAAGGCATTGATCCATGAAGGGGTTAAAAAAAGCTACTATTGAAAAAGCTACTATTGAAATTTTAAAAAAGCTACTATTAAAATCAATCATTAAAAAAAGCTACTATTGATTTTAATCATCTTCTAAATATTTTTAACTACTGTTGTTGACAGGTTTTTTATTTAAAAAAACAAATTTTATTAAAGATATTCTTGAGTAACAAAAGTACATGCATCACTTCTATTTTCATGTCTACAGATCAGTTACATCCGCTGTGAGACATCAATGTTGTATAGAATATAAAGCTGGGGGAGAAGGGGGGGAGAGAGGTGGTAGTAAATTTACATTCTGTTCCTTAGTGACATGTGAGGTTTTTGTGTCACGGCCACTTGGGTAGGTTCTCTTTCTTATTCATTCATAATTTCCCCTTGGCAGTGAAAGAGGTTGGTGGGGTGGGGGTGGGGGCCCAGGGTGTGGTTGCTTGTCTTTAGTTGACTGCACTGAGATTTGTTTGTTTTATATTATATTGCAAACCTCTTAGAGCAGGGGCCAGCAAACTTTTTCAGCAGGGGGCCAGTCCACTGTCCCTCAAACCTTGTGGGGGGCCGGACTATATTTTGGAGGAAAAAAATGAACGAATTCCTATGCCCCACAAATAACCCAGAGATGCACTTTAAATAAAAGGACACATTCTACTCATGTAAAAACACCAGGCAGGCCCCACAAATAACCCAGAGATGCATTTTAAATAAAAGGACACATTCTACTCTTGTAAAAACATGCTGATTCCTGGGCCATCCGCGGGCCGGATTTAGAAGGTGATTGGGCTGCATCCGGCCCCCGGGCCTTAGTTTGGGGACCCCTGTCTTAGAGGGTTGTTTTCATATCTATTCAATCAGCATATACGCTTTGTTAAATAACAAATCATTAAATGGGGAAATAATATTATGCTGTTGTGAATGATCATCCTCATATCATCATCCAGTTTAACTGCTATGATGAAATCTATGAAGAAATACTGACTCCTTGGCTAAATTTTGGTGTGCTGTCTCGTTATCTACTTATGGGGCACGCCAAATCTTGTTTTTAGTGTTTGAAGCCCTAAACAACTTGGGATTTGATTACCTAAGGAGCTGCCTCTCCCCATATATTTCTATCAGCAACTGCACTCCGATGGGTTATTGTCAAGGGTACCACATGCTCTACAAATGTACTTACTTTGCTCTTAGATAGCAGTCTTTGGGTGTTGCAGTTCCAGCCCTCTGGAATTAGTTTCCTGCTGAAATCCGACATGTGCCAGTTGTCTTGATATAGTTAGTTTTGTGGTAGTTTAATATGGCTTTCCCTGAAGTAATGACCCAGCCATTTATGGGATATCAACTGCACAACTTTAAAACATGGTTTTCTGCCTTTTTAGAGTCTGTTGCATTTTATCTTATTTTTTTTAAGAGTTTGTGTCTTTGGTATTTCATACTTTCCTATGTTATTGTACACCAGGATGCGGTGGTTTATAAATCTGAAGAATCATATTTATAAGATCTAGAATGCAGGCAGAAGACTCGGATGAGAGAAAATGGTTTGCTTGAGGGGAAATGGCTAACTTCAAAGGCGAGATGCAATATACAAAAGCGCTTTTTGAATTTCTTATAAAGCTCTTTCAGAACTGCAAGTACTCATTCTAATAACTGTTAATTATTTATAATGACATATTATCCCCATTAGACTTGCAATTGTACTGTCATGTACTTAGTATCATGCCAGAGTTCCCTACCAGTTCTATAGCAGCCTAAGAAATATATTCAGTCAAGCATAGAAGTTTGTGAATGAGCAAATTTCATTCACAGGTGATGGGATGTGATAAAGAACAAACCTGTAACCAGATGCTCATATTTGTGACCTGCCAAGGTGGACATTGTTACCTTGATAGATCCTCTATTATTGTGGTCTTTGGCGTTTGGCGAATCCTCTATTATTCCAATCCTAAGCAGTAAAAAAACATTCTTCTGATGATCTGCTATACAGTGGTACCTCCATTTACGAATAACTCTACTTACGAATGTTTCTATTTACGAACGGAGCTCCGTCCGCCATCTTGGATGTGTTTTAGATAGGATTTTTTCTACTCACGAATTTTTAGATAGGGTTGCTTCGACTTACGAATTTTTTTCTCCCAATGCATTCCTTTGGGATTCGACTTACAATATTTTTCGACTTACGAATGTGCGTTCGGAACACATTAAATTTGTAAGTAGAGGTACCACTGTATAAAGCTGGCATTCTGTGCTGCTGGCCACAAGTTGTGCAGGCATGCCTTAAATGTTAAACTTCTAATTAAAACATACTCTTGTTTCCCCTGAGAAGTCATTTCCTTCAGTGTGGTTGTGGCTTCTTCCCTAGTATTGCCACACACAGGGCCGGCTCTAAGGCAAGGCTGGGTGGCGCAGGGCGCCAGGGCGCTGGGCCGCCAGGGGGGCGCTGCATGCTGCGCCCGCCAGACAGCCGTGGTGGGAAATGGGGCAGGGGGCCGCTGGAGCGATCTTCGCACCACGGTGCCAGGGTGTCCGCTATGCTTAAGGTGGCCCTGGCCACACAGTCAATATATTTTCATATTTTCAATACATCCAGGAAGGGATGTAGCTCAGACAGGAGAACAGATGGTTCTATGCGTGCAAAGAGTGTGGCTGGCTCAGGGTTGGCCCACCTATGAGGTGGGGTGAAGCACAGAATCATAGAGCTGGAAGAGACCATAAGGGTCATCCAGTCCAACCCCCTGCCAAGCAGGAAACACCATCAAAGCATTCCTGACAGATGGCTGTCAAGCCTCTGCTTAAAGACCTCCAAAGAAGGAGACTCCACCACACTTCTTGGCAGCAAATTCCACTGTCGAACAGCTCTTACTGTCAGGAAGTTCTTCCTAATGTTTAGGTGGAATCTTCTTTCTTGTAGTTTGGATCCATTGCTCCATGTCCGCTTCTCTAGAGCAGCAGAAAACAACCTTTCACCCTCCTCTATATGACATCCTTTTATATATTTGAACATGACTATCATATCACCCCTTAACCTTCTCTTCTCCAGGCTAAACATACCCAGCTCCCTAAGCCGTTCCTCATAAGGCATCGTTTCCAGGCCTTTGACCATTTTGGTTGCCCTCTTCTACACGTTCCAGCTTGTCAGTATCCTTCTTGAACTGTTGCGGTACTCCAGTACTCCAGGTGAGGTCTGACTACACAGTACTCCAGGTGAGGTCTGACCAGAGCAGAATACCTAGTAAAGCAGCCGCCTTAAGCAGTGGAAGCCAAAGAAGTGGTAGCCCCACCTAGCCTGCCACCAGCAGTAGTGCCAGTTTCCTACAAGATTTCATTGGAAACCAGCATCATAATGGCTATTTATGGCTGCTGCTGTGCAATCTAACTAAGGAAAGCTCTGGCAGTGGTGTGGCGGCATGTTCCCATTTCGCCTTAGGCCAGTGGCAGAATGTGGCTTCATGGCACCCTGGGCGGGCAGGTGTGGCACACCGGGATGTGTTTGCTGGGCATGGAGGGCGACATGAGGAGGACACAAGAGGGCAGGCAAGGACCAATCAAATCAGTCTGATTGAACTTATTGGCAGCGGCGCATGCCTGTTGCATCCTCCTCACGCCACCCTGCCAACGCTCCCCAGATAAATGTGCTCGGGGACATTGCTCTGGCAGCCCCCACCTCATGCTACACCACTGCTTAAGGCAGCAAAATGTGGCATGATACCCACGGGCTGGCTGGCACTTGGGTGAGAGGTGCAGCGAGAACACAGGACTCCATGATTTCACACATGTGTTTCCTGACACACAGTGTTGTTGCAGATTAAATGTATGCAAAATGTGTACAATTAATACAAAGCATACAATACCACAAGCACAAATGTTTGCAATTCATAAATCAGGGCTGGGGAACCTCAGAATCACTAGTCAATAATAATAATAATAATAATAATAATAATAATAATAATAATAATAATAATTTATTATTTATACACCACCCATCTGGCCGGGTTCCCCCAGCCACTCTGGGCGGCTTTCAACAAAATATTAAAATACAGAAATCCATCAGACATTAAAAGCTTCCCTAAACAGGGCTGCCTTAAGATGCCTTCTGAAGGTCTGGTAGTTGTTTTTCTCTTTGACATCTGGTGGGAGGGTGTTCCACAAGGCGGGTGCCACTACCGAGAAGGTCCTCTGCCTGGTTCCCTGTAACTTGGCTTCTCGTAGCGAGGGAACCGTTAGAAGGCCCTCGGCGCTGGACCTCAGTATCCGGGCAGAATGATGGGGGAGGAGACGCTCCTTCAGGTATACTGGTGGGGAGTATGGTGGGGAGGTCCCAAGTTAACCATGTTGGACCTTTTCCTGAAAACCACAACCACCAGACCCCATACTGACCCCCATATATGTGATATCGGGACTGGGCCAGGTAGCGGTGCTGCTGTCAAGGAACAATTGGGAGCTGTAAGTATGATCTCAATTGGTTCTTGGCAAGGAAGGCTTGCTGACATCACTGATCAGCTGATAGGCACTCAGAGCAAGGCTTCTGGGATTAGCTATGCTGTGGAACTTCCCATCAGAAGCTCCATAAGGCTTGAAGGCAGCACCGATTGGCGGTGACTTCAAGCTCCATTGGAATGATTCTTCCTCTATAGCAGGCACCCCCAAACTGCGGCCCTCCAGATGTTTTGGCCTTCAACTCCCATGATTCCTAGCTAACAGGACCAGTGGTTGGGGAAGATGGGAATTGTAGTCCAAAACAGCTGGAGGGACGAAGTTTGGGGATGCCTGCTTTATAGCATGACTTTGAACTCAAGGCATGCTACAAAGGGAAAAAAATTGACATGGTGGCACCTGGTGATTGGCAGGTGGTTGAAGACTTTTTATATTACATTCACGTGTAATTTAAAAAACCCAACCCACAAACTTACTGGGTAGCATGACTTCAGAGGTTGGGGGGGGGGAGAGATAGAAATCACTCAAATTTATACTAAGTATGTACAATATATTTGGAAAACTACAAGCTCAGCTCTAAAGTAATTATTCAACCAAACTGCCAATTTAAATCAATGGATTTGCTTGCCCAAGAACTAAGGCAACACTTTACAATTGAGTCCTTTGTGATGGATTAATCCTGACAGAAAAGTTCTACTTGCGGAGCATCATAACAAATTGCATAATAGAGAAAGTCACAGAACCAAGGGCAGATAGAAGCTTTCTTTGTCTGAACTGGAAGAAGGTTGAAGAGAGGGAGCTTCATACTTTTTAACAGGTCTCCATCACGTAGACCATTTAAAATGAGATTCATGTATCTATTTAACAAAGGTGTTCAGGATACGTTCTAGAAACAGCGTTTCACATAGCTGCCAAGTTTTCCCTTTTCTCGCGAGGAAGCCTATTCAGCATAATGGAATTTCCCTTTAAAAAAGGGAGAACTTGGCAGCTATGGCGTTTCATGATGAATGAATGAGGTTCAGAATCAACTTCCTAGGAAGAATCCATTAGGATAGAAAACATCCAAATTAATTTGATGTTTTAAACATTAACATATGGGTCATTTCAATAAAATGTCAACCTAGGAACCCATTTTTTTCTTTTTTTTCTAATTTTCATTTCATTGATATGTTCTATATCATTTTAAATAGAATTAAGAAAATGTGAAGAGATGTTAAGTTATTTGTGCATGAGGTCCAAAAAAAGGCCCACCCTCAAACACTTTATCATAGAGCACCTCCTGACATGATTTTCAGTAAAATGTATTACACGAGGTTCACCTGAATGTACTGTAAGTCTCAGAGGACTACTTGATAAGCATTGTTTTTCGTTTTACAATTCAAAGCACATACATAACTGATATTTTAATTACTATTTTTTTTCCTTCAGCATTGGCATTGTTGTACAAACCAGTAGTGTGCTGTGAAAATCAACTACTTTGAACAGGGCCTTGTTGTCTTGTTAAAGGCTGTTTTGACCAAACTTTGATTAGCTATCACCCATCAGCACCAGGATCAGCAGTGGGCAAAATGAATCAAGTGGAGAGCCAAGTAGTTATTCTTGACTGTTCCGCAAACTTCCCACAGATCTGCTGGTGGTGGATGGAGCTGGTCACCATCCAGCAGACAGAGCCACCAGCAGTTCATGGACAATTGAGCTGGTGGACCAGCAGCACTTCATAGACAATGGTTTGAGAACCTCTGCACTAGACCTTCTCATAGGGTTCGAAACAGTGCACATCTAATTAGTGGAAGGGGAACTGGATGGCATCCATGCCTCTACCTAATTCCTATGCATTCATCAGCTCTGTGTGGGAGGTCTGAGACAGGGGGAGTGTGTGCTTCTCATCCACACATTCATTCTACACAATTTCCAGATGGGTGGAAAGAGGAAATAAGACAAGGACAGGTTTTCCCAGACTTGGGTCTCCAGCTGTTGTTTTTTTGGACTACAACTCCCATCATCCCTAGCTAGCAGGACCAGTGGTCAGGGATGATGGGAAGTGTAGTCCCAGCAACACCTGGAGACCCTTGTTTGGGAAACCCTGGACTAAGAGCATTTGAATGCCAAAAGCAATGTTTTAAACAAACCGTTAAAGTGATCAGTGATTGCGGCACAAAAATAGGCAAATATTTGTCCTGCATAGAATCATAGAATCATAGAGTTGGAAGAGACCACAAGGACCATCCAGTCCAACCCCAGTCCAACCCCAGTCCAACCCCAGTCCAACTGCAGTAATGAAGGACTATGTTATTGGTGCAACTCTCTGAGACTGGACTCTGAAGAAATGTTTTGGAGACTTTGGGAACACTGAAAGTGAAAAGAATGCTAAAGGCAAAAGGGTGATATTTCTTTTTCTTTTTCTTGATTCATTTTAGCTCCTTTTTTTCTTGTGCCTGATGCCATGACCATTAACACAATACATTGGCTGTGTTTGCACAGCTTTGTCAATGTGAAGCTGCCCTGCATTTATCCAGCCATTGAGATAACCAGCTGCTACTGATTTCAGCTTCCATCGTTTTGCACAGGAGAGCAGCTTAATTACACCATGAAGATGCTCAACAAAATTACCCCCCCCCAGTGAAAAAATGTACTTCATTTAATAGGATACGATATCAAGCACTTGAACTTTAACACTAGTGCCATATGCAATAAATAAACAAGCAGATCACATCAAACCAAAGTTCTTATCAGGTTAATGATTACAGAATTGAAAGGATGTTTCTGATAGTATTAGTATTCTACATGCCCTTATTATTCATTCCTGGATTTCCTCCCAGGTTAAGGGTTTGGAGAAGAAAAACAGAGTTAATATTAATGTGGGGGCCTTTATATTTCAGTAAGGAACAAGCAAAGATGAACAAATATTTAAAATGCCTTTCTAATCGAGTTTTATAGCTAAAGAACTTCTTTTGGCAAGATTCCTATCTCACAGAGGTGTGTTTGGCACATTCATAATACAACTCTCATCAGATGCTGAAGACACACACCTTTGACACTTGAGATATATGTTTTTGGGGGCTCACCCTATTCTTCTGTATTTGATTTGTTTTGACTGTTTTTAATGCTGAGTTTTAGGTTGCTGTAACCCATCCTGGGAACTACTTGTGAAGGATGGAAAATAAATTGAACACTACTACTGCTACTAATGGGACGCGGGTGGCGCTGTGGTCTAAACCACAGAGCCTAGGGCTTGCCGATCAGAAGGTCGGTGGTTCGAATCCCTGCGACGGGGTGAGCTCCCGTTGCTCAGTCCCAGCTCCTGCCCACCTAGCAGTTCAAAAGCACGTCAAAGTGCAAGTGGATAAATAGGTACTGCTCTGGCAGGAAGGTAAACGGTGTTTCCATGCGCTGTTCTGGTTCACCAGAAGCAGCTTAGTCATGCTGGCCACATGACCTGGAAGTTGTACGCCGACTTCCTCGGCCAATAACGCGAGATGAGCGCTGCAACCCCAGAGTCATCCGCGACTGGACCTAACGGTCAGGGGTCCCTTTACCTTTACTGCTACTAATAGTGATTGCACTCATTAATAACCATGGAATTAGACAAGAATGTTCTTTAAAATGTTGAGACAGAGAAACCAAACTCAACACCAACTTCATTTTATTAATGCACCTCAGGTCCAAGCTATATTTTTTAGCTTGTGAATATGAAACCATCAATTTACAGCTTTCCAGGCTGATGTCCTGGCTTTTGAATATTCCAAAATGTTAGCTCCCTTATTTTTAGGTGCACTGCATTTGAAGATTCGCCAGTCTATTTGAATTTATTTTGAGAGGCTTCCCATCTGCCAAATTTTCTTGTTGATTTACTCTGTGGGCAACACTTTTAATTAGCATTCAGCACATGTACCTGCAGACTGGATTAATTAACAGTGTGTATTGGGTACAAATGCATTTTTGGCTTCAAATCTCAAATGATAATGTAATTAATTCACATTGTTATTGGACACATTCCTGCTAATAATGTGAATGTGGGCAGATTAGAACTAGTGTCCTCTATTAAAAGTTGTGTAAATTGCTTAGTATTAAGTGGGAAATAATATCTGAGCCTAATTGTTTTCCCTGACAAGTACACAGCAACAAGAACAACCCTAAGAGTAAGTGAGGAATTGTCTTCTCATTTTCTCTGTGTTTATTAAAGTATTTATACCCTGCCTTTCAATTCTACAATTGAAGCCCCCCGGGGCTTCTATTACTCATAACACTCATGCAAAACTTATAATAAAGCAAAGCAATTAGTCATAAGAACTGCAAACACACTAAAGCAAAACAACAACAACACAAAGATGTCTTCAGACAAATGAACCATTTCAGAGCAAATGACTGGATGTCACAGTACAATCATATCTCACGTTGTGTCCGCTTCAGGTTATGTGTTTTTGTGTTGTGTCCCGTGGCAACCCAGAAGTACTGGGTTACTTCTGGGTTTCGCTGCTCGCGCATGTGCAGGAGTGCTAAATCGTGCCGCGCATGCGCGGACGCAGCACTTCGGCTTGCGTCAGTTCCGTTTTACGGACGGGCCTCTGGAATGGATCCCATCCATAACACAAAGTTCCACTGTATTTGCTTAGTGCCTAAAGCTTCTTCCAAATGCTTTCCAAGGGAATTCCAAAGGAATTCTAATTTGTTTAGGACCTGGAGCATGGAAGGCAGATTGAGAGTATATGGGTAAAAATTGTAGGAGAAGGAAACAACAGTGACCTTACTGTGGGTGCCTGTTGTAGACCTCCAAGCCAAACTGAAGACTTGGATGATGCCTTCCTACAGCAGATTAGGTAAAGGTAAAGGTACCCCTGACCATTAGGTCCAGTTGCGGACGACTCTGGGGTCGTGGCGCTCATCTCACACTCAAAAAGAAGAGATACAACAGTTATGGGAAACCTCAACTACCCCAATATCTGTTGGAACGCATACTCTGCCAAGAATGTAAGGTCTAACAAATTCCTTAATTGCCTTGCTGACAATTTCATTTCCCAGAAGGTGGAAGAAGCAATAAAGGGATAATCTGTCTTAGACGTACGGTAGTCCTCACAACAAGGAGGAACTAATCAATGAAGTGGAAGTATTGGGAAGCTTGGGAGGAAGTGATCATGCCCTCTTGGGTCTCATTATAGAAAAGCAAGGTGAAGTTGTCTCAAACTATTCATAGAATTAGAGAAGTGGATGGACTTTGGAGGTCATCTAATCAAACTTCACGCTTGATGCAGAATCTCCAGTGCAGGTTGCAGCTATACCATCCTTGACTGTCTCTGCTTAAACCACCTCCACTGAAGACAAGTCCAGCTCCTGAGGCAGTCTATTGCAGCTCCAATCCTTTACTTTATACTTTTAGTCAGTGGCCGCCAGCAGGGACGGTTGGTACCATGCACCCGGTCTCTGGTCAGCATCTTTGCTGAGCTTTCTGTGAGGGGGGAGATAGCAGGGATTTCAATGCAGGCATAATGCCAGAGCCAATCCAGTGGTCCACCCACACCACGAAGTGCTACAGGGCCACTGACAGGAAGCTGGGTGCGTGGTACTTCCTTTTCCTGCTGGGCACCCCTACTCTTGGGTGAATATGACATCATCTTTACTGAAGGATCAAGGAGAGGATTATTTGCTCATCTGGCCACACATCCTTACAATACGCCCCACTACTCCCAGTTAGTAATCTTGCAGCTGTGTCCTGAACTAACTGCTGTTTTTGGAAGTGACTGCCGTCTCTACCATGACCTCTGCTAGCAATATCTGTGACCCTTAACAGCAACACTTTTCGCCCCACCTCTTCTCTTAGTTTAACACACTGGCTGAGGAAGGGTCTGCTAGCTTACCATTTTGCAACATTTCGGTTGGTTTCAATTAAGCAATGACCCTACTGGCTGTAGAATACACTATGGCACAGCAAGGAGCTTAATTCAGAGTGTGTCATTCAGAGCTTAATAGTGAATTAAACAGAACTGTCTTTGTGCATTGAGGTTATTGATTTTTTTTTGCTTTTATAAACAACAACAACCACCTTATTTGCTGAAACAGTTTATTTTCCAAAGCTAAGGAAGGCACGCACAAAAACCACCTACGATGCAAAGTAATTAAAAAAAGCTTAAAACATAACATTGGCTTCATCTGCCAGGTAGAAAACAATCAAAGAGGATACAAATTCAATCAAATGTTAAAAGCAAATTACATGGTACTTTGCATCAGGCTGCTAAGGAAAGCCACTTTCTAGTACAAGCATCTATGCAAAGGTTTTTCTACAAAGGAAAGAACATGATATAAAGTGACAGCTTCCTCTCATTTCCAATGCTACCCTATTTCCAATTCTGTTTCAGCACACAGCAGTTTACCTAAACAAAGGCCCATCTCTTTTCAGGCACAGACATAATCTCTGTCCTGAAGCTGTTGAGAATGTGTGTGTAAGTGGTTATCTTTATGTGTGAAACTATAGCGTCTTAAGACTTTCTACCTAACAATATTAAAATGAGAATTATTGTTTTTTGTAACAGTAGTGGAAGGTGTGTTGGGGTGCCATTGCTCACTTGACCTCTGATTAGTTAGGTTTGTCCTTCTTACCAGGAGGCAGAGGAGGAAAGGTGAATGGTGGTGAGGTCAGTTCAGTGCTGTGCAAATGCAGTCGTGGAACAAATGGATGTGTTTGCACTGCGCTTCCCTCATCACTATCTTCTCCCTCTCTCTCTACCTCCTGATAAGCAACAGCAAGGCGACCAAGAGAAGATCAGGTGGGCAATAGTGCCCCACCTTGCCATCTGCTAATGGGCTATATCAGGGTTTCCCAAACTTGGGTCTCCAACTGCTTATGGACTGCGATTCCCACCATCCCTGACCACTGGTGCTGCTAACAAGGGATGAAGGAGTCGTAGTCCAAGAACAGTCCACTGACTGTCTCTCCAGAGTGGTGCATGCTCTAGTTATCTCTCGCTTGGACTACTGCAATGCGCTCTACGTGGGGCTACCTTTGAAGGTGACCCGGAAACTACAACTAATCCAGAATGCGGCAGCTAGACTGGTGACTGGGAGCGGCCGCCGAGACCACATAACACCGGTCCTGAAAGACCTACATTGGCTTCCAGTACGTTTCCGAGCACAATTCAAAGTGTTGGTGTTGACCTTTAAAGCCCTAAACGGCCTCGGTCCGGTATACCTGAAGGAGCATCTCCACCCCCATCGTTCCGCCCGGACACTGAGGTCCAGCTCCGAGGGCCTTCTGGCGGTTCCCTCACTACAAGAAGCCAAGTTACAGGGAACCAGGCAGAGGGCCTTCTCGGTAGTGGCACCCACCCTGTGGAATGCCCTCCCACTAGAGGTCAAAGAGAACAACAATTACCAGACCTTTAGAAGGCATCTCAAGGCAGCCCTGTTTAGGAAAGCTTTTAATGTTTGATGGATTTCTGTATTTTAATGTTTGATGAATTTCTGCATTTTAGAATTTCTGTTTTGTTGGAAGCCGCCCAGAGTGGCCGGGGGAACCCGGCCAGATGGGCGGGGTATAAATAATAAATTATTATTATTATTATTATTATTATTATTATTATTATTATTATTATTATTATTATAAACAGCTGGAAACCCAAGTCTGGGAAACCCTGGTCTATATAGTCATGAAAGATAAAATATGAAATTGAAAACTGTTCATCTTGCAACAAAGAGTACTAAAAAAAGTATTGTTATTTGGGCTACATTACACCTTTTATCGCCTCATCTTTCTTTCTGGTCTAACTTTGACAGAACACCAGCTCCAGTAAAGCATTTGAAAAGAAGGTTTGGTATTATTACTGACAGAATATCTGTACAAAGCACTTTTAGGTTACTGTGCGAGTGTTCATTGTGCCATAAAACACAGTAGACAAGATAGAATATCATTGAGACTTTATCAATAAGGGCATGCATGGAAGGGCTTTCACGATAACCCTCCTTTTCAATCACAGGGTATACAGAAATTCTTAAGACATGCAGAGCCATAGTAAGATGTTCCATCATTTCTTGCTGTGAAAAATACCATAATTGTAAGACAGAATTGCGTGGTTTAAAACTGGCTCTTTAATTGCTGCTATGATTAGCAACACACAATCATAAGTCTAGTGAGTGCTTCAGGATGAGATAAGTAGCACTTTGTTGTACCAGTGGTAGATACGCCTGGTCAGCTGGAAATATTGGGTGGATGTAAGGGAAGAGTGAGTGAATGGGGTTCATAGCTTTACCAAATGAACAAAAAATGTCAAGGTAAATCTAAATATACAGTACAAGTTGAACCAAAATACCTATCAGTATTCATCCGGCAATAACATTGACAAACCTGATTCTGAAACAATATGGTGCATGGATAAAGAGATACTGAAGGGGCCAAATGAGTTACAATCTTGAAAGTTCTTCTTCAGCAGGAAATCATACAATTTAAAAGCAGAGTCATGTCTGCATGGCTTTAAACCACTTTTATTCCAGCATGGCATACAGTCTTAGTGCTTACACACACACGTGAGGTAGCTCTGATGATGTTTTCCCCTCTCACTTAGAGAAAGGTATCCAAAATTAGAGCTAAAGTTGGCATACTTGGTTTCCCCCTCTCGCTGTTTTATGGTCACAACAGAAATGTGAGTTAGGTAAAGGTAAAGGGACCCCTGACAGATAAGTCCAGTCGCGGACGACTCTGGGGTTGTGGCACTCATCTCGCTTTACTGGCCGAGGGAACCAGCGTATAGCTTCTGGGTCATGTGGCCGGCATGACTAAGCTGCTTCTGGCGAACCAGAGCAGTGCATGGAAACGCCGTTTACCTTCCCGCCAGAGAGGTACCTATTTATGTCCTTGCACTTTGACGTGCTTTCATACTGCTAGGTGGGCAGGAGCAGGGACCAAGCAACGGGAGCTCACCACGTCGCAGGGATTCGAACCGCCGACCTTCTGATCGGCAAGCCCTAGGCTCAGTGGTTTAGACCACAGCGCCACCCGCGTCCCACTAATGTGAGGTAGATTCAGCTGAAAAATAATATCTGGCCCAGTTATAACTGAGTGGGAATTTGATTTCCCTCGTCCAAGTCATTCTAACGTCTTAACAGGCAGGGCCGTCTCAAGCCGGCCGGGCGCCCTGGCACCGTGGTGCGGAGATTGCTCCGGCGCCCCCGCCCTGGTGGGTGGACGCAGTGCGCAACATGGCTTCCGCACGGCTTTGCCACGCAGCGCCCTCCTGCCAGCCCAGCGCCCTGGCGCCCTGCGCCACCAAGACTACCCCTAGAGCCGGGCCTGCCAAGTGTATCTGACGAAGCGTGCATGCACACGAAAGCTCATACCAAAATAAAAACTTAGTTGGTCTTTAAGGTGCTACTGAAGGAATTTTTTTATTTAGGCATGCCACACTAACTCTAATACAGGCTATTAAAGTTGTGACATCACAAGTTTCCAATAAGAAGCAACACACAATGAGTATTTTCAACCTTAATGTTTTCCATGCACCACTACTATAAAAATTTTGGCTACGTCTCCATTTCAAGTCTGATCTCTCTTCCCTAATTTTTCATATGCTGTTGGAATTCAAATGGTTGCCTTGAGAGTAAAATTAAAACCATTGGCCTATCTTAGGACTCGTGACTTATGCTCCCATTGTTGTAAGCATTCCAGACAAGGAAGCGCAGATTGCTAGAGATTGAATTTCAAAATCTCAGTAGGACAGCCAACAAATCTTGCTCACAATTGAGGTTAGGGATCCTACTTTTGTTTGGCCGCTCCACACCCACATCACCTACACAATCCTCACCAGCGTAGAGCTTCTTCTCCAAGGTTTAACATTATGTCATCTGCAATTCTTCAGGGAAGGATCTCGAAGGTCCCATATTCAGAGAGGCATTGTCGCTGAGGTTTAGGACAGGTTGAGACTATTGCACAGGTCTTGTTCTACTGTCCACTTTATGCAATAATTCATGACAAATGTTTGAGCTCCATGCCGAAGGAGAGGTTAAGTTGTTCTGACTCCTAGAGGCATTCTTTTTTTTTATTGAACAGCTGCAGGCATGATAGTATGGAGAAAGTAGCAGAATATTTCAGCAACGCCATGAAATTGCAACACTATAACACTTGAGTGGTACCTTTTAACCTTGTTAGGCCTGTATGGTTTTGTTTTGGAGTGTCTTTTCCTGTGAACAATTCTGTGTATCCCTGTCTCCTCGGTTAGCCCAAGTGGCACTAATTGTATCATGTTTTCTCTTTTCTAGATGTACATCCAGACAACGACACTTACAATATCCATGAGTTTAAGTGCTTCTGTGTCTCTAGGCATGCTCTACATGCCCAAGGTTTATATTATCATTTTTCACCCAGAGCAAAATGTTCAGAAAAGGAAGAGGAGTTTCAAAGCTGTAGTCACAGCAGCCACAATGCAAAGCAAGCTGATCCAAAAGGGAAACGACAGACCAAATGGCGAGGTCAAAACTGAACTTTGTGAAAGTCTTGAAACCAACAGTAAGTCATCCGTAGACTTAACCATGGTCAAGAGTGGCAGCACTTCCTAATAGATGTACGTTCACAGGAATGTTTAATAAACCACAATTTTTCTTGGCTTGACCTGCATGAACATAGAGGTGTGCCAAAATTCATCTACCCACTTTTTAAGGTGCTTTAAAAAAAATTAAAAGCGATCCTTTTAGGGGGAAAAACTCCATTTCAAAAAAAGTTTTAACTCTGATCTGATTATATCATGATGATGGCCTTCTTATTTCACTATTGCAAAGCTGTAATGAAAAAGCTCCCTAGAGCTTTTCAAATTCCAATATTGCATTTATTGGTGGTGTTATCCATACATATACTTTTTACAAGTCTGTGTAGGTAATGTCATCCTTATCTCACTTTATGACCTTCTGAATAATTCTAATATTTGAGCATCATCTTCCCCTCCCTCAACCCACCGTCTTAAGTGCAACCTTGGTTTTGCCATGTTGCAATAAGTAGCCTGGTTTTTCTTTCTAGGACAAGAAAAATGCTGGCTTAGTGAGTGACGAAGACCAACAGGAATTCCTTAAGTAAGGGGCTCCCGAGCTGTGGTCCTCAGACCACCAGTGGCCTACAAGCTTCCTTCAAGTGGTCCACAGTATGTCTACAGATTTGTGGTTGAAGACGGGAGATGGCACATCTATCACATTTTAATTGTATTTTAATAGCTTCTTTTATTTCTTATATATTCTATGGAATTCATATTGTATTAGAATATAATGCGGTATAAAAAGAAGCTGCAAAACTGTAATTAAAAATCATACATGGCACATTACAGTTGCTACAGTAGACAGAAAAATCATTAAGTTTCCCACCAAGACCCTCAGGAATTTGTAAGTGGTGTGTGTTAGGAAGAAAGATTGGAGACCACTGTTCTAAGTGATGCTCCTTCAGGCATTCATTCTTACTACACAAAGACACAAGACCAACCCTCTTGATGGTGCTACACACTAGTTTGAAGAATGTTGCCTTACTCATGTGTTTTCAACATGGATCTGGTAACACTGTCCAGTCAGACTTCCCATTACCTATTGGAAACTACACTTTAGCAAGGCATTTCCCTTCAGGCTAGCACTGATAAAAACTATTGAGAAGCAGAGGAATTCTAAAATTATTATTGTTGCTTGGTAGAATAACACAGAAAATCAACTTCCCAAGTGATCACATGCACACACCATTGCAAGTTAACAATTGGTAAGGGACTATCTGTAAATTCATCCATTGTCTATTTTCTAAGTACTCATATGCAAATTTCATCACCAACTAGCAAAATATGGAATTAGAAAAGCTGGATCTTCCCCTTCTGGAATTGGTTCATGAATCCTGGCACATCTCGAAATAACTCTTTCAAGTAGGTTCGTCATTGCACTCTATGGGAGCATGTTGTCATAGCATGTTATATGACATTTATTTGTCTGCATACTTATCTAAAAAGGCAAAATAGATCTGGGCAAAGTCAAAGGCTACAAAAGACGAATTTGCCTTCACCACATTGAAGTCTTCATTTTGTTGCATGCATGGTAAAAGAAAGAAAAATAAAAGGAAAAAAAAATTTAATGCAAAAGGTTTGCTTCCGATAGCGTGCTTTTACAAATGTCAGAGCAACAAAAAATTAATTCAGTGCTGTCGATCCCAAATTCACAAAAGGCTGTTGGTAAAAATATGAAAATTCCTGTTCTCTGGCTTTTGTAGGCTTAGCAATGATTCATAATTTGATATGAGAAACGGATATGCTTTGAAACAAAATAAACAGCCCTCGGTATTGCAGATATGGAAGCACGAAGCATGAATTTTAATGTTTATTATGATCTTTCTTTTAAATGAGGCATAAACATACCAGATAAAGACGATGCCTTTTTTTCTAGAATATATATATATAATTCCTATAGTCGAGGGAGGGGAAGGGGTGTGGCCTGATAACAAGACTGGGCAGTGAGAACAGTTTAGCTGCTTGATGCTCTCTTACCCACTCACCTACTGGGGAGTTGCCGCCCAGGTGAAGAGGTTTCGACCTGCACAGCTTTGAGATGGAGGCAGCAGGGCTCCAGGATCCTCCCAGACCATTGCACCTCTTTCCCTAAGCTGGGAAAAAATTTCCCAGGCTGGGGGAAGGAGACGTGATGCTCTGAAGGGTCTGATATCCCTCTATCCACCTTCCCAAAGCCCTAAGCTGGCCAAATGCTTCCAGGGCTTGGGGAAGGAAGCACAATGCCCTGATGGGGTTCGAGAGCCCTCCTGCCTCCTTCCCCCCACAAAATATGGTAGTGCTCTTGCTTACCATTGGCTCCCAGTACGTTTCCAAGCACAATTCAAAGTGTTGGTGCTCACATTTAAAGCCCTAAATGGCCTCGGCTCAGTATACCTGAAGGAGCATCTCCACCCCCATCGTTCAGCCCCATGAGGTCCAGCTCTGAGGGCCTTCTGGCAGTTCCCTCACTGCGAGAAGTGAGGTTACAGGGAACCAGGCAGAGGGCTTTCTCGGTGGTAGCACCCGTCCTGTGGAACGCCCTCCCACCTGATGTCAAAGAGAGCAACAATTACCAGACTTTTAGAAGACATCTGAAGGCAGCCCTGTTTAGGGAAGCTTTTAATTTTTGACAGACTACTGTATTTTAATATTTTGTTGGAAGCCACCCAGACTGGCTTGGGAAACCCAGCCAAATGGGCGGGGTATAAATAATAGATGATGATGATGATGATGATGCCAGAAAAAAAGCACTGGCTAACGTGAGAATGGAGCTGGTGACAGAAGATCTTGAAGTTTGCTCCTGTTCCTTCAGTGGCTGCATGAGAGGGAGAAATGTAGGAAGCGCACACTATGGTGGAAGCTCTGGAACAGGCATCCCCAAACTGCGGTCCTCCAGATGTTTTGGCCTACAACTCCCATGATCCCTAGCTAACAGGACCAGTGGTCAGGGATGATGGGAATTGTAGTCCAAAACATCTGGAGGGCCGAAGTTTGGGGATGCCTGCTCTGGAAGAATTACAGAAACCACAGATAGCTAAAGAAACTGGCAATGCTTGGCATAGGACAGGCATCCCCAAACTGCGGTCCTCCAGATGTTTTGGCCTACAATTCCCATCCTCCCCAACCACTGGTCCTGTTATCTAGGGATCATGGGAGTTGTAGGCCAAAACATCTGGAGGACCGCAGTTTGGGGATGCCTGGCATAGGATTTTTAATATTATTATTAATCAAAATAATGTCTCAGAGGCCCAGAAT
Source organism: Zootoca vivipara (assembly GCF_963506605.1). Classification (NCBI taxonomy): domain Eukaryota; kingdom Metazoa; phylum Chordata; class Lepidosauria; order Squamata; family Lacertidae; genus Zootoca; species Zootoca vivipara. Next base: position 14,913,886 of record NC_083285.1, read on the forward strand.
GAATACAAAGGAAAAGAGCCACCCTGGTTTTCTCCCAACAGCCTGTCAGTGTTCAACACCCACTGAATATGCTCCGTCCTTTTTAAGCTTTTTTAAGGCTTAGGGTTATTTTTTTTTTAAAAAAAATATTATATGAGTGTTTCTGCAAACCTTAGGATCGCCCCAAGTTTTCTAAAAAGCCTTCCTATTGTGTGTGAATGGTGCTGTTTTGGCTTCATGAGGACCAACGCTCAGAGAGCGAGTTCCCTATCTACATGCTACCGTGTTTCTCCAAAAACAAGACACCGTCTTATATTTATTTTTCCTCAAAAAAACACACTATGGCTTATTTTCAGGGGGTGTCTTATTTTTTTCCTCCTCCTCCTCCTGCCGCGGCCGGCATTGCTGCTGCGCCTATCACTATGTCTTATTTTCGGGGTATGGCTTATATTCCTTGAATGCTTAAAAATCCTGCTATGGCTTATTTTTTGGGTATGTCTTAAAATATGAGAAACAGGGTAGATGGGAGTGGCTGAATCTAGTATAAGCGCTCAGAAATGTGATTTCTGAGTCACAACTGGAAGCAAATCTATTTCATCCATCTAGTTACAGGTAGGTAGCCGTGTTGGTCTGACGTAGTCAAAACAAAACAAAAAAATTCCTTCCAGTAGCACCTTAGAGACCAACTAAGTTTGCCATTGGTATGAGCTTTTGTGTGCATGCACACTTCTTCAGATACTTCTTCAGTGTGCATGCACACAAAAGGTCATACCAATGACAAACTTAGTTGGTCTCTAAGGTGTACTGCAGAGGATTTTTTAAGTTTGTTTCTATTTCATCCAGTAGGGATGCGGGTGGCACTGTGGGTTAAACCACAGAGCCTAGGGCTTGCCGATGAGAAGGTCGGCAGTTTGAATCCCCGCAACGGGGTGAGCTCCCGTTGCTGGGTCCCAGCTCCTGCTAACCTAGCAGTTCAAAAGCACGTCAAAGTGTAAGTAGATAAATAGGTACCGCTACAGCGGGAAGGTAAATGGCATTTCCGTGTGCTGCTCCGGTTCGCCAGAAGCAGCTTTGTCATGCTGACCACATGACCTGGAAGCTGTACGTCGGCTCCCTCAGCCAATAATGCGAGATGAGTGCCGCAACCCCAAAGTCAGTCATGACTGGACCTAATGGTCAGGGGTCCCTTTACCTTTATTTCATCCAGTAGCTTGATGCGCAGCAAAGTGTGTTTGTGTTTTACTGTAATCCTATCTTGGCTTCAGCCCGAAAACATTGATATGATTTTAAAGCTCATCTTCAGTGCCTGCCTTCAGGGTGTTGATCCTCGTTGTTTACCGCTTGAGAAGCAGGGAGATTAGAAAAGGCAACACATCCCCACTCTAGGGAGTCGTCGTCCCCCCCTCCATGGTGTAATTGAGCTGTCTTGGCTGAAAGACCGGTAACTCAGAATTTGCTCTTCTTCTTTTTCAAAAGTCATTCTTTAGCTATTAGACCATCTTAACTTTACTTCCTACTGCCAAAATAATTTGCGGAAACTTTTTAGAGGCACCAGCACACTTATCGCTGAGTTTCTTGAAAGCCGCTCTTTGAAACCAGCTAGCTGTAATAGTACTCAGAATACCATCTAGAAAATATTCCTTCTTGCTAACAGTCGGTGACCCTCAGATCTCAAATTACTTTTGCAGTGACAGTCACGGCATTGTACGGCAATGACATCATTTGCGGTGGGGAAGCATGGTGCCGTGGAGGGAATGAAACTCAACAGTCAGGTTGCGAACATGCGTTTAGTGGAATATTATCTCAATGGGGTATGATACCATTGGGGCGTAGTTGCACATAGGTGTGCTTAAGCAGACTCCTGGGTTTGGTTCCTGACTGTCGTGGTTCAGGTGACCTAAAGGGCACAACAGCACTTTTACAATGTATTTTCATAATGTAGTACATTTTGAAATTGCTTTGAAACTTGGTGTTTCTCCTTGAACAGTGATGATTATGATATAAACTCATCTAGCTCGAAACCCTGGATCAGTTGTGCAACTGGTCCCTTGCTCTTCCCAGCCCACATGCTATTTGCTAAAGAGGCCTTTTAAGTTCCATCAGGGAGCAACACTATGAGAGAACTGTTCCCTTCATGTCTTGCTTGAGGCGGTATTCAATTACTGGCTGCAGGAAGCAGGGTTCTGGACTAGATGGGTCTGACCCATCCGAACTCCTTATCGTCTTAATTTTCATCAGCCCTGAAGCAGTTAGCATTGGGGCCCACAAGTCCATTCGGGCCCAACAGTTGCTCCACTGCATGTGGTTGTAGCATTGGGGGGGGGGGGAGCTGCCAGGGTGATGTTGCCCCGGGCACATTTTTCTCAAGAGGGGGGATACTGCTCACACAGCCCTCCCTGAACCAACCCTATGATGTTTTGCAAGGCTGGAATCTGATCAGATCCCAGCCTCGCAAAGTGGCCTGTGGAGGGCGGACCCCATGTGCCCTTTGATCCCAGCTCCTTGAGGACAAGGCTAGAATCAAAGGGTCTCACGCCGCCCTCCCCAAACTGCTTTGTGAGGCTGGGATCATTCCAGCCTCGTAAAGTGACTGTGTTCGCCCTCTGCACCCCGCACCCCACCCTCCCGGTGGACACGCATGCCTCGGGCACCACGGAAACATGCTCCTCCAGTGCCACTGCCCCAGTTTCTCTGAAGCCATCTATCACTGTAAGTTTTGTTAGGTTAAGCCTCCCTTCACCACTCTGATGCCTCAATATCTTTAGCATTCTGCCATTCATAAGCTTCCAGCTCAGGCTGACCCAGCCCATTGTGACCGATTTAAATAATCAAAAGAGTCTGTGGCTTCCATTCCTTTAGAGCTGCTATGAACTGTGGAGGGTGAAGCACACAGACATTCATAGTGTACCCTCGAAGAGATGCTTTTATGCCACCAATAGACCATTTCCCCTTAGAGGAGGGACCATGGGTCTCTGTTAAAGCAAATTCTTTGCATGCAGAGGTTATCCAGTTCAGCTCCTGGGAGCTACATTCTTTTTAAAGAAAAATGATCAGAGGTAACCAATGAAAAAGGCCATCTGACAGAGGAGAGGTGCAAATAGCATCTTTCTATGAGCAAGTTGAACAATGGTTGACGGAAGTTCATTTCTTCCATTGATTGGGTGGAGGGTAATCAGGGTGGGGCTTAGTACACCCTTTTATGGTCCTATCTCTTTTTCTAGATTTTTTTTAGATGTGGCACCCAGTTTATGTTATTCCACACACACACACACACAGAGAGAGAGAGAGAGAGAGAGAGAGAGAGAGAGAGAGAGAGAGAGAGAGAGAGAGAGAGAGAGAGAGAGAGAGAGAGAGAGAGAGAGCTGTCATTTTGTGACTGGCGCCTGTGGCACTTCCTTAAAATTGATCTTAAAGTAAATCTGATCTGGTATAAGGCAGCTTCCCAGTGCCTGCTTCAGTAGCACAGTAGTAAGAGGAAAATAAATGATAGTTTCCAATCCTGCTTTTATAACACTAGGGACTCACCCAGACTTCCTACTTTGCTGCATTTCTAGGCTCAGGTCTGTGCTTTAAAGCTTCCTGTCTGAGCACTTTCTTTTGCCCTTGTGGTTTCCTTGCAAAACCCTGTTCTTTACCACTGAATCAGACCAAATGGCAATCCATGGAAAACCCAAGTTTCCATTGGTTCCGATTCAGTGTTAGAGAGCCAGTTTTCCTGGGGGAAGAAAAGAGTTATTGTACTCAGAGCTGGAAAGTGTAGCCCTGTGCCTAAAATGCGCAGGGGAAAATGTTAGTGTAGTCTCAAATTAGCCACACTGCTATTTTCCATTAACAATATTTTGAATAGCGTTACATTCGGGATCCTATTTTTCCTTATAATGATGACACTACCATGCAGGTGGAATGAAAGTACTGGTAGATTACTGAAGAAAAGAAAAGGCTACCCAAACTCATGAGGATCCTTGCTTTCTTAATAGTATTGTTATCATTGTTGGAACAGTGACAACAGGTAAACGCTCCAAAAAGTGTAGGCTAAGGTTTTGTTTTTTCCTTAGAATTTTCAAGCAGTTAGTAGGTGAAGTAACAAGGGTCGTTCAGGGTGCAGAACTAATTAACAGTTATGGTTGCATCCAAAGAGCCCTGGCTTAAAACTGGGCTTGTGTGCATGTGTTGCTTAGCAACGCCATAGAGCAAAATACGCGTATATCTTGCGTATAAAATGGCTAACATGTTTAGGGTGTTCTAGTAGTAGTCTTATTCTGTTAGAAATCTGGCCTGACCTGCTCTGGTGTCTGACTGCTCAAGCAGGGGACTCCATTCATACACTCTTATTTACAGCAGTTTTCTAGGATAAGTCATCAATTAACCTGAAATGGAAATATTCCCCCTTTTCTGCCGCATTTGCCAGAGTGAAACCTCCTCCTTAATGCAAACTTCTCTTTGCAAATGTAAAGCTTTACATGAATTGTCCTAATGCCAATGCATACAAGCATCACATTTTATGCATATTAAACATATATCTTTAACAGACACCCTGAGTATTTTAAGTGTAGATGAGCTATATTATACCATGAATGCCGAATCTGTGGTCATATCAGCTAGGGCTGATGTAGTATAGTGAAATCTGGTGGGCTACGAGTTAGTCACTCCTGTACAATATATATACTTCTCAATTCACTGGCTGCAATCGTCGGGTGGTATTCAACTAAGCTTCACTCAAAGCAGAATCACTTAAATTAAGGAACATTACAATTAACTCCATGGGTCTATTCTTGAGTAAAACTTGGTTACCACCCCCATTACCCTCTTGCTTGGGAGACAGCCTGATTATTGAAAGGCTTGCTTTCAATTCAAGAGAGCTGCATGTCATTTTGATTTGTCTTTATATTATTCCAAAGGACTAAACTGATCTTTTAAAAGTCTGTTAGTTCCTTGAGTTTATTGTGCCAAATATACAGTCATCTCTGGTCACCTATGCTTGCCAAGTGTGATTCGTATTTCAACTGTGAATTGCCCACAGTCTTTAAAACCAAGATACCAGCTGCTGAGGCTTTCAAATCCCCAAACAGAAGCAGTAAGCTCATTATAGTAAATTGTGGATGATGCTTGAGAAGATGTTCATGAAATAAAGAGAGAGGAAGAGGAAAGTTGGGTACACTGTCAGTGTTTTCTTCCCCTCCCTTTTTAAACCACAAAATGAAAGTAGCAAGACATACTTTTCAGATACCACACACAAATTCTTAGGAGTACTGTTAATTTAGGTTCATTACTACCCTAAGAAGCCATAGGCTCAGGAGGACTTGTTACTTCTTCTTTTAATAACATTTTAAATGGAAAGACTGAACACAAGCAGTGCAGAAAATGTCCTTCATTGGGTAAGTGGAATTAAACAAAGTTTTCTGAAAAATCCCAAGATGGAGAAATTTCTTTATAATTTTCAGGAGGTGGTTGCTGCTTACCTCACTTATACTTTACAATGTGGCCAAGCACTTTCCAATTTTTCTTGCTTTTTAACTATTTAGAGATGTTCTGCACTGGTTGCAGCGGTGCAGCACTTTCTGCAAAGCTCCCTGCTGACTGCTTCTGGGAGTGCCCTGAGATATTCATCCTGGTTCTCTCAGTTTCTCATATTTCCAATCTTAATTTCAATTCTCCAAATTTCTGCAGTGGTGTGCTTTTCTCTATTTCATCCTCAACAAAATTAATCATCATTTTTGTGCAAATTTCTCCTATGCTGTTTTGACTATACAATTTTGCAAGCAATTTCCCCTAATATAATGCATTTTTGTATACCATATTCATTTTGGGGTACACCTTCCCCTATTGCATTTTTTTTGTAAACCACTTTGAGGTTTGCTCCCCCCCCCAGTATATAAACTTTATGAAATAAATAATAAAATATTTGTGAGCCTTGGTTGGAGAATTGCAGCACAAAACTCAGATAAGTACAAATTTTAAAAGATGGCTGTTTTTCAGTTCTTACATTTGGACAGTGTGAATTTGATAGATTTGCATTTAAATGGCAACTGAATCGAATTTCTCCTCCATCCCTATCTGGGAGCAATGTCACATCCCACAGCTCTCAAGCCATTCCAGGGAGTATGGCTGGAGGGAAGCAGAATGAGGTTCTCTCTCCATAGATTCCCTATTGGCGGAACTTCCTGAGATGAACCAGGTCACTTCTGGAAGATCTGCTCAGGTGGAAGTGGTCAGCAGGGTGGGGAGGTGCTGTGTTGCCACCTTCCTGGTGGGGTGATACTGCCACTCACCGAGGCAGTGTGGTCAGGATACTAGCAGGAGTGCTGGTTTGGCGCCACCCATGCAGCCCCCATGCATTGCTGCATCCTTGACTTCACCACTGCCCTGCCCCACCACTCCACCACCCCAGTAAGCAGCCCTGACACCACTGTTGGGATTGCCCCACATTGCTAGGTATATTTGGTTCAAGTGCAGTGGTACCTCGGGTTAAGAACTTAATTCGTTCTGGAGGCCCGTTCTTAACCTGAAACTGTTCTTAACCTGGAGCACCACTTTAGCTAATGGGGCCTCCCCCTGCCACCATGCTGCTGCCATGTGATTTCTGTTCTCATCTTGAAGCAAAGTTCTGGGTTAGCGGCAGGGGCATAGGAAGATTGGGGCGGGGGGGCAGGGCGCCCCGGGCGGTGTGATCCCAGGGGTGGCATTGCGGCTGCCCGCCCCGCCCCCCAAACACACACCCCACCCCTGCATGCGGTGCGCCCCACCCCAAAATGCATGCCCTGCCCCTGCGCACAGCATGCCCCGCCCCCAAAACATGCATTCTGCTCCTGCACATGGCGTGTCCCACCCCCAAAATGCACGTCCTACCCCCAGAACACACACCACATTCCTGGGGGCAGTGGCCTGCTCTCCACCCCCGGTGGTGGAGCATGAAGCTCCACCGCTGGTTAGCAGAGTCTGTAACCGGAAGCTTCTGTAACCCGAAGTACCACTGTACTGTGTTGAAATGGGTTTGCGTGATACCCTTTTCTGAGACCAGAATCTCCTTGTGATCCCTGAGCTTGAGCAAAAAGAACAACCTGTCTACTGTGTCTGTCAGCAGCCCTGGTTAATGCCCATGTATAATTCTGTTCCATTTCTTTGAAGACATGGCACATCACCAGCACGGAACATTTCACGGGGTGGTTAAGCTTCTTTCCGTAGCCATAAGAAGGGCTCTTCTCTGTTTGGCTGATCTTCATTTGTTTTTGCCTGCAGCTTCCTCCAGCAAGACGACTTATGTCAGCTACAGCAATCATGGAAACTGAGCGAGGAAACCAAACATACCTGAAGACTTGCAGGATGCAAACTTAAGAACAACGTTGACTATAGCATCATGAGAACTCGGCCTCTGAGATGTCTCTAGACCATAGTCTAAACCGTAAAAGGACAAAGACTAACCTTGAGCCCAAAGCAGAAGGGGCGGGTGGGTTGGGAGAGAAATCGCCCAGAAATATATTATATGACTGTGTGTCAAATGTCCAAACTGTTTACTCATGAAAGAAGGTGAATCACAAAAGGAAAACAAAAATGTTAGCTTGTGAAAAAAAATGCTGTTGAAATTTAAAAAAACCATGTCTGATGTTCTACTTGTAAGTACTTTTTTGTGATTGTGAGAATTTCCATTCCCGTTCCACACTTGTTCAACTTGTATAAGAAGATGAAGTTTGTTCCTTGTGAAGATGGCTGACTGAATTGAAGCCCTGCGTTGTGCTAATGATAAATGCAATGGTTGACGCATGCAAATTTTTATACAAAATAATTTATTTCTATTAATAAAGGAATGTTTTGCAAATGTTGAGACTTGTTTCGTTGCCATTTTGAGGGCTGCGTTCAAATGCCTGGTGTGAATCCCCCCCTGCAGTGAAGGGGATAGATATTGTGAGCTGTAATGATAGAATTGCAGCTGTAATGTGGGAGACTGCAGAATCAGGTGCTAGTATACTTGGGATGGTATGCACAAACATGCTTGGTATCTAAGTGTTTATACAGGCATGGGACAATGGGTGCAATAAGTTCACTGGTGAATTGCCCCAGTGTCCCTAGAAGCTGATGGCTGGAGATGGATGCTATAATCTATGAAGAGCTGGAAGAGATCACACTTTGCTTCCTTGAAGGATAACAATAGCCCTTTCCCACCTGGTCCCACCCCTTCACCCCTTCCAAAAAGGAGTTAGGGTGGAAGCCTCATCTGCCATCTGCCTGAGGGCTCCCCTCAGACACACTGTGCTCTATGTGACAACTTGTGGAGCAAGGTAACTGAGTGCATATAGGTGCGAGCTGCTCCCACTCTCTTCCCTCTTTTTGGTGGTTCCTCTTTCGTGGTGTGGCTATGGTGGTGCATAGCTGCCAAGTCTCCCATATTCCCTGGGAAATCCCCGTTTTTCCAGCTGTTCGTAGCTGAAAAAACGGCTTTTTTTTCCCCCGGTTTATTTTGGTGCGGTGGCCATTTTGGAACTGGGCGGAGCATGCTCAGAAGTGACTTTTGATGCTGCTCTGCCCAGTTCCAAAATGGCTGCAGTGCGACTTCTGGCGCGGCGGCCATTTTGGAACTGGGCAAAGCAGCATCAAAAGTCACTTCTGAGCATGCTCCGCCCAGTTCCAAAATGGCGGCAGCGCTACTTCTGGTCTGCTACTTCCGCCCGGTCCCTTATTTCTCCGACAGCAACTTGGCAGGTATGGTGGTGACCTTTGGGCATAGTAGAAATTTTGGTCAGCCTAGCAGACTGGTGTTTTCACCTGCTCCACACTGCATGGAACTGGATGGTGGTCTGCTAAGTAGTTGATTGGTTAAACTGGTTACTTTGGCAGGCAGGGAAGAAGTAGGTCAGCTGAGTGACCCTCTTAGGCACCTCTGTGGGTGATGGGCAGCTCCTGGGTTTTAGGACCCAGTAGTGGGAATTAGGGTCATCTTGCTTCCTCATCCACTTGGAGTTGAGGCATATCAGGGGGTGATCATGCAGGAATGCCTCTCTCCTCTCCTTCAGGGCAGGAAGAATTGGTTCTACCCATCCTTGCGGGAACTGACCACCTCCACAAAAAGGTAAAGGTAAAGGACCCCTGACAGTTAAGTCCAGTCACAGACAACTCTGGGGTTGCGGCGCTCATCTCGCTTTACAGGCCGAGGGAGCCAGCGTCTGTCCACAGAGTTTTCCCGGGTCATATGGCCAGCATGACTAAGCCGCTTCTGGCGCAACGGAACACTGAAACCAGAGCAGCGCTTGGAAATGCCGTTCACCTTCCCGCTGGAGCGGTTCCTATTTATCTACTTGCACTTTTTGGATTGCTTTCGAACTGCTAGGTTGGCAGGAGCTGGGAACAAGCAACAGGAGCTCACCCTGTCACAGGGATTCAAACCGCCGACCTTCTGATCAGCAAGCCCAAGAGGCTCAGTGGTTTAGACCACAACGTCACCCGTGTCCCTCAACCACCTGCATACCTGTGGGCATTTGCCTGAATTTTCGTTATCTAGCTCCTGCACTGATAGCTTTTCCTCTGCCGTTTCTGTTTCTGTTTATATGGACCAAAGTGAGCTATAGTTCATCTAGCTGCTGGTATCAGTGTTTTTAATTCAGCTCTCAGCCACAAAGAAAGGAAAAGAAGCACACCACTTTTATTGCGGAAGTTAATATGGCGGGAGGGGTGGAACCCAACCACAACCACCCTTTCTACTAAACTACTTCAAAAGGTAGGTGCAAATCCAGGTTGTTTGTGAAACTGATCTAATTGTAAATCCCCAAAAGCCAGCAAGACAGGGCAACAAATTATTTCAACAGGGAGTCAGAGGCAGAGAATGACTTTCAGCCTAGAAGTCCTTCATTTTACTACCTCCCTCCTTGTCTGTATTGATATAGGATTAAGATCAATGAGATAACAGAGTTGCTGGGAAATATTTGGATTGGCATAGAGGCCGTCAGTGTGTGTTTTGGGATATCAGACACTTTTTTCCTGCCATCTATAAAATGAATGAAAAATAATCCAATTCACTTATTTTCAAACTAGGCTGTATTTAGGCTACAATCCTATACCCACTTACCTGGAAGCAAGCCCAAATCCACTCAATGGGACTACCTTCTAAGTAGACATTGACAGGATTGTGCTGTCAGTCTTGAACGTAGGGAATATCCTGGTAGGCTGGTACAGTGGCGTAGCAAGGTCAGGTGGTACCCGGTGCAGGAAAATCCTTGTCACCACCCCCACCCCACCCCCACATTGAAATTTTGTTGAGCTTTTTTGTGGGAGATCACATGCCTTGCAACAAGGAGTCTGCCGGCTGCCCTACAGGAGAACCATTTAAGCAGGGGGAAGCCTGCACATGCCAAAGCCATGGCGTCTCTCACAGATTTTGACTGCCGCACAGCATTTTGATACGCACCCACCTTGCGACACCTCTGGGCTGGTAATCATATACTGAACAAATACCCAGTGTCATCATACTAAGCAGATGAACAGAGAGTCCCAGATGTTTCCAGAGACTTAAGCCAAGCAACCGCGAGATAACTGTTCATCAAAACTAAGATGCAAAATATTTTTATACATCTTTTAAATAACCAAATGAACCAACACAGGTGTAGCATTAATGAACTATCATAAAAAGAATATGTCGAGCCTCGACAGCATTCAGAGTAGAACTTCACACACTGCACAACCAGATAATATCTTGGGTTATACGATGGTGGTACATTAAATTCAAAAAAGTAGATGCCCAGGAAGCACACAAAAAAATCACTAAAAATACCTCACCTGTTTGGATGAGTGTGTCTGTAGTATCTAGAATTCTAAAAATACTAATCTCCATTCAGTGTGGCCTAGAACTGTCCCTGACTATTCACATGTGATCAAAGCTTTCTGGGGAATTCTCTCCCCCCCCCCCACACACATCAAACAAACACGTTACCATTTAGCTTTCCTAGTTCTGCGCAAAGATGTTTGTAGCAACTGCTTTCTTTTTGCTCTGGTAACTTTTACAAGACTTATTCTCAGTGCTTTTTTAATGGATGGAAGGAAGGAAGGAAGGAAGGAAGGAAGGAAGGAAGGAAGGAAGGAAGGAAGGAAGGTGCTGGTGCTCACCATGAAGTTGTTGCAGTGGGTGCCACACTTTTAACATTTTGGGGGGAGGTCCTGGTACTGTGTTGTACCCCCAGGAAAAAAGCACTGCTTATTGCTGAATTGATCCCAAGCAAAAAGGGATCACACAGCATCATGACACTATGTTGTCAATCCAAGCTGGCTACGTGATAGTGTTACTCAGGCCAGTTGAGAGTAAGGGCAGTTGAATGGTAGTGAAATAACAAGGGATTGCCCTCATTCTGAATGAACAAATATTTTCACCATCTTGTGCTTATAAATTGCAGAAGGTTGAGAGCCTATTTACAAAAAGTAATCCCTGTTCCTTTTGGCTTACATCTAGCGGATATTCTGTCATATCTTGTGTTTATAAATTCCTTCTCTGTCAGCCCTCAATTGCCAGTTCCCTGAGACTGAATTGCTCCTTGGGCTCTCCATCATTCAAACTCTCTACCATCACTGGTATTCAAAATTCTTTGCTATTCCAGACAATTCTTCCCAGGTTTTCAGACTATCAGCATCAAAATGTGGACAACTTAAGCCAGGCACCCCCAAACTTCGGCCCTCCAGATGTTTTGGACTACAATTCCCATCATCCCTGACCACTGGTCCTGTTAGCTAGGGATCATGGGAGTTGTAGGCCAAAACATCTGGAGGGCTGCAGTTTGGGGATGCCTGACTTAAGCAGACCAAAGGCAGTCAACTGAGATTTTTCTTGGGTCTCCAGATGGCCCTGCCTGCCCCAATTTCTCCTAAGCTGTCTTCTGCTGCTGCTGAGCCTGCTTCCTTCCTCCAACCCTCTCCCAGTCTTTTCCATCAGCCACCATGTCTGTTTGTGACATCACAGCGAGTCTAATGCCACTTGTAACAGCTGGGGAAAGAGTCTGCACAGCCTCCCATTATCCATCTTGAGGGAACAGGTGCCATGAACACTATGTGGGTGTATTTAGAAAGACACTTATTTAGAATTAGAAGGTGGCTTATGTCGTGCGGTTCTCTTCATTACTTTCACAGGTGTCTCGGGAAAAGCTTTGCCAGCTTCCAAGGCAAATGCAGGCACGGGGAAGTGGATGACTCCCCCCCCCCCGACAGCATCACCCAGGCTTCTGCCTGGCAACTTCATACCTGACTTCAGCCTGCCAACTTCCACTGGATTCCATACATGAATGTCCACCAGTTCATCTATACACCCTGTGCTTGAATGAATGGCAATGCATCTGGGCACAAAGCCACAATATCAGAGATTTGTGAGACCGCAGTGTTAAAACAGTTCAAGCTTTCATTAAGCAACCCACTACCATTTTGCACTTCAATAGTTTAAAAACCAATGACAAATAGCTACTCAAGGTATTGTTACCAAACCAAGCACAGAAATGGCTGAAGACATTGTTTCCGAACTTTCCAGTTTGTAAGACTCAGAATGCATTCACCTTGTTTGTTTATATCTATCCCTCATTACGCAATCTAGATGAGATGCTGTGTAATGTGGGGGCACAAAATGCCTGTTTTATTGTGTTCCATCGCTGTGATCCGATTTCAAAGTGCACATATATGACAGGCATATTTCACTATCGTGTTGGACATTAAGTTAGAAAGATTGCTTGATGTGGTACCATATTTGCAAATAAGACGCATGCCAGGGGGCAGATTAAGAACGACAAGTAGGGATCTGCATACATCAGGCTCTTCAAAATTGAATGTGGCAAAACTTAATCATGGCCCTGGCATTAGCCTTGTTTCCCCGGGCTGCATTTTGAAGCTCTGAAAATCCAATTCTCAGCTATGTAGTTGCCCTGACTTCACAAGAGCTACAAAGGATAATCGATGGGGTCAGGCTATTATTATTCTTTTTCAAGAAATTATATATGGAGGTATGCAAGGGAGCTCTCTCTCTCTCTCTCTCTCTCTCTCTCTCTCTCTCTCTCTCTCTGCCTTCAGTTTTGCTCTTAAGAGGGAATAACAACAAACACAGGAAAGGAAATTTACAGTAAGCAGAGAAAGCTAAAGTTAGATGAATGGAATGGGTTGTAGCACTAGTGGTATCAGGGAGGATATTTGAAAACCAGCCATGGATTAAGGCTGCAATGCTATACACACTTACCTGGGAGTTGGTCCCACCGAACTCAGCGGCACATATTGTCTCAGGTACCATGAGAGTCATGATCAAGTTTGGAAGAGAACACAATTCATGTTGGGAATAGTGTACAGATCAGTGCACCTATATGAATATACAAGGCACACTCAGATCTAGTGGGATTTTCTTGTGTTAAAACCAAACACAAATCAGGATAAACCTAAGTCCTATTGAAATGAAGGAGGTTTTATTCACCCCAGTTTTCCCAGTCATGTACAACAGTGGCATGCAGTGAATTTTTTCATGGGGGAACAGTTCGGGCCAGAGGCACCAGCTTGTGAGGGCAATTGCAGCAGCAGCAGCAGCAGCAGCAGCAGCAGCAACAACAACAACAACAACAACAACAACACTATATTACGGTCATAGACCAGCATAAGGAGGGAGGGGACAATCTTTTTTAAAAAAATCTAACAACAGTTAAAAACAGAATATATATACATGAGTGCCTAAGAATCCAAAAGAAGCTAAGAAAGTCTAACAGAAGGGTTAGGAACATCAGACAAGAGTGAAAGAGCGCAAAAAGGCTAGTATATATAAGACCACAGCTATCAGTCTACAGAAAAGGGACGTGGGTAGTGCTGTGGTCTAAACCACTGAGCCTCTTCGGCTTGCCGATCAGAAGGTTGGCAGTTCGAATCCCTTTGATGCGGTGAGCTCCCGTTGCTCGGTACCAGCTTCTGCCAATCTAGCAGTTCGAAAGCACACCAGTGCGAGTAGAGAAATAGGTACCGCTCCAGCAGGAAGGCAAACGGAGTTTTCGTGCGCTGCTCTGGTTTCGGTGTTCCGTTGTGCCAGAAGCCGCTTAGTCATGTTGGCCATATGACATGGAAAACTGTCTGTGGACAAAAGGCAGCTCCCTCAGCCAGTCAAGTGAGATGAGCGCCGCAACTCCAGAGTCATCTGCGACTGGACTTAACTGTCAGGGGTCCTTTACCTTTACCTTTTTATCAGTCTACAGAGTATACTCATATGTAGTTTGTGACACAGGCCATCATCTGACGAATTTTGAGCACTGCTGTGCAGAATCTGGCCACGTTGTGTGTTGCAGCAGGATTGGTATCTGAAAGCAGCAGGGAGGTATAAAAACGTCTTGTGCGCCATGGGTACTTATGCAGTGATGATCAGATGAGGCTAGTACGAATGTCTCCATAATAAAGACACTGGAGAAGCACATGCTCAGTTGCTTCTATTTGTCCAGAGTCACAGGGGCATTGCCTCTCCAGATAAGCAATCTCCCTGTATTGTGAGGGCAATTATGGGTGACGTCGCAACATCCTGAAATCACGCATGTGAGCATAAGCCAGGCAGGAGTTGACCAGGCTTTGGGAAGGCGGCGCTAGGTCTCTGAGTGCCTCCCTCCCAAAGCTGAGCAGGCTTTGGGAAGGGGGTGGGCGGGCCCTGGGCCCTGTCAATCATTCCTCCCTCCCTAAGCTGGGTGAACACTTCCTGGGCTTCGGAGAGGAGGCAGCAGGGGAACATTTAAGAGAGTAGCCTATTTTCTCCAACCCACTGACTGCATGCCGCTGATGTGGAACTATTTTTCTCTTGATTGGGGTAATAATGTTTTCCGGGTTCAGCACCACTGTTTTTTGAAAGAGAGAGAGAAAAAAGTTGTTATTCTTTTCTTCCCTTTTTATTTTTCCCATTTCAGACTTTGGAATCTGCATTGCTTATGGAATATCCGAGCAGTAAAGGAGTATTTGCATTTTCCATGAAGCAAGGGTATTTTATGCTGTGCCTTCCTAGTAGTCCAACAACACAGGAGTTGTCCAACCACTCTCATCATCCCTGAACACTGATGCCAACTGGGATAAAAACATTTTTGTGCTCCTCAATCATCAAAGAAGAAATTGAACCAAATACCTGATTTGTTGGCATGTTGAGTGTGATAGCAGGTGGTTAGCTGCCAGGAGTATGCTTTTTTCAGAAGGTGGCATACAGAAATAAAAAGACAAACAGCAGGGTCCCCTGAAGCCAAAATCAACAATGTTGGCAAATTGGACAAGATTCACAACATTTGGTTTCTCATAATCAGATGTAAGATATCATTTTTGGGAGGGGGTCAGAACTCACATGATATACAGCAAAGTATGTAAAGGACTTTTAATTTTTAAAGACCAATCATGATTGCAAGCACTTGTGAAAATAAAAGAGAGGAGAATATAAGAAGGAAAACAGTCTGGCATCACCCCATCAGCTCCTTTTCCCAATTCTGCCTGAGAAACGTAGAGACTCATAAAACAGGTACTGCGGGTGACAAATTGACCAAAGTTGAACCATGACAAGAAAACAAAGGGAAAAAGAGAAAGGAAGAGAAGAAAACAGTTTGGAGCAGTTTGGACTGCCATTTGGATTCAAAATGGCACTTGACGGTATTCAAACGAAGACCATAACCTACTCCTCACTCTCAGGAAGCAGCACATCAAAGCCAGTGACAATATATGCAGAGCGATCAAAATCAGCACAGTTTGGAACAATTTTCTCCATCATTTGGATTCAAAATGGTGCCTGACAGTATTAAAACATAGGCCAAAATCCACTCTTCCATCTTGGGAACTGTTATGCCAAAGTGGGTGGTGATATCTTCAGAGACGGACACGGGTGGCGCTGTGGGTTAAACCACAGAGCCTAGGGCTTGCCGATCAGAAGGTCGGCAGTTCAAATCCCCATGATGGGGTGATCTCCTATTGCTCGGTCCCAGCTCCTGCCAACCTAGCAGTTTGAAAGCGCGTCAAAGTGCAAGTAGATAAATAGGTACTGCTATGGCGGGAAGGTAAACAGCATTTCCGTGTGCTGCTCTGGTTCATGGCTTTGTCATGCTGGCCACATGACCTGGAAGCTGTACGCCAGCTCCCTCGGCCAATAACGTGAGATGAGTGCTGCAACCCCAGAGTTGGTCACGACTGGACCTACCGTGCTTCTCCGAAAATAAGCCATACCCCGAAAATAAGCCATGCCCCCAAAATAAACCATGCCCCCAAAATAAACCATGCCCCCAAAGTAAGCCATAGTGATAGGCATACTTAATAATAATAAAGAGACATCCCCTGAAAATAAGCCACCGTGTTTTTTTTTGAGGAAAAATAAATATAAGACGGTGTCTTATTTTTGGAGAAACACGGTAATGGTCAGGGTCCCTTTACCTTTACCTTTACCTTTATCTTTATCTTCAGGAACATCCAAATCAGTGAAGTTTCCATCTGCCATCTTGATTCAAAATGGCTTCCTACAAAATCCAAACATAGGAAAAAAAAATCTAGATCTCCCCCCTCAGGAACTGTTATGCCAAATTAGGTGATCGTATCTCAACAGGTGTTTAAATGCACAAGTGTGCATGCACACGAAAGCTCATACCAATGACAAACTTAGTTGGTCTCTAAGGTGCTGCTGGAAGGAATTTATTTTTATTTTGTTTAGAGAACAGAAAGATAGAGAAGACAGATAAACAAACATATTTCCAATATATATATTAGAGGCACACATATATTCCAATATATGTATTAGAGGCACACATATATTCCAATATATGTATTAGAGGCACAACATAGAAGCAAGCAACAATTTATTTTAGAATGGAATAAATAACTATAAATTGAGTATAAGGCAAATGAGTTCCAGAAACTTCTAAATATTCATTTGTTTTAGATAGGCAGGACCTGGAGGTTTCATCTTTCTAGTGCATTGGTATTCCCTGTGAAAGTCTACAGACTATGAGCTCCTGTCAGGCTTTTTATTTAGTAACATCTGGCAAACCTTTCAAAGTCACCAGGGAGCATGTCCTCAGTTGAAATTATCACCACCTGCTGTGAGGTATAGAGGATATCTTTCCTAGGTGATTTTGTTTATTATTATTGTGCAGCATACATTATTAATTATAAACGGAATTTCCCCAACACAAATTGATATTCTTTCTTTTCTTTCTTTAATTTTACGAATCTCTTTATGGCTGCTAGGCATTTTTTTAAAAGTCATCCATTGATCATATTTTTTTAGCATCTATATAACTATAATAAACAAACGAAAATATCTAAAAGTAACATCAGTGGGATGCAACACATGGTAGCTGCTGAACTTCTCTGGATGAAGTGATTCCTTTCTCACCCATCCCAACATGTTTTGTGGGTCATTGGTCTGAAAACTGCTAGCACGACAACCAAATCAAGAAGCCTCTAAGTTGGTTGAAGCTGAATCAAGCTGTTTCATGAAGTACTAGCTGGGGTCCATACTGAACCTTGTTGGTTGGTCGACCATGTAAAGTAACAAGTCAGTATACTGATACTACCAGTATTTATTTGTTTAGTGCAGGGGTCAGCAAAATTTTTCAGGAGGGGGCCAGTCCACTGTCCCTAAGACCTTGTGGGAGGCCGGACCCACCCTCTCCCAAAAGGACCCCCCACCACTCGCGCCACAGCCGCCGACGCCGCCTCGCCTTCGACAGTGTTGTCATCGTCCTCTGACTCTGCAAGGGTTCTGCAGAGTCCATGGTGCTGGTCTGATTCACACACTCTACGGGTTTCGTGAAAATAAACTCAGATCTGCTTTATGTTCCAGATAGTTCCTTGTAAAAGAAGCTATGAAGTTCTCGGTCCGGGATGTGGAAATTCATGGATATATGTGATGCCACATGGCAGGCATTTGAAGGCTCAAAAAAGGTTGCTTTGACACCTGGCCTCTATTTATTTTCAAGTGGCTCTATATGCCTCCAGTAAGGGAGGGGGAATCTCTTTTTTCTTATTGCTGAATGCTAATTTCTTTATTTCATAGTCACCGCCGTTATCTGACAATGCAAAACAAGTTGCAGTCATTTTGATATACAGAGGTTATCATTCCTTGTGTGGATTTTCATCTGTCACTATCATCTCTCCTGTGACACTGAACCGAGAATGACAGGATGATTAGTTTTATCTAAAATTCAGGGTATTTTTTCTCTGAATGGCAGCTATGAAGTGCACAATTTGCAAGATAAAAAAACAAAAATGTGATTATTTCAAATGCCTGGCTGCTGGTAGTTTATTGCCTAAAGCAGGGAATGTTTTGGACAGGTGCCCTGAAAGCATATTCTGGATATATAGCTTAGAATGATGGTGATTCAGAAAAGAAAGAAAGAAAGAAAGAAAGAAAGAAAGAAAGAAAGAAAGAAAGAAAGAAAGAAAGAAAGATAGAAAGAAAGAAAGAAAGAAAGCTCTTAATTGCTTCCAACAGGCAGGATATGCAAGAAGCAGGTAGAGTAACAGCAACAACCACTTATTAGGGAAGTGCTAGCAGGAGAGTTTAATTTGATATTATGACAGTGTTAATTACCTTATCAGTGGAGGAAAGACCTTTTGTTCAGTGGCTTTATACTGTGTTCCGAGGAATTCTAATATCCCATTGAAGCTTATCAGCGACCCTCAGGTCATTAATGTAACCAAACTTCCCTGAACTGCAGTGAGCCCATTGCTACCAACTAGGATGGCCAGGTAAGAAAAAGAAAAAGAGAGGGGACACTGCTTCTGCACGTTTAGCGGTTGTACAGAAGATGGAATACCAGCCTGTGTGTCTTGTTGTGTCGCACAACTCTTCTGCACAACTATTAAAGGGGCAGGAGTCTTGTCCTCTTTTGCATCTCTCCACCCTGCTTCCAAGCTTCTGTGGTCTAGTGCTAAAGAGAGTTTTAAATTATGTTCTAGGGCTGTGATCTTCAGCCTTTTCAGTCTCTGAACTTATCTTTAACCTAGCACACAATATATATATACAAGGTGTGACTGGAAAGTTCGGTGAACGGTCAGAGAAATCGGACACAGAGAAATATTTGAACATACATACCTTACAGGCCTTCAGAGTGAGCCCCCTCTGAGACAATGCACCATTGACAACATTCATAGAACTGTTGAAAACTTCTGGAGAAGTCCTCTTTTTGCACTGCTTTCAATTCCCTCATCACAGCAGCTTGGACATGTGAAATGTTGGGAAATCTGTGCCCTTTCTGTGCAGATTTCAGTTTTGGAAAAAGAAAGAAATCCGGTGGGGCCAGATCGGGAGAATATGGAAGGTGGGACAACTCAGCAACCTCAGTAACAATTTCAAATGGAATATGCAATTCTTCCACCATCATTCGGACGGACAAACACTGATCCCGCATCAATAACTCACGAACTCTGTCAACATTTGCCGCCGTTCTGCTCGTCGTCGGTCTCTCAGACCAAGGGTCATCTGTGATGGTTTGTCGCCCTTCACAGAAATGCTTAAACAATCATACACTGTCTTTTGAATTACAGCTTCATCTCCGCACACAATTGTGAGCATTTTGTGGGTTTCTGATGCCGATTGTATGTTCGAATATTTCTCGCTGTCCGATTTCTGTGACCATTCAATGAACTTTCCGGACACACCTTCTATATTTTTTCATGTGTTTATTCTCCCCTCTCCATTCCATTTTTCTCCACTTTGGCTATGCCCATACCATACATTTAAAGTACCATCACACATATATAAAATTAAAAAGTCATGCCTTCCTGGAATTAATCCTGGGAACTCTAGTAGATTGTTAAGGGTATTGAGAGTTCTTAGAGGACCCCAAGACCCCTCATTGAGGTACAATTCCCAGAGTTACCCGGGAAGAGCGATTGGTGGTTAAACCAGCTTCGTGAGGGGAATATGGGTCTCCTAACAATTCTCAGCTACAGTTCCCAAGATTTTTGTGCATGTGTGTGTGTGGGGGGGGGGAGCTTAACTGTTTGCAGTTTTAGATGTATGGAGAAGATTTGGTCGTTTTCTGTTCTTTTTTCTTACTTCCACTCCTTGTCCTTTCTCTCAAAACCAGAATTCTATATATACACCTGGTTTACAATTTTTGTAGTGTCATGGATCAATCTAACAGGAGATCCAGAGCTCTGCAGGAAATGAGAATACACACTAGAAAATGCCCCTGGGATCTTCTGCAGCAGCCGTTATATAGAAGCAGGCATTCCTCAGCAGAGAAGGAGACAGAACAAGGATTCTTAGAAGGTAGTAAAGCTGCTCGATTGGTTGAACGTGAAATTGCAGAACAGTTCTTCTTTTTTTTCTTTCAAAAAGCTTTTGGGAGAGAACAAATATATAGCCTTTTCATTTTAAAATAATTGTATGTTTCAGGTTCTCCCTTAGCAACATATTCCACCAACTTCACTGGGTTCCAGGGTTGATACAATCACCCTGCATTCTTGAAAATGGTCTACTAGAAGAATTGTGAGTGTTAGGATTCAGAAGCCTGAGGCTGCAATTCTATACACATGTACCTCAAAGTAGTGATGGCCGCCAATTCAAATGGCTTTCGTGAATAATATTCATGAAGAGTAAGTCCAGGGGTCAGCAAACCTTTTCAGCAGGGCGCCGGTCCACTGTCCCTCAAACCTTGTGGGGGGCCGGACTATATTTTGAAAAAAAATATGAACGAATTCCTATGCCCCACAAATAACCCAGAGATGCATTTTAAATAAAAGGACACATTCTACTCATGTCAAAACACCAGGCAGGCCCCACAAATAACCCAGAGATGCATTTTAAATAAAAGGACACATTCTACTCATGTCAAAACACCAGGCAGGCCCCACAAATAACCCAGAGATGCATTTTAAATAAAATGACACATTCTACTCATGTCAAAACACCAGGCAGCCTCCACAAATAACCCAGAGATGCATTTTAAATAAAAGGACACATTCTACTCATGTCAAAACACCAGGCAGGCCCCACAAATAACCCAGAGATGCATTTTAAATAAAAGGACACATTCTACTCATGTCAAAACACCAGGCAGCCTCCACAAATAACCCAGAGATGCATTTTAAATAAAAGCACACATTCTACTCATGTAAAAACACCAGGCAGGCCCCACAAATAACCCAGAGATGCATTTTAACTAAAAGGACACATTCTACTCATGTAAAAACATGCTGATTCCCAGACCATCCGTGGGCCGGATTTAGAAGGTGATTGGGCTGCAGCCAGCCCCCGGGCCTTTGTTTGGGGACCCTGAGTAAGTAAGTCTATCAGTGAGTACTAGTTACGGTGACTATAATACCCATAGTATCAGAGGCTGCATGCTTCTAAATTCTAGCTGCTGGGCATCACAGATAGGAAATTGTGCTTATGTCCTGCATGCAGGCTTCACATAGGCATCTGAACTAGAGAGCCCATTGGTCTGATCCAATAAATTCATTGGGTCTTACTTCTGAGTAGACCTGTATAGCACTGTAGGACAACTTGGAAAAAATGGGTGAAACCTACCTTATCCCTCATTATGATGTCTGTTCTGGTTAAGTCTGCCCAGCCTTAGATTCATCTTTCAACTCTAGACTAGTGGTAGACTAGTGTTCCACGCACAAACACACACCAATTAAACACATACATTGTACTATTCTTGTAATTTCTGATTCTCCATCTTGTTCTCTGTTGTCCCCCCTTGCAAAAAGAATTTGGTAGTTAGATCTGCCTACAGGTATCCTTTTCCTCCTTTCTTCTCTGATGTACTATGTAAATAATAATTGTGTTCTGAGATACATGCAGAGATCAAAGCTCTTCCATACTCAGGCACTTAGCAATTAGGTCAGTCTAAGAAAGGAGCATTCTCTGCATTAAAAGAAATCAAAATGAATCAGTCACGCTTGACTCAAATGGCTCATCCTCATGCCTTGTTAACCTTAAAATGTCACCTGTTTCCTTTGTGCAGATAAACACTAATGACATGCTAGCTGGTTGAGTTACTTGGCATCATATCTATAGTTTGAACCCAAACTTCATAATAGGTAAAATTATGCATGCCAGATTAGTGGTGTAAAGTAGGTGTCAGGGGCTGAGCAGAGGAGGAGGAATGGTAGAGACCGTCTCCCCATCCTGACCCTTCCAGGGAAGAGGAGGAGGAAGACAGTATAGATTTACAACAGGGGTTTGCGGGAGGTCACAGCTCAGAGGCAGTTGAAGGGGAAAAATGGGGAAAAAATGGGAGAGGAGGAGAAGGCAGAGCTGGAGCAACAGCTGGCCGACACATTGCCACTAGAAAGCATTCCAGACCCTCCATCTCCCACAACCTGGCGAGCCTTAAAAGTAGGAGAGCAAAGAGCTCAAAGGCAGAGGGCACTTAGCGTCACCTGTAGAGGAGGTGATTAGGCGACAAATGAAGAAGTGGGAGAGATTGGGGGGGTGGAGATTCACTCAGAACTATCCCGTTATCCAAGGTGCTACCAGAGGTTCTATAGCCTCTCTCTGTAAAGTTGGAAATAAAAAAGGACTGCAAGAAACTTTTCCTTGTCTTTATACAGTACTTTCCTGGGCAACCAGCCGGGAGCCGCTGACAGCATCTTGGCAGTAGGCATGTTTTCAAACCTAGTTTATTTTAGATTCATTCCAGGTGCAAAAAAGCTGATGAGAAGATTGTCATGGAAGTTAGGAGTTTGGGCTGAAGGGTTTTAGGATTTGAGGTTGAAGGAGAAACTGCAGGTGGAGCAATTAGATGCAGCATTTGGGGCTATATTGTTTAGAGAAAAGGCGAGTAAGAGGTGACATAATAGAATCACAGAAGTGTAAAATTTGAAGGTAATCCAAGGGTCGTCTAGTCCCACCCCCTGCAATGCACAAATCACAGCTAAAGAATTCCTGACAAATGGCCCCCCAACCTGTTTAAAATCGTCCAGTGAATCCACCACCTTCTGAGGGAGTCTCTTCCACTCTGTCCAACAGCTTTGAGCATCAGAATGTTCTCCCTAATGTTTAGAAGTTTAAACAATTATGATTAAAATGGAGAAAGTGGGTAGAGAAAAGTTCTCCCCCCATAACACTAGATTTTGTGCACATCCAATGAAGTGGAATGTTGAAAGATTCAGGACAGATAAAAGAAAGTACTTCTGCACACGCCACATGGTTAAAGTATGGAACTTGCTCCCACCAGAGACAGTCATGGCCACTATCTAGAATTATCTTAAAAGAGGATTGGACAAATTCATGGAGGATAAGCCTATCAATGGCTACTAGCCATGGCGACTATGCTCTGCCTCGAGGATCATAACCAGTAATGTTTCTGAATTTCAGTTGCTAGAAACCACAGAGGGGAAGAGTGTTCTTGCTCTCAGGTCCTGCTTATGTGATGGACCATCTGGATGGACACTGTGAGAACAGGATGCTGGACTAGATGGACCATTGGCCTGATCCATCAGGCTTCTCTTAGGTTCTTATAAATCAATACCAACAGAGCAGCTGTTCTCAAGCACAATTCACACACAGCCAGCCCTTTTCTATAGCCATTTCCCTTCCCTGGGGAAATGGAGTTGCGCGGGGGTGTGACTAGCCCCTGTGTCATAGGGAGTCCCCTCCGTGCTGTGCCCTAGGCTGACCAATCTGGTTGGCCAGGGGGCGTGGCACGCAGCATTAAACTGCCCACGGGCAGGAACTCGCCCCTTCTTTTTTCTGGTTCCCACTCACGCGGTTCTCACGCCCTCCCTCCCTCTTAATGCTTTGACCTTGCTATGGACCTTGGTTGGTCGCCTGTTGAAGGGGCCTGGTAGGAATTTTTTCCACTTGGCAAATTGGCACCTGCCATTTGGTTTTTCACCTCCCTCGTAGCAAATCGCCACAACTTTGCAAGGTGTGGTGGTTAGGTATTGGAGTATTCGTTTGGAGGTAAGTTGAGGTAGTGGCCATCACCTACCCCTCATATTTCAAGGGTATTCCATTAAAGGAATCCGGGGATGTGGCCCCGTCCGAAGCCCGGGGGGGGGCTAGGGCCATAGCACAACCCCTATCGGTGACCCTGGTCTATGTGCACCACAAGGCTCCCCCTACTGGTGGTTAACCCTTCTGAGACTTCCTGCAGGTGGGCAGGAGTCAGATAGAGTCAGTTCGGTTTGAATGCCTAAGCAAATACCACTCACATTCTGTAAAAAATAAAGTTTTGGCCTTTTTAGCCAATTAACCGAAAATATTGGTGTCAAGTGTCTTTATTCCAACATAGGGGAGGGTTCGTGGCCTTGCCTAGAACAATGTCACACATCTGTGTGTAGAGATGTAGCAGGAATCAGCTTTAAAGGTATTCATACATGGATTTTGGCTGCTGCAGCCTTACTGAGCATTTTGTGCATTGGACCACCTCTTGCAGGGACGCAGGTGGCGCTGTGGTCTAAACCACTGAGCCTCTTGGGCTTGCCGATTGGAAGGTCGGCAGTTCAAATCCACATGACAGGGTGAGCTCCCGTTGCTTTGTCCCAGCTCCTGCCAACCTAGCAGTTCAAAAGCACACCAGTGCAAGTAGATAAATAGGTACTGCTGCGACGGGAAGGTAAACAGCATTTCCATGACCTGTGGCTTCCGTCACAGTCTTCCGTTTGCCAGAAGTGGTTTGGTCATGCTGACCACATGGCCCAGAAAGCTGTCTACAGACAAACGCTGGCTCCCTCAGCCCAAAAGTGAGATGAGCGCCACATCCCATAGTTGCCTTTGACTGGACTTAACCATTCAGGGGTCCTTTACCTTTTACCTTTAAACTGAATGTCCATTTATGTCAAAGTCACTCATACATTGTACAGATTTTAAAAAGGTGGGGGAAGCCTAGCTAATTATATGCAAAATTATATGCAAAATTATGTCTGTCATAATTATGTCTGTATGATAAGCATAACAGAGTCAAGCTTCACACTGTGCTTTACATCTGCAGCATAACTGTATAAGCATATTAATACATGCATTTTTATACAGCTGTAAGCATTTTTGCATGTATCTGTTGATGTGGGAGTTACCATTCTGGTGAGGGACCACCAGAAGGCTTTTGCCAAGGCTTCCCTCATGCCAGGAAGCAATCTTACCTATCCATATACCATGAATTAAGAAAAGGGTTGCGGACTGCCACGGATATTTGGCTTGGCAGCCAAGTGTGGAGAATAAATGTGAGCATACAGCAGTGTGAGCAACAGCACACCCGCTCTCAATGCATTCCTAGTGTGGTTTTTGAGATTTTTGCCTACTGTGGTTTTTGTTGGGTTTCTTGAATAATCAAAGTTGCTTTTGAGCCGGTCTAATGTCAATACTGTCTGTTTAAGAAAAACAGGTGCTGGTAATTTCTGTTTAATTGCTCACAGGTGTAGGCTCCACTCCATGTATATAAGGCTCAGTTGGAAAGCATTTTGTGTGGTAGTTGTGTGGGAGTATGGTGGGAGGTTTGGAAGGGTTGGAATGTGGGTATGTAAAGTTGCTGGGAGAGCGAGCTTTTATCTTTAGTTTAAAGTCTCTTCCGAGTTAGTTTGTTTTTCTGTTAGAGAAAGCCAACCTTTTGTTTTTCTTCTGTATACTTTAAACAGGTATACTGCTAGTCAGGGGTTTCATGCTAGGTTGGTCTTTAAACCAAGGTTGGTGGTGTATTTTAGCCAAGACAACTTCTGTTTGCGTATTTTGTTTTTCTATAAACTCTGCATGAAGCGTACTTTGAAGGGAAACTGGGGTATATGATTTATGTTAGCACTCTCAATACCCAGTGTTCCCCAATATTATTTCCTAATAGTTTTAACCTCTCCTCAAACAGTTATCACAAACCAGAGCATGGCTACAACTCTTTTCCAGCAGGTTCCCTGACTGCTACAGACCTTTCCTGTTCTGTACGGTTCATTCTTAGGTGGCTATGCATTAAAAGCCCTGCTTTTAATATCCCTAATTACTTCATATTGATTTTAGGATTGCAAACATAACTTCAATAGTTTGCGAGAGGGGGAAGTAATGCAGTGGCACAAAAGTTACACCATCCATAACATGGCTAGGAAACGCACCGCACGCCAGCACATTGGGCTTTATGGAGAGCCCTGCGATCTTTCGATTTTCAGACTCCCTTCGATGCCATGAATACTAAAGCAGTGTTATGTTTTCATCCTCAACCTCTCGGAGTTTATCGCTACATGGACATCTGTGTTGTTACAAGCTACACTATGGCAGGGGGATGAAATGATGTCGTCCAATGGACAGCATGCCTTGGAGGTAGAGAAACCTGAGTTTGTGCTCTCACATCAATTATTAGCTTTGAAAGATTCTTCCTCCCTGTCTTTCTGTCTCCTTTTTTTGTACATTCGGCTGAGAAAGGGCCAAAGACTTATTTGAGATTGTTGGCCTCATCTGTGCTTTTTCACAATCCTTGTTGTAAACACCACCTGTTGTCCATCCTGTTTTTGTGAGTTCCAAAGAGCTTGAGATAAGCTTAGCTCTGCTTTGTGTTTTAATTAGCTCCCAATAAATAGTAGGCAACCTAAGGCCCTGGGGCCGGATCTGGACCAATCGCCTTCTCAATTTGTGGGGCCTGCCTGGTGTTTTGACATGAGTAGAATGTGTCCTTTTATTTAAAATGCATCTCTGGGTTATTTGTGGGGCCTGCCTGGTGTTTTGACATGAGTAGAATGTGTCCTTTTATTTAAAATGCATCTCTGGGTTATTTATGGGACATAGGAATTCGTTCATTCCCCCCCTCCCCCAAATATAGTCCGCCCCCCCCACAAGGTCTGAGGGACAGTGGACCGGCCCCCTGCTGGAAAAGTTTGCTGATTCCTGTCCGAATGTGAATGTGAAGCTTCAGGAGAGTGCTGTTGTGCAATCAGCTTCTCTTTTGAATTACAGTGGTACCTCTGGTTGCGAACGGGATCCGTTCCGGAGGCCCGTTTGGAACATGAAAAGACCGCATCCTGAAGTGCTGCATCTGCACATGTGCGTGACGCAATTCAGCGCTTCTGTGCATTCACAAAGCACAATTTAGTGTTTCTGCGCATGCTGAACCCGGAAGTAACCTGTTCTGGGACTTCCAGGTTAGGCGCATCCGTAACCTAAAAAGACGTAACCCACAGCGGACATAACATGATGTATGACTGTATCATCCATGGTGATAACTTTATCTTTTCATAGAAATTGAGGGTTGGAAGGGACCATGTGAGTCATCTAGTCCAACCTCACGCAAGGCAGGAATATTTTGCCCAAAGTGAGGCTCAAACCCATGACCCTGAGATTCAGAATCTCATGCTGCACTGACTGAGCCATCGCTTCAGCCATGTAAAAAGAGAAAGAAAGAAAGAAAGAAAGAAAGAAAGAAAGAAAGAAAGAAAGAAAGAAAAAGAGAAAGAAAGAAAGAAAGAAAGAGAAATAAAGAAAGATATTGAGAGATAGTGAAGGAAGTTTATGGAATGGAGCCTTGATGTGCGGAGATGGGGAGAGAGGAAGAAAACTATAACTGTGGGGTCAAGATACCACAAAATAAAAATAAAAATTAAACCAGTTCTGTTCTCTACTACTCCATATCTTAACCTTTCCACTGATCTGTTTCCACTGCTCAACTGGTATGTCTTTTATTGGCACTCATGTCCTAGTTTTTGTGGCATTTGTTCCTATGACCTAGCACCAACACCTTATTGCCTCCCTCATGGCATTTTTTCTACAGTTAGGGAACATATTTATTTTTGAAAAGGACAAACAAAAATCAAATGGAATGTTTTCCTTTTAGCCATGGTTATATCTTCTCTTCTGCTTGTGCCAGATCTTCCTTACTCAAAATATCTCACACATGCTTTGCAATTATGTGTCTTTTTAATTGGAAGAGCGCTAGAGATATATTAAAAAAATGCTTTGCTCCCCAAACAACCAATATTTAATTTAAATCCATGTGGCAGAATTTAATGAAGAGGGGGGACAGCTGTTATTTCAAGAGAGGTGTTCTGAAGACATTTGGCTTCCTTTCACAGAAAAAGCAGTTCTGTGGTGCAATTTCATTGTTACGGAGATGGAATTTCACCTCAGGAAACTGGTTTTCGTCTTCAAGAAACTTGTTTAAGAAAGAATAATGCTACATACATGTGGCGCCTTCTTTTATGTGCTCCCGTTTCTGTATTCTTCATATATGCAAATAGAATTTTGAGAATTTCAGGCCCACAAACATTTTTGCTTAACGTAATATATTTCTTTTCCAAAGCTTCAGAATGCCTAAATGGGAGAACAGCTCTTT
This sequence comes from Zootoca vivipara, assembly GCF_963506605.1. Taxonomy (NCBI): domain Eukaryota; kingdom Metazoa; phylum Chordata; class Lepidosauria; order Squamata; family Lacertidae; genus Zootoca; species Zootoca vivipara. The sequence continues at coordinate 14,942,055 of NC_083285.1, forward strand.
ATATGCAGAAGGTCTCCGGTTCAATCACAGCAACCCTAGAAATTACTTGGAAACACTTCTGTCTCTGGAGAGCCACTAGCAGTCAGTGGATACAATACTGAGGTAAATAGATCAGTGGTCTGACTTGGTATAAGGCAATTTCCTGTGTTCCCAGGTCAACTCAAAACAATCAGTCTTGAGAATGAAGTTTAGGCCTAGACATACCTTTGGTCTATCAGGATCTATTTCTTTTTCAAAGCTTCAGAATGCCATCTCCCACGATTGTTTGTGAATTGTCTCCAGTGATTTTGCTTTTAGAATATTGCCTCTTAGGTTGTTCTGCATATTTCTAATCTTTATAAAAATCGACTTTGTGGCATCTTTGTTCTGCTTATTTCTGACGATGCCCTTATCCTGTTATTCCTAGGGATGAGGAATCAAAGGCTTTGGTGTGACATATGCTGTTAAAAGATTCTGCGTGCTCCAGTTAAACTATGTCATCCAAAGTTACCATAGATGTCAGCCTTCTACATATTAACAACGTAGATCATTTTGTAAGGCATACCGTTTGATGACTGGCACAGATTTCTTTTAATAATAATAATAATAATAATAATAATAATAATAATAATATAATGTTTGATGGATTTCTGTATTTTAATGTTTTGTTGGAAGCTGCCCAGAGTGGCTGGGGGAACCCAGCCAGATGGGTGGGATATAAATAACAAATTATTATTATTATTATTATTATTATTATTATTATTATTAAATGATAAGATGATGGAAAATGTAAGCAGTCCACAATGTATCACTGAGAAATATTGAACAAGTTCTTAAGAGAGGGACCTTAATCCTTGGTTTGCTACTCAAATGGTCGTCTTGGAATCCACCAGTTTATAGAAGGAACGAGCTCGGCAGGAGAATCAGAAACAATATAAATAGAAGCGACAACCATTTTGTGTGTGTTCAACTGATGCTTGACTGCTGACATGTGGGTCCTTTGGACCCGGAAGAGAGCAGAACAGGGGGAGGAAAAGGGGCAGAATGGGGACAGAACTTCCAGTTCAAAAACACTTTGGCATTAAATATCAAATGCAGAACAGTGGCAGATGAAGAAGACAATTGCCTTTATCTTCTTCCTATGGATTTCCCAGAGACTGTGGTTGGTCACTGTACCAAACAAGATGCTTAATTAGATAGACCTTTGGTTTGATCCAGCAAGTCTCTTAAAGATGATTTCGGTGCAGTGTGTGCATTTTACCAGCAACAAGCTCTTAGACCTGGTCCTCAGCATCTTCCGGGAAATGAAATTGTCAGTGAGGCAATTGAGCAATTTGTTGGACCTTACATTCTTGGCAGGGTTTATTGGCAGTAGTTCCTTAAGCTCTTTGAAAGCAGCTTTCTTAAAGTCCAGAGCTTATGTGTGTCTGACTGCACTCAACTTTACCTTGCCTTTGTATAAGGAAACCCAAGAGGGCTTGATCACTTCTTCCCAAGGTTCCCAGTACTTCCACTTTGTCGATTCGTTCCTCCCTGTTGATGAGGACCAGGTCCAAGACAGATTATCCCCTTATTGCTTCTTTCATCTTCTGGAAAGTAAGTTGTCAGCAAGGCAATTGGGGAATTTATTGGACCTTACACTCTTAGCAGAGTAATCAGAAATCAGGATAGTTTTGGTCTCCCATGACTACCATCTCTCCCCTTTTTGAATGTTTGGTAATCTGCTGTAGGAAGGCACCGTCCAGGTCTTGGAAATCTATATCAGACACCCACAGTAAGATCACTGCTGTTTCCCTCTCCTACAATTTTTACCCATATGTTTTCAATCTGCCTTCTGTGCTCCAAGTCATGGATCTCTTGACAAGTGTACAGATCCTTTAAAAATAATGCTGCTCCTTGTTCCTTTCTGTTCCATCTATTACTTTTGAGCAGGCTGTGCCCTTCTATTTCTATATTCCTTTCATGAGTCTCATTGCGCTAAGTTTCAGTATTGCCTATTATGTCATATTTTCCAACCTGTATTAAGAGCTCAAATTCCTCTTGCTTGTTTCCCATACTCTGTGCAGTTAGGTAGAGACATGAATCATTCTGACGCACACTGCTGCCTCTGTTCCCGTCAGTAGGGAGTCACCTGCAACCATCACACATCTCTTCCTTCTCTGAGGAGCAGCAGAAATGGTTCTGTACACTTGTACCTTCCAATGCCACCTTGGTTCTGAGGTCTGAAACTGTTGTACGTCCTCTTCTGGCTGAGAATCAGTGTCCAGGGATAGGGCATGGAACAATTTTTTAGCTCCACGGAAACAGCATGGGTCTTGATAGTCCTGTTTTATCTCTGAAGGGATATTTATGGGAAGGGAATTCTTGGAAATTTACTATCTATTCAAACAGCACATCTGCAAAGGAAGGAGATGTGTTATTGACATGCAAAGTGCATTTTTCTATCTCAGAATGTAAACATTCAGAAAAGAATGGGTAATTCCTTGATGGGCAGTAAAGGAAACATCATGAAACTGTCTGCTGCATTTTTAGTTAATAATCTAACCATCTATATAATAAATAGCATATGTGAAAAGGGCATAAACAATGCAACCCTTAGTAAAGAATGTTTGCTACCAAGGTGTTTGGGGGGAGAAGGTGGGTTTGTTTGAAAGGTTAAATCCAAAGAAGAATAAAAATAGTTTCTAGGTATGTTCTACAAAGGTCATGCTTTTAAGCAAAGGTTTACCTAATCCCTGTTCTATATAGAAAATAAACAGGAGAATTTCAGGCAGTGTGTAAGAATACAAGCACATGATTAGGGAGATCAAGTACTGGCGACAGTCAAATGTCAGTGCATAAGGGGCTGAGATTGTAATAATCTCAGAGGGATTTGACAAGAAATAAAATGAAACATCATATGCATGGCTTCCTGTTCCTCTTGATCAGCTCCCCACCATTTTTGCCAATAGTTTGACACCTGTTCAAAATACTGCTTTTAAATAAGAAATGAGTTACAGTGGTACCTCGAGTTACAAATGCCCCAGGTTACAAACGCTTCAGGTTACAAACTCCGCTAACCTGGAAGAGTTACCTCGAGTTGAGAATTTTGCCCCAGGATGAGAACGGAAATCATGTGCTGGCAGCGTAGCGGCAGCAAAAGGCCCCATTAGCGAAAGCACACCTCTAGTTAAGAACAGTTTCTGTTTAGGAACAGACCACCGGAACGAATTAAGTTCGTAACTAGAGGTACCACTGTATTTGCAACTAGTAATGGCCTATGGTGGTTTTGCTTAGGTGAACAGGTGCACATGTGCTGAGCCACTCACTTAAAAGGAGCTCCCTGCAGCCCACAATATTGCACCAGCTGGTAAATGGAGGATCCACTCCTGTAAGGGGTTTGCTTCCCAGGCACATTCTCTGCAGGGAACAAGCTAGTGATGCCTCCCTGAAGCCTTCCCACACCTGATGTTCTGCCTCTTTACATCCCCAGATCACCCTAAGTGGCCTGACCAGAAGTGATTCGGTGTTAAAGGCATAAACTGAATATGCAAAAAAGTTAAAATGTTTGAATGCATTGGGTTTGAAAACATTTTGCAAAGAGATGTTTACATTAGGCATGGGAGGTTTCACTCTGGCAAATGCAGCAGAAAGCCGCTCCTCTGGCCATCACCTACCCCTCGCCTTTAAGGGTATTCTGTTAAAGGAATCCAGGGGTCATGGTTCCTGTCCGAAGCCCAGGTGGAGGCGAGGGCCATGGCACGATCTTTCCGGTGACCCTGGAGGAGCTCTGAGTTGATGTACATCAACAGGGCTCCTCCTACAGGTGGTTGACCCTTGTAAGACTTCCTGCATGATGGGCAGGAGTCAGATATAGTCGGTTCGGGTCGGGTCCAATGCCTAAAGCCAATGCCACTCACATTCTGTAACCAATAAAAGTTGTGGCCTTTTTTTGCCCATTAACCGAAAATACTGGTGTCCACGTGTTTCATTCATCAAAGGAGGGTGTGCGGGGCCTTGACGCGCAAGTGGTTGAGTGTTTCTCTTCAGTCTGGAAACCCAAGCTATATATGTACGTCTCACGGCAGGAAGGTGAAACTTGAGAACAATGTATCCTTGTCACTGAGGGAGGCAACAGCAGTAGCAGTAATTGCCAAGCAGTACAGTGGTACCTCGGTTTATGAACACAATTGGTTCCGGAAGTCTGTTCATAAACTGAAGCGTTCATAAACTAAAGCGAACTTTCCCATTGAAAGTAATGGAAAGTGGATTAATCTGTTCCAGACGATCCACGGAGTACTCAACCTGAAGCATACTTAACCCGAAGCATGGGTGTAATTGGTTCCGGAAGTCTGTTCATAAACTGAACTTTCCCATTGAAAGTAATGGAAAGTGAATTAATCCATTCCACATGGGTCCGCGGCATTCATAAACCGAAAATTCGCAAACCGAGGTGTTCATAAACCTTGGTTCCACTGTACAAGTGAGTTTGAATCCCCGCGACGGTGTGAGCTCCCGTTGTTCAGTCCCAGCTCCTGCCAACCTAGCAGTTCAAAAGCATGTCAAGTGCAAGTAGATAAATAGGTACCGCTCCGGCGGGAAGGTAAACGGCGTTTCCGTGCTCTGCTCTGGTTTGCCAGAAGCGGCTTAGTCATGCTGGCCACGTGACCCAGAAGCTGTACGCTGGCTTCCTTGGCTAGTAAAGCGAGATGAATGCCACAAACCCAGAGTCATCCCCGACTGGACCTAATGGTCAGGGGTCCCTTTACCTTTACCTTTACAAGCAAGTTGCTTAGGATCTCTATGGGACAAGAGAGAGGACAGTTCTTGGACAAAACTGAAGACTAAAAAGGAGCTGGGACTAACTTGCCTGTTTAAGAGCAATGTTTTATTTTGTATCTTGCAATGATTTTTTGTAACTGCCTTAAGACTGTTCTTCAGCAAAGCTTTGAAACTCATTCTTGTAGTGGACAGAAAATTCATTTCTACTCTGTAAAAGGCCCACATCAGGGATTCCTCTTAAAGCAAATCTAACATCTGGTGCTGGCTCAACTTGACTTACCCCAAGCTAAGCCCAAGCTAGAGGTGCAGGTCAATTCTGTGCCAGGTGAGCTGTCTACCAGCTCTATTTGGTACACAGGCTGAGACCTTACCTGCCTGCAGACTGTCTCGCCAGAGTGGTGTGTGCTTTAGTTATCTTCCGCTTGGACTATTGCAATGCACTCTAAGTGGGGCTACCTTTGAAGGGGACCCGGAAGCTACAAGTAATCCAGAATGCGGCAGCTAGACTGGTGACTGGAAGTGGCCACTGAGACCATATAACATCAGTCTTGAAAGACCTACATTGGCTCCCAGTACATTTCTAAGCACAATTCAAGGTGTTTGTACTGACCTTTAAAGCCACAAATGGCCCCGGCCCAGTATACCTGAAGGAGCATCCCCACCCCCATTGTTCAACTGAGGTCCAGCTCCGAGAGCCTTCTGGCGATTCCCTCACTGCGAGAAGTCAAGTTACAGGGAACCAGGCAGAGGGCCTTCTCAGTAGTGGCGCCTACCCTGTGGAATGCCCTCCCATCAGACACCAAAGAAAAAAATAACAATCTGACATTTAGAAGACATCTGAAGGCAGCCCTGTTTAGGGAAGTTTTTAATGACTGGTGTTTTAATGTACTTTTAATCTTTTGTTGGAAGCCACCCATAGTGGCTGGGGAATCCCAGCCAGACGGGTGGGGTAGAAATAAATATAATAATAATAATAATAATAATAATAATAATAATAATAATAATAATAAACAACTCACACACTCAGGTGGGTTTATTTCTATTTAGAAGTTGGCATTTGGACAAATCCACTGCACAGCCCTGGGGTCTTGCACTGCGTTTCAGGGAAGCAGGCTAGCTTAAAAGGGGGTAGTGCAAGGCATGTGCCATGCATAGCCCTCTCCTCCAATACCATGCTGTCATCCCACAAAAAATACTGCCTGAGGCAGGTGCTTCACTCTGCCTAACGTTAAAACGAGCTCTGCCCTTTAGATAATCCTATGACATTTGCAGCAAGATACTTGGCCTTGCTCGGAATTCTATAGTAGATGAAATCGTAGGGCACAAGAAACAAATGCCACATACAATTGTTTTCCAAATAAACTGCATTTCAATATGTTCCAGTAAAGGGCTTGCTGTATATCACACATGTTCAGTTGATTTCTTTACATGACTGCCCATTGGATGTGTGAACTTCACCCAAAAGCACTGAGTCTCAGCTGCATTAATCTGCAAATAGATAAATAAAGAAAAAAAAATCTGTTTATGTCTCTGTTTCCTTCTTCACAAATACAGATCATCCCTAGATGTTGCAGTTGGGAGACAAAAATCTTTGCATGAACCATTCCTATCCAGGATTGTCTGTTATTCTGCAAAAACTGCTGCAACACTGCTAGTCATTACCTTCACAAAAAGAATGTCTTTAAAAAGAAAAGGCCTGAAGCTGTAATATGATTAGTTATGCAAATAGCCAACTGAATGGTCACCCAACATTTTCATCTCTTTGTGCACCCATAGGATGGGAATATAGAAGGGACTGTTTCATGATCAATGCTTCAAGTGCTAATGATCCGTCTTATGTTCCCTAGCCTGCAAACTCAAACCTGCCCTTTCACTCACTTGCAGGAGGCAGCCAACTTCTGCCCAAAGCTAAACCATCACGGCGTTGACATTTCATTTTGAAGTGCCAAATGAAGAACTAAAATGTGCTGGCTTGATTGCCTTTACTGTATCTTCATATCAGTCTCAGATGATAATTTCCAAGCAGAACATGGGTCATCTCAACCAATATCAGAGTGGGGAGGGGATCTGCCAGTTTCGGGTTCTCGTCTTCCCCATCTTAAGTTCAGTTCTTCATATTTCTGCATCTGATTGTGATTGAATATCATCTTGGGGCCACACTATGGCAGAGGTGAGTGGAGCCAAGTGCAGCTGAAGATTGCTACCCACCAAAACGAGCTTCCAATGCACAATACAAATTCTACAGCACAAGGCGCTGCATTTTTTCAGAGCAATTCTACTAAATTCTACTCACCTTTCAAGTATTTGGATCATCATCCCTAGTTATTATTTACCCCCTCTTCTTTGGGGTAAGATATTCCTTGCTATCAAAATGTGGTCTGAAGCTCAACATCAAAAAACCCAAGATCATGGCCACTGGTCCCATCACCTCCTGGCAAATAGAAGGGGAAGAAATGGAGGCAGTGAGAGATTTTACTTTCTTGGGCTCCTTGAGCACTGCAGATGGTGACAGCAGTCAGGAAAATAAAGACGCCTGCTTCTTGGGAGAAAAGCAATGACAAACCTAGACAGCATCTTAAAAAGCAGAGACATCACCTTGCCTACAAAGGTCCGTATAGTCAAAGCTATGGTTTTCCCAGTAGTGATGTATGGAAGTGAGAGCTGGACCATAAAGAAGGCTGATTGCCGAAGAATTGATGCTTTTGAATTATGGTGCTGGAGGAGACTCTTGAGAGTCCCATGGACTGCAAGAACATCAAACCTATCCATTCTGAAGGAAATCAGCCCTGAGTGCTCACTGGAAGGACAGGTCGTGAAGCTGAGGCTCCAATACTTTGGCCACCTCATGAGAAGAGAAGACTCCCTGGAAAAGACCCTGATGTTGGGAAAGATTGAGGGCACTAGGAGAAGGGGACGACAGAGGACGAGATGGTTGGACAGTGTTCTCAAACTACCAACATGAGTTTGACCAAACTGCGGGAGGCAGTGGAAGACAGGAGTGCCTGGCATGCTATGGTCCATGGGGTCACGAAGAGTCGGACACGACTAAACGACTAAACAACAACAACAACAACTGGGTTCAGATAGCAAGGAATTGTTGTTGTTGTTTAGTCGTTTAGTCGTGTCTGATTCTTTGTGACCCCATGGACCATAGCACGCCAGGCACTCCTGTCTTGCACTGCCTCCCGCAGTTTGGTCAAACTCATGTTCGTAGCTTCGAGAACACTGTCCAACCATCTCGTCCTCTGTCGTCCCCTTCTCCTAGTGCCCTCAATCTTTCCCAACATCAGGGTCTTTTCCAAGGATTCTTCTCTTCTCATGAGGTGGCCAAAGTATTGGAGCCTCAGCTTCACGATCTGTCCTTCCAGGGAGCTCTGAACCCAGTAGTTGCGATAATTTTGTCTTAGGTTCTTCAGTGAACCCTCATAGAAAGATGATAAGCTGCTAAAAATGTATTCAGTCATGCCCCCAAGTGAGAGACTTCTGGGAAAAGATTTATAATGAATTGAAAATAGTGTTGAAAAACACCAAGACACCAGAAGCCTTCTTACTTGGGATAATGGGAGATGAAATACCTAGGAAGGATGTTACTTTTTTTTCCTGTGTGCCACAACAGCTGCAAGAATTCTACTCACAAAGAATTGGAAGAATGAAGAATTACCAACAGTGGATGAATGGCAGAAGAAGCTGATAGAATTTATGGAACTGTCTGAGTTGACCGGGAGACTCCGGGATCGGAGTGAAGTAGCAGTGGAAGAAGATTGGAAGAAATTCAAAATTCATTTAAAGAATAAGCGTATAATAGATTAGAATCAATGGAAGTAAGGGAGATACAAAGAGGTTGTAGATAATACAATGGTGTGAAATAAGTATTGTTAGAAGATAGTTATAATTGAAATAAAAGGAAAGATATAGATAGTGTAAAATGGTAAGATATAAAAGATAGAGAAATCAGGTAATATTAAGTAAAATTGAGAGTTTATATAAGATTTAGAGATTACTAAGGATGATCTGTAAAGGAACGCAGAAGGAGGTGGAATGAGGAAGTCCTTAGATTAGAAATAGGGGTTATAAATTAGAATTTTTGTTTTTGTATTTTTTGTATTTTGTATTTTTTCTGTTTTGTATTTTTGTATGTTTTTGTTGTTTGTTAAAAAATCTCAATAAATACATTTAAATAAATAAAATAAAAATGTATTCAGTCATTTTGTAGGGGAAGTGGCAGCCCCCTTTTCATCCCACAATAGACTTTCAAGTTTGGTAATAATAGTAAAGAGCAGAAATATTTGCCTTTAATGAGACTGGCAAGCGTGTTTTCTGGGCACAATTCCAACCACTTCATTCAGAATTAAAGCCCCAGGGCCTTCTTGCTCAAAAGGTATAAAACATGCAAAACTAAGAAACCTTGAGCCTATTAGCAGCTCTGATTTACAATGAAATAAATTTACAGTAACACCATTAGAGCCAACAGAGGTGCAACTTGGAGGGGGGGAACTATAACGAGATCTATTTATCAGTCTCCATTTAAATCTGCCCAAATTGCCACTCATTAGCCAGACTACTTTTATCTACTTGCTGCATACAGGGTAGCCAAGTGAACATTTTGCTACTTTCCCAAAGTTATAGGTTCAGCTCTCACTTTAACTTTTCTAGTTTTTGCTAGCATCCATGCTTTACCAACTAAAGGGTGATAAAAACCACCTTGTTGAATTATGCAGGACAGCCTTGCAAATGGAAAAGTTATATATATTTTTTTTAAAAAAGAGTGGCCTATATGCATGTGAATTTTAAAAAGTCATTTAAAAAAAGGATCAAATTCCAAACCTTATTGGGGGAAACAGGCTAAACCTCCAACTGTTTTGGAGTTCTGCTTTTACAAGGTTAAAAGAATAAATGAAAACTGAACGGAATATAGACATGCACTTTTTAATTTTACTTTGATGTAACTTCAAAATGAGCATAAAGGAGCATATAGGACAAAAAAATGATTGTGCTTATTTTAGTTGCAGTATTTCTATCCTAATGTCTCATTAATCTTGCTTAACATGGCTTTCAGTATTTAAAATGCATAACAACTCAAGCAAAACAACAACAATAAACAGCATTTGCATAGAACAAAAGCCAATCATTACTTGAGTCTTTGGCACCGATTGCAGTGTGCCAAAACGAAACAAAAACAACTTTTTGCACAGACTGGGAGCTATTTGCAACAATAGCATGCATGGCTTTCCAGGTGAATATTCATGTCCTCTTTCCACTTCTCTCCCCCACCCCCAGGCCTGATTTGAACCATGTTTTTCCAGAACTCTTTTGCTATCTTGAATTTTTTTCTGATATATTACATATTTAAATTATATAAAAATGAATATTTGAATATATATTTTAAAAAATATCACAAATTACTGTGGAAAGGGGATAGAAGATATTTAAGAATAAGCACATATGAAACTGGCATGGACCAGATAATAGACTAATTTCATCCTTCTCCAGTTGGGAGGTGCCATTTTACTTTTCTTCAGTGATCCAGAGCACCCGATATATAGTGTCACTCTGGAGCTCTATGGATGTTTAGGTGGCTGTCACAGACCCAACTGCCCAATGGGGAGGGCCAGGGGCCAGCGCCAATCCTGGTGGGGCCTTCAGAGGTACCAGCTCCCTAGTGGTTACCCTATGATGCTGATTGCTGGTGGCATACTTTGAAGGCAGTTTCCAGATGGCTTTTTGCTAACACAGTTGTAAAACTTTTGCAAACAGCGCATTAGAATTCACTGCATACCTTTTGCAGCCCCAGGGCAAAGAACTGTAAATACAAAGTGGAAATGTAAATAAAAAGGAGATAAGAGCAGCTCCTTCCTCAGACAAAGACCACACTCACAGAGCACAGGCAATTCACTTACTTGGTGTTATCTTAATTTACTGTGTGTCGATTGGAACCTTTTCGAAAGGAATCGGGAAGGTTGTTTCTTTTACTTGATAACTGAGCAGAGTTCAATGTTCTTTTAAGAATATGCATATTTAAAGGGCTAGGCTTATGCAGGTGCTGGGCTACACAAATCCAGGTCTACGCCAATAGGAGTATAGCATCTAGATCAACTACAAGAAAGACGATTCCACCTAAACATTAGGAAGAACTTCCTGACAGTAAGAGCTGTTCGGCAGTGGAATTTGCTACTAAGGAGTGGAATTTGCTTCTTTGGAGGTCTTTAAGCAGAGGCTTGACAGGCATATGTCAGGAATACTTTGATGGTGTTTCCTGCTTGGCAGGGGGTTGGACTGGATGGCCCTTGAGGGCTCTTCCAACTCTATGATTCTAAGTCATCACATGTTTCCTTGGGAGATTTCTACTTGCCAATGGGAGCCTGGTGACTCATTAAAGATCAGTCTGCCCTAGTAGTAGGCAACTAAGACTGTGGGCCAAAAAGGGGGGGGGATCCAGTCATTTTCATCACATGGCAGCAATATGCAATGTTCATGGGAACAGCATTAACTGTTCTGTGCTCTAACTACACCCATGAAAGAGATCATATTGATTTAGACTAGAATATTCTTCTAGTGTCTTGCCAACAATTGCATTTTTGAATGAGTTCAGCTGTGATTTATAGCATCACCCCAGACCATCACTGTTCATGTATGGACAGTGGAGCTGGCTTCTCACTTATAATTGTTCATTGAAGAACAGGGCATGCTCCATGGCTGAGGATCTGAAGCATCTTCTACCACTATGAACACAGGAATCTTGGTAACCATCCCTAATTGTTCATATTTGGCTTATTTATTTATTTAAACACAGGTGTAGGGGTAACAGGTACGAAGGGAGGAGACCGCTGCTTTCTAAAAGTGTCTTGGCTAGGACTGAAAGTGCATTTTCATTCACAGCAGAGTCTGGGGACTCTTGTCATTTTAAATTTCCCGTGAGTCGAATCGCTCTGTGATGTGCCACATCAGGTTGTGTCAGTCACTTCACTTTAGTCATGTACCAATGAAGAGATTTCAACTGGAGCAGAAAGTTGGGAAGGCTTTTTAAAGCAGCTTGAAGATGACAACGGCTTTGCTCTTTCAGAAGTCTTGCTTCTGGATAAAGAAAGAGCAGAAGCACGTCTAAGAAAAGTAGATGGCAAGGTCTTTACAAACTCCAGGAGTCCAAACAACAGCCATCTGGATTCTGTGTACAGATTTTTGAGATAAC